>NC_042622.1:179766526-180074913 GCF_901001135.1 Rhinatrema bivittatum
AATGATCAAGAGGTTAAAGGGGCAGTAGGGAAGACGAGACCATAGGGAGAGATTAAATTAATTCTTTACTTCGAACTTTATTGAGGAAAATATAAGGGCTAAACCCATGCCAGAAATTATATTTAAAGCTGATGAGTCAGAGGAACTCAAACAAATCTCAGTGAACATAGAAGATGTAATAGAGCAAACTGACAAACTAAAACATAGCAAAGCACCTGGACCAGATGGTATACATCCCGGAGTGCTGAAAGAACTAAAAAATGAAATTGCAGACCTACTATTAGTAATTTATAAACTATCATTAAAATTGTCTACTGGGGGGGGGGGGGGGGAGGAGATTGACATTATCCTGGCAAGATGGATGCTTAGGCAATAAGTTCTCCACCACCTCTCTGCAAAAGCAGAAGTTCATTACCTGCTATTAATTAAGTTGACTTAGAAAATAGCCACTGCTATTACTAGCAACAGTAACATGGAATAGACTTAGTTTTTGGGTACTTGCCAGGTTCTTATGGCCTGGATTGGCCACTGTGGGAAACAGGATGCTGGGCTTGATGGACCCTGAGCAGAGTGAGTAAACTTGGCAATTCTTGCCAGAGCTGGAAGCCAGGTCTGAGCAGGAATGACAGCCTGCAAAAAAAATTGTTCGATCTGAGACAGTTTTTGTTCAATGCGAGTGAATCCCAATATGAAGATCTCAGCCCGCAGGATGGATCATCAGATGAAAGGAGAAATGGTGGGGCCAGGCCATGGCAAGACTGAAACACTTCCCGAAGTGAGATCAGGAGAAACCCTCACTGAGACCGACTTCTGCAATCGCTTTAGAGATATACAAACAGATATAAAGTCTGATTGGAGCTGCTGGACTGTGCACAGAGAGCGGAGGATGTGGAGGCCAGCATGGAAGAACAAGCCGCACAAAACGAATGCAGCTAAAATAATCTGTGTCTGAGCTACAAAACCTTAACAAGGATATGTCCAGCAAGCTAGAAGACCTAGAAAATAGGTCGATTCGTTCCAAACTAAGGATCAGAGGCTTGCCCATGATGGAGGTTTATAAAAATGCCTCTGCTGTGGTACAAAAGTTATGCCAGGTGGTCTTAAAGGCAAGCGGGGTTAGGCAGGGAGCAGCAGGAGCTGACAGAGATTGTTCCGGGCAGAGCACCTAGGATGCTGGGGAGTGCCCTTCGAAATGCCCTGAGAGATATTATTGTGTGTTTCCATAGCTATCTAATGAAGGAGACAATTATGACCTTAGTGAGAAAGATGGGATCGGTCTCCTGGGAAGGCAATGATATTGTAATTTGTACCTGTCTCCAGACACATTACGGAAACACAGGGAAGCTGCAAATGGTGACCACTCTGATTCGTAAGGAAAACATTAGGTACCGCTGGCTGTTTCCGAGGGGGTCTGGCATTTGCAATCAGCGGTGTCATGTCAAAGATTAAGACAGAATCAGAGGCCATGGTCATACTGCAGGCAGCTAGAATTTCAGTCCTATCAATCCCACAGCAGCGTGCAGGCCCTGTGGAGGAAGAGAGGCCAAAGAGTAGGAAAAGGGGTCTGCAGATGGCGACGCAACTCTAAGGAGTCGACCTCACGCCACTCAGCCCCGCCATGAGCGTTTCGCGTTCTGTAAGGTCAGGCAGGTTCCATACCTGCCTGGCCATTGTAATATGGTGCCAGGCTCACGTGGGCAAGCCTGGCAGGTCAAATTGGTGGGGGAGGGGTGAAGGGGGAGAGGGGGGAGGGAAGTCGCTGTTGCTGCGACCGTTGGCTCCGTGCAGCCTGACACTGCAACCCTCCCGCCACCCCTACTGGGTTGTTATTGTTCGGGGGAGGTTTCGTTATCGCAACTTAAAAGTGGGGGCGGGTAGCCCGAGCCGATTGGGGGGTTATGCTTTGGTTAAAAGTTGTTTGACTTGACAGGGGTCATGGCAGGGATTCCTAATAGAACAACTGGGTGCAGTTGTTGTTGGTACGACTCCTTGCTGGACAGTGGCGGGGGGTCGACATGATCGGCTCCTTGCTGGGTGGTGGTGGGGGTCGTGGGATATGTTCCAATGATGTCACTTCATACAGGCTGGGATAGCCTGCGCGTGCCCGTCTTGCTGGTCAGTAATGGATGGGCAGTGGTGGTGGTGGTGGTGGGGGGGGGGCGTTATTGTTATGGCGATCTGACTCGGGCTCCTGGGTGTTGGTAATAAAGCTGCGGCCTGTTTGATCCCCCAACTTGTGTTGTGTGTGTTTATTGTGCTGTAAAGGGACGAGCATGGGCAGAAGTGTCAGTTCTGGCTACCCATATTACAAGGAGGTGTCCATTCTCTGTATGGGATGCGACCAGAATGTCCTGTACATGCTTTCCTGTCGCTGGTCATGCTGTTCTGAGCGTGATGACTGGCATAGGGGTGAGCCCTTTACGCTGTGGCGTAGTTGATGCAGCCTCATAGGCAAAGCTACGAGGCCTACGGCCAACAGGTGGTGAATGCACCCTGATGCAGGACAGGATGGAGCTTCACCTATACCAGCCACCTCCCCAGCAGGTTGAGCCCTTGGGTTCTGACAGCCAGCAGGACATAGGTGGGGACCAAGGGTGGAATAGAAAGCAAGCCTCTAAGAGCATGCTGGGGTCAGGACGGGCAGCAGGCTGGAGATACCGGGACAGGCCAAGGGTCAGGGGCAGACAGTAAGCAAGCACAGTCAGGTGCAAGGCGTCAGGTCCGGGAGGCAAGTCCAAGCAAGAGGTCAGTATCAGGAAGTCAGGCCAAGGATGAACGAAGACCCACAAGAGACACTGGACAAGACAGGCAGGGCAGGACAAGGCTGGACGCGACAGGAGGGATAAGGCAAGTCTGGATGAGACAGACTAGGCAAGGCTGGATAGGAACACAGGAACAAGGAACCAGGAACGGAGGAGCAAAGCGCACTGCTCTAGGCAGGAGACCCCCCCTTTGCTGAGGTAAGACAATGCTGCGGGGCCTTTGATTAAATAGCCCAATAAGGCTGACATCATCAGGAGGCAGTGCTCTGAGTTTCCCACCACGGGGCCTGTATTATGAACGCACCAGGTGGCAGCCTGGCCGGATGTCAGCGGCGGTCGGTGACATGCAGCGATGGAGACTTCCTGCCGCGACAGGGGGGGCCTCTGGCAGAGTTGGGCAGCAGCTGGGGTGAGTGCGGCTGCTCGTGGTGTAGTCCTGTGAGCCACCAAACATAACACTGAGTTTGTTTGTTTATCTTAATGTCTTGATTAGTATAAAGGCAAGCGGTCCTTGTTAATTATCATTTTGAGAAATGTAACTGGTTAGGAATGATGTTATTTTCTAAACGTTTTGAGAGATATGCAGGGGAGAGGGGAGAAATCTGGGATGAAGTCCTGCCAGTTTGGTGGCTGATAAAGGGATTTGGAGGGTCATAGGAAGGGGGGGGGGGAGAGGGGTAAGTGGGGAGAAGGGTTCAGGTGAGGATTGTAATGAAGATGGGGCCCAGAGATATTTCATAGTAATATACTGCTGGTGTGAAAGGGAGGAAGAGATGGATGATTGGTTGAAAGAAAATTGGTATCAGTTTCTGGAAAGGGAAACACTTTGGAAGGATGGGATTGGGAAAGGAAAGTGGAACGGCATGTTTGGTTTTCATATCACTAATAAATGTCAGTTATTAGATTTGTATCTATAAATACCAAAGGATTGAACACAAAACTAATAACTGACAAAAATTATGCCAAGAACTAGTTTCCTTGAAGGCTTCCATAGTTTTCTTGCAGGAGTCTCATCTGTGTAAAAGAGATGAGAGACTTTTGGAGGTCCATATACAAAAGCTATTAGACAGATAACGTACTAGTTACTCATCTAAATGGCTTACCTGGCTATAATTAGCCCTTACCTGGCTAGAATTTAGCTGGATAAGAAGGGGCCTTCCGCGGGCAGGCAAGAGGTATTCTGAGGAGGAGCGGAGTTAGCCGCATAAGTTAAGAGGCTCACGCCGATATTCAGAGTCAGCCACTTTAACTTATGTGGCTAACCTTGGTCGGGCTGTAGGCCTGTCCTAAAGTTAGCCGGATATATTCAGCGGCACGACCGCACCCTCAATATACCCTGCTAGTCAGCTAGATATGTTTATCCAGCTAACTGGCCAAGCTGCACAGTGGCTGAAAATGGACCCTCTTGGTGTCTAGACAGTATCCACATATGCTTCTGGTCTTTAGTACAACTAGGAATAGATATGGTGGGGGTGAGGATCCTTAGCTCAGGGGAGGTAATGGTACAGGTGGAAAAGTGCAGAGAGATATGGATGGTTGATATGGTTTTGCCCAGGTAGGCTTGAACCATGAAAAGAATACTTTAGTAAAAGTTTATTCTCCAAATAGTAACCAAGGTGAATTTCTGGGCATCCTGGATCAACAACTGGCAAATAATGTGGAAGGAAGCTTGATAGTGGGGGGAGATTTTAATTTAATTAGACTTCCACCCCTCAATAGCTCCTCAGAATTGAGTGAAGCTTCTAAGTCTCATAGAACTAGTCTCAAGCAAATAATGGATAAATAGCAGCTAGTTGACATTTGATGGGTTCTCAATCCAACTACTAGAAACTACTTATTTTACTCTAAGCCACATAATGTGCACACCTGTACTGATTACTTGTTGGTGGATAAATAATTAGCCTCTAAAACAAAAGAGGTGAAGACAGGATGAATTACATGGTCAGATCATGCCCCGTTATGGTGGGGTGTTGTGAGCACGGCAAATGATGCAGGACACCATTTTTGGAAATTTGATGATGCTTTATTCCAAGATAAAGAAATCTGTCAACAAATACAAATAGCAACCACAGAATATTTGGACCATAATGATAGAGCAGACACTTCACCGATGGTCCTATAGGATTGTCTTAAGACAGTTGTGTGTGGAAAGGTACAGTAATCTTGCTTCCTATAGGAAAAAAAAGAAACATAAGAGGGAGTTGAAACATATTATGTCCAGTTTAGGAGCTTAAGCATAAACATCTGTCTAATAGATGGGTATTGCTAGAGCTGGAAGACTATAGACATAAATTTAATTTAATGTATTATATAGATTCAATCTTGCTATACAACTACATTATATGATTCAATCCGGCTGCACTGTAAATATTCTTCTGTTCAGTTATCTCCCCCCTTTCCATATCCAAGTTTTTTTCTCCCTGTTTTATTGTAACTTTCTCATATCCATGCTATTGTTTACTGTGTTTGAATATTGATTACTATGTTACTCTCTTCCTTATACACATTGTTAATTGTAAACCAGTTTGATGTGATCCTTGTCATGAAAGTCGGTATAACAAAATAATAAATAAATAAAATAAAAATAATGGAAGTAGAGGACAAAGCTTATAAATTGGACAGGCTTAAACAAACATATTACTAATCTGGGAATAAGGCTGGCAAAATTTGGCCCAAAAACTCAAAGTTAAAACTTTACAATCTCAGATATTAAAAATTAAAGATTGTGAAGGAAAATTTGTGCTGGATTGGTCTAACATAAGGAAGAGATTTACTCAATTGCATGAAGAACCATATACTATGGATCCTGAGATTACAGATGAAGCATAGATGCTTATTTGGAGGGGGGGGTGTCAGGCTCCCATTGTTGGGAGAAGAGATGAGGGAAGCTCTGGGGAAACCAGATTCTGCTATAGAAGTGCTGTGGGTGATTCGTGACATCAAAACAGGCAAAGCACTGGGTATTGATGGTTACACCCATAAATTTTATATAAATTTTCAAACCCCTTTAGTCCGAATGTTTAATTTCCTGAGGGAGGGAGGAGAAGTATCAAAAGCAGCAAATGCTTTGGAGATTATAGTGCTGCCGAAGCGGGGGAAAGATCATACTTTGTGCAGCTCGTACAGTCCAATCTTCCTCATTATTGTAGATATGAAGGTTCTGGCCAAATATTGTCCCAAAGGCTACAAATGGTGATTCTGTCACTTATACATAGTGATCAAACAGAGTTGATGCCAGGTCGTATGGCCGGAGACAATGCAAGCAAAATCTTGAACTTTGATCATTATGCTAAATCTCCATGGCTCTTGACCTTGCTTTTTTTTGCTGTGGATACAGAGAAAGCCTTTGACAGGGTGCACTGGTCTTTCCTCTTTAAAGCACTGGAGAAAAGTACTGGACATCATTTCATAGGATGGGTGCATGAATTATGCAGGGGCCCAGAGGTGTGTATTAAATTTAATGGGGGGATACTTCAATAACTTTACAGTGGGGAGGGGAATGAGGCAAGCGTGTCCATTGTCTCCATTGTTATTCGTGCTGAGTACAGAGCCCTTCAGGGAAAGAATCAGGCGGCACCCTGACATACAGGGTATTAGGATAGGGGAGGGGCAATATAAAATATCTCTAAATGCGGATGATATCATGTTCACCCTAACTAATCTGGAAACGTCTCTGAAGGCTATTTTAGAGGAGATGGAGGACTTTGGGAAGGTGTCTGGCTTAAAAGTAAATATGGACAAATTGGGGGTTTTAAGCATATTTCTTCCAGCACAGGAGGCCCAGGGATTAAAGGAGGAGTTTCCCTTTAAATGGGCAAAGGGTAAATTACGATATGTAGGAATTAATGTGGGTTCAGATTTCAGAGATCTTTTTCGCCTTAATCATGCGCCTCTTATAAAATCCCTGGAGACGGACTTAGAAGCCTGCAACAGATACTCTCTATCCTGGTTGAGGAGAATAACTGCAGTAAAAATGAACACTTTACCCAAGTTATGTCATCTACTTCAAACAGTTCCCTGCATTACTCTAGAGGCCACAAAGAAAGATTTTTGCTTTGATATGGAAACAGAGACTGCCCAGGGTGGCTAAGTCTATTCTATAACAAACTAAAAGTGAAGGGGGGGGGGGGGGGGGGGTTTAGGGGTCCCAAACATCCTGAAGCATTATGTGGCTTCTCAATTAAAAATTACAGTACCTACACTATCATGTCCAAGAGGAAAGAAAACAATGGGTTGAGATCACGTGAGTCATGTTGGGTGCTACTCCCATACAACATGTTTTTTTGGTTATTGGGGAAGCAGAGAGTAGATTGACCTTCGATATCTCCCTGAACTGATTGCACTTTTCATATATGGAAGAGGTGGAGGAAGGTTCTTATGGGCAATAGGGGGTAATTATTAAAGCACGTCTATTAGGTGCAATCCTGACTTTCAAGTAGGGGCTTGGAATCAGGCTTTTCAAAGATAGGAATCCCTGGGATTGGTAAGGCTGGGAAAGGTATGCAGCAGGCAGAAGGGAATAGATCTTCAGGAGATTTTTGGGGTGGTTTCAACCCATGATTATTTCACTTACCTTCAACTTTTTGGCATCTAAAAAGGTGAAAGCTGATTTGATGCTGGGAAAATCTTTCTTGGAGGTGTATTGTGAAAAGGCAACATGTATTAAGGGGATTATCTCTTAAGATCTATGTATTATTGAACATAGCATCAGTAACTAAGTGTAAGTATATGGAGGCCTGGGAATCTGATCTAGGGGAGGTGGAGGGTGAGGGGGAGTGGGATCATTATTTTTATGTCTGTATCTTCGATGTTGACTGAAAATAGTTACAAAATGTTATACAGGTGGTATATGACACCCGAGAGACTGAAAAAGATTTACCCTACCAGCGATGGCCAGTGTTGGTGCAAATGTGGGCTTCTGGGCTCTTTTTGGCATGTTTGGTTATAACATTATGGGACAAGGTCTTCAGATTGGCTACCGAACATTCCCTCTCAAGACTTATCCAAGTATCAGAATAGGCTTCTGCATCAAATAGCCTTAGCTGCCAGCTGTGTGGTGTCCTGAAGACGGAAAAAGGACACAATCCCTTCCAGGTCAGCGGTATGTGAAAATCTGAAGTTGATTCACCACATGGAAAAGCTGATTGCTATAAGACGTGACACAGTTGCTAAATTCCAAAAGGTATGGCCTTCTTTTCAAATATGGTTGAAGGCAAAAAATTCACTCGAAGACAAACGTAGAAATTGCTTGACTTGATCCTCTTGGCAGCAGCTGCTTGGGCAGAGAGCAAGATAGGTAGTTTGAAGTGATTTAAGAATGGCAGTTATGGATATTGCTATGATCATCTTTCTGGGGCAATCTTATAATTAAGGGTGGGGGGAAAGGAGTGGTATGAGTTTCAGTAGTTTTCAATATTGTTCAAGTTTACTTGATTATGAGAAAATTGGATGACATCATTAACACAATGTATATTTGTGGAAATTGTGAAATCTTATTGTTCAATAAAGAAAGAGTTAAAAAAAAATTGTCTACTAAGATTGGAGGTTTGCCAACGTAATGCAAATTTATAAAAAGGGTTCCAAAGGTGATCTTGGAAACTTCAGATCAGTGAGCCTGACATCAGTGCTGGGCAAAATGGTAGAAACTATTGTAAAGAAAATAATTACTGAACATATAGATAAGTCATAGTTTAATGGGACAAAGCCAACATGGATTTAGCCCAGGGAAGTCTTGCCTCACCAATCTGCCACATCTTTTTGAGGATGTAAATAAACATGTGAATAAAGGTGAGCCAGTTGATGTATTGATTCTGGATTTCCAGAAGGCATTTAACAAAGTCCCTCATGAAAGTCTTCTGAGGAAATTAAAAAGTCATGAGATAGCAGGCAATATCCTATTGTGGACTGGGAACTGGTTAAAAGATGGAAGACAGAGTAAAAGTAAAGGTCAGTTTTCTCAATGGAGAAAGGTGAATAGTGGAGTGCCCCAAGGATCTATTCTGGAATCACTGCTTTTTAATGTATTTATAAATGACCTGGAAATGGGAACAATGTGAGATGATCAAATATGCAGATGGCACATTACTCAAAGTGATTAAATCACAAGAGGAATGTAAGAAATTGCAAGAGGACTTTGTAAGACTGAGAGATTGGGCATGCAGATGGCAGATGAAATTTAATGCAGACAAGTGCAAAGTGATGCACTTAGGGAAGAGTAACCCCAATTATAGCCACAGAATGCAAGGTTCCACATTGGGAGTTACTTCTCAGGAAAAGGATTTAGGTGTCATCATTGAAAATACTTTGAAATCTTCTGTTAGCGTAGTTGCATTTAAAAAAGTTTAGGCAAGTTCTGGGAAGAAAAATCCATAAACCATTATTAAGGTGGACTTGGGGAAATCCATGGTTTATCCCAGGGATAAGCAGCATGGACTCTATCAACCTTTTGGGATCTTGCTAGGTACTTGTGACCTAGCTTGTCCACTGTTGGAAACAGAATTCTGGACTTGATGGACCTTTGGTCTGACCCAGTATGGCAAGTCTTATGTTCCTATGTTCTTTCTCCCCATTACCAAAGCTGAACGTCAGTGCACAAATATAATAGAGTTTATTGTATTGTGTTAAAGGAAGTTTCTATTTGTGCCTCTAGGCTTTTTCTATGCCATTAAAGCATTTATACCTGGCCCTTCATAGGCTCAAAGAATCACAGGAACAAACCAGTACAGTCATAATGTTGGGAAAATCAGTGGCTCATTGCTGTCCCCCTGATAAGTGATTGTTGCTGACAACTCATAAAATATATCTACATATATGACTGTCTTCATTCTGAAGTGATATTTTTACCAGCAGTTCTCTTTGGTTCACACCTACCATGAGGCTATTGCTTTGTGAAGCAGATAATTCCCAATGATTAATGAGTATATCTACATAGGAGATATGTTAAATGAAAGCTGAGTAGAGGCATGTGTGTTGTCTTTTTGCTTACTTTACAATGGTCATGATTCAAATGTGCTTGGTTACAAAAGTAGAAAAATAAATATTGCATTGTTCAAGTTCATTTAGGACATAGTTATATCTGTTTGATGTTTTTCATGAGTTGCTGTTTAACAAACCACAATGAGAAAAAATATCAGAGCAGCACATTATGCAAATATTGCTTTGGAAATACAGATGAATGTATTATTGCTAGATGGCGCCCAGATGTTAACTATTAAAATTGGCTTACCTATATACAAAGAGTTCTTGTACTTTGATGACAGCTGTGGGGAAATTATTGAGAACCAGGGATTGCGGACAAGTACAGGGAGTTGTGGTACTGTCTCTTTGGGTCCTATATTTGGGTTTCTTTATCTTATGGGAAAATAGAAATGGAACTAGAGGTTGTGATGACTAGTGTGATAGCCCTTGGAAATATGGTTTACCTGGACTTTATCATCTAAACCAGACATGGAAATGTTCATGAAAAATATAGTGTCTATCATAGAGCCTTCAGTTTCATCATCTTAAAGTACTATCCTGGGTATGGACAGGCTTGTTTGTGATATATGGATTTCTTTCCAGGGACAGCAAGGTTGGAGTCCGGAGGAGGCCAGGAGCCTTAGTAAGCAGTAGTCTAAGACTGGAGGCTGTATCAAAGAAAGTGGCCTGCTATGCAAGATGCCTATGCCAATTTCTTCACCTGACACCACGGCCATTTCCTGCAGTTCAACTCAATGCAGGCCACAATCAGGACTTGGTGTTCCCGGAGAATACCTAAAAACACCCAGATGGGCCAAGGGTATCTGAACCTTGGCATGGCTGATAACTGAGGTGGACCAGGGATCCAGCATGGGTCAGGAATTTAGCGTAGACCAAGAATTCAGCAAGGAATGGGAATCAGGAGTAGATCAGGAATCAAGGGCCAGTCAAACAGCGTTTCCATAGGCAAGGCCTAAGAAGACTGCTTGGACCAGCTTTCAATAGGGACACACACCCAAATCTGGTCCAATGAGTTTCCAGTGGTGTGGACCGTCCTTGTTGGGTAGGCTAGATAATTACTGCCAAGGTGTTCCAAGATCAGCTGGTCCTATGTCTAAACCTGAGGGTCTGTGCCTTGAGCCCCGAGGGTCACCAGTTGGAGACTTACTTTTGCTTACAAGCATCACTTTTAGGATTCTGGGAGATACTAGATTACTTTAATTATTTTCTTCAGGGCTAGTCTGGTAGCTCAGTGGTAAGTGTTGTGCACTACTGTGCAGAGGACCTGAGTTAATTTCTTGGACCAGGTCTTCTGCTCCCTGGGCTGGCCAAGGCTGAGAAATGCTAGAGTCAGCATTCACAGCCCTGTGCAGGGGATGGATGAGCAGGTCTCACCCATTGCTGAATAGGGTCCACATTAGGCAGTTTCTGTAAAGAGCTGCATTTTGTAGCCCCCTTGCTCAAGGACTGTCATTGCAATGGTTGGTAGGGCGATACTAAAACAGCAGAAATTCTCAGTAGCTGCAAAAGAAAATTCATGGCACCACTGTCCAAATGAGGCAAGTTCTGATCTACCTGGATGCCTAAAAAGAGCAGGAAGAAGCTGCCAACGCAAGCAAATATTATTACATTCAGGTTTGCCAGATGTTACAGTTTAACATTAATATTGCAAACTATGAAGGAACCTTAAGAACAAAAGAATATGCCATACTGGGTCAGACCAAGGGTCCATCAAGCCCAGCATCCTGTTTCCAACAGTGGCCAATCCAGGCCATAAGAACCTGGCAAGTGCCCAAAAACTAAGTCTATTCCATGTTACCATTGCTAGTAATAGCAGTGGCTATTCTCTAAGTCAACTTAATTAATAGCAGATAATGGTCTTTTCCTCCAAGAACTTATCCAATCCTTTTTTAAACACAGCTATACAACTGCACTAATCACATCTTCTGGCAACAAATTCCAGAGTTTAATTGTGTGCTGAGTGAAAAAGAACTTTCTCCGATTAGTTTTAAATGTGCCACATGCTAACTTCATGGAGTGCCCCCTAGTCTTTCTATTATCCGAAAGAGTAAATAACCGATTCACATTTACCCGTTCTAGACCTCTCATGATTTTAAACACCTCTTTCATATCCCCCCTCAGCCTTCTCTTTTCCAAGCTGAAAAGTCCTAACCTCTTTAGTCTTTCCTCATAGATGGTTTTGTCCTTAATATAAAGGTATCTTCACTATGGAGGACTAAATTTGATGCAAATTTAAAAAAAACCCCAACAACAACTTTTCATCCCTCCCATAAGTCTGGTTCCCCCCCTTTGTTTGTTTTTGGTTTGGTTTTTTTTTTTGGGGGGGGGGGGTTGTCAGTAGGTTCTCTGCTTGTATCATGGCTGCATGTTAGATGGATTTCGGCAGGAGCATGATTGGACTGCCGGGGCCTCCAGCCAGGTTTTGATAAAGAGAACCAGGTCTGGGTTATGCCGGCTCCCCTGTGCTCCCCCTCACTGCCTTCAAGAGCAGGGCACAACAACATGGCCAGAAATAAATCTTCCTACTATATGGGGAGGGAGCCTTTTAAAAGCAGCTCAGAGAATTTGACAAGGGGTTTGTTTTGCTGTGTTTTTTAGTTGTGTTTAGTTCAAGCAGGTTTTTAAGGGCACTGCCATCTGATTTAAAAGAGAGGCGAAACCATGAATGAGCCTGTAGGCTTTCAGTTTTTGGAAATCGCTGTGATGGTTTGCTGGAAAAGTCTTATATCAAAAGAAATAAACTAAAACTAACCAAACTCTGCTCTTCATCTGTACAGGATAAAAGTCCTCGAAGAATGGGATGAGGGACCGGAGACCGTTCTCAAGGATGAGCAAAGCAAAATAAAAACCAAGGCGATACCACAGAAGCTGAATGTGTTTCTTCTGGCAGGCTTTCACCCCTCCCCCTCCCTCCCAACCAAAAAAAAAAAAATTCTGTTGCAGCTTTTAAATATATATAAATAAATCCAACCCGTGCTGTAAATTCATCAGCACAACATGATTTTGTCAATTGTGACAGCTAGCTTGATTGTTATGACAAATCTAGCCCCAAAAGATATTAAGCAAAGACTCACGAGCCTATAATTTTTTGCTTACACGTGTGAGATGCTATAATGATGAAATGAAAATGACTTTCTAACTACCACATCCCCTTTGTGCTGTTTTCTTCCTGCCCACTGCACTAATTGAATCACCCCAGAGCCACTGTATCATTCCTAACTTCTGCATTAGGGTTTAATCAGGCATGCTGAAGGACCAGCTTGGAGAGGTGAGGGCTCCCTTTGTGAGGTGCCCATCTGCCTCAAACATTAAAGCCAGTTGAATTTGATGCAGATCAGCAATCGACTTAAGAAAAAAAAAATTGTCCATAGAACTTACCGGAAGACCTTTTTGAGATTAGTCTTGGCCATGAATACTAATTTGATGCTCCCTGGCTAAGGATTCGTTTTTGACTGTGAATATAAAAATATGCTCCTCCAGACCTTTTCCATTTAGACTACAAAAAAACCAACACTTTGGAAGTGGAGGTTGCAGTGGAGTTTAAATCATTCAAGTGTGGCTGATTGGCAGAGGACCCCCCCCCCCCTTTCATTATTTTGTGTCTCACTCCCCCCCCCCCTTCAAAAAATGAAAAAAAAAAAAACCAAACAAAAACCTGCTGTGACCTGGCATTGATACAATATACTGGCAACCAGGCAAGACACAGTGCGGTTATTTACACTGTTGAGTATGTCTAATCTAATTTAGAAGAAACGTAGCTATTCTGGTACACAGACCTTGGGGAGGGGGGGGGGGGGACAGGGGAGAAAACAGAGTGGTCTGTACTGCACGAGCACCAAGTGGAAGGAGAGAGAGGGCAGTTGCAAAGACAAAAAAAAAGAGACAATGCTCTTGGTGACAGAAGGTGGTCCCTTAAGACCAGGTCCCTGCTCTCCAATGGCCATCTGCAGCCGTATGGAGCCTCCTCCATACCTGTACCAGACCAAGGTTTGCCGCATCACTCCTCAAGTCAGTGGCTGTCACTCTGAGATTTGCAGTGCAGCACCATGATTCACAGCCTTTTATTCATTTGGGGGGGGTTTTGGTTTGTTTGTTTGGTTTTTTTTAATAGTTAATATGTAGGTAAATAGGCCCTGTCTATTGACAATAAGGATCATGCACGGGCATTCTCATAATTCCATATTATGCTGTAGCCTGCTGAGGGCATGTGTTTGAGAACGCTACCTTCCAGACAAATGCATTTAGATCCTTCCGGCATTGAATTTTTTTTCCTGCATACCCTCGGTAATGTTGTTGTGTCAGTACCGTGATGTTTTCAAATCTTTCTGCCAGGCTTCGGCATATTGCTCTGACAGCCAAAGGACCCTCTCCAAGTCCTTGAAGTAGGGGAACCCACATATCAGCCTCATAGTAAACAGTGAATGATGGCAGAAAAAGACCAAAACGGCCCATCTAGACTGTCCAGTTGATTTTCGTGCACCTGAGTTCCCACATACCCCTCCCTCTTTCCACATTTATTTTATAGCCCGTAGATTCACACCAGTTCAAGAATATTCAGCAAAATTAAACCATTAAAAACATTATCATACAATGCAATTAGAAATACACGAACAGAGAACGCACAGCACCATAAGCCCACTGCATTACTCATATACTACTGACTGCCATTCTGGGTAAGCCTGCAAAAATAAAAACGTTTTCAGTTTCTTCCTAAAAACTTTATTATTATTTTCTAAACGCAATTCCAAAGGGAGCATATTCCACATTTCTGGCCCATGAATTGGAAAAGCTTTCAATCTAATGTATGCCAGTCTAAAATCCTTCATTGCAGGAACATTGAGTATTTTCTGGGTTTGTGATCACAATGATTTCCTTGGTACACACCCTAATAGTGTTGGGTTTGTGGCTTAATGTGGACTCTTGGTCGAAGTGATGACTGTTCCCATGGAGAGGGGCCCCGTGGGGAACCTCAGTGATAGGCTAGACTCTAGTAAGCAGACACTGAGGAAAGAAAGCTTTATTGTACTGCTGATGTAAGTTGAATCTTGCTTCAAGGAAGGGATGGTACTGTAGGCCAGCGATATCACAGTAAGCTCAGACAGTCTCGATAGATGATGGTCTCACCCAGATGTAGCAAATTTGGGTAGTGTTCAACAGCGCAGGATAAGCCGAACCTGAAGGGTGGAATAAGGAGAGCTGGAGCGTAGCGATACTCACAGAGTGGCAGTGCTGGTAACTTCCTTGGTAGAAGAATGGAGAGAGGGACCCGAGGTCCGAGGTGCAGGATACCCTGAGCAGGATAGGCCCTCGAGGAGCGAGTACCTAGCAGCGCCGAAGGATCCTGGAAGAAAGTAGATAGGACCCCAGAGGAGCGGGTGTCCTAGGTTAGGTAGTTGAACCCCGAAGGGCAGATGGAAGTGAGAGGCCCCCGAGGAGCGGGTACCCAGAGCTTCTGAAGGAGTGAGTTATCCCGGAGGGTAGAGAAGAATCCAAGCAAGCAGCTTAGAAGTGGTCAGAGTAGCAAAACCGAAGTCCTTGCTAACTCGTTGGGCTATAGCGGAGTGGAGTTTTAAATTCCCGGAGGTACTGACGTCATGCGGTGGGGATGCCCCCGAGGTTCCCGCCATGACGTATTCAAAAGCGTAGATGACATGCGCGCACCTAGGAGGCCTCAGGAAGAAACATGGCGGACGGGGATGCCCATGCTGTGTCGGAGACGCCGAGGGTTTCGGCAATCAGCACCGGAGGCAGCCATCCTTCCCAGGGAGGAGGAAAAGGGTAGAAGAGAGGTGAGGCAGAGCGGTCGCAGCCGTCTGTGACCGACAGACGCAACACACTGAAAACAAGCCTAAAGCTTGAACAGCTAGCCTAAAGTCCATAGGCCTTAAATAATTAAAGGAAGTTTATAAAAAGCCAACTTTGATGCATTTCTAATATGGCTATTTAATGATAGTTTACTATCAACCGTTAACCCTAAATTGCGAGCCTCTTCTGAGATCTCAAAGCTGTGCATCCCAGCAATATCTATTGAGGTAAAAGGTCCCTCCAGATATCCCACCCATAAAATTGTGGTTTTACTTTCATTTAAGGTTAACTGGTTAGCCAAAAACCATCTCTAATACACCTATAATTTTTCTGAAATGCTGCATCTGGAAATTCTCCTAGATTGATACTGGGAATAAAACATTGTACATCATTTAAAAGCAGCCCCAGTGCCGTCATTGAAGACTCCAGTGGTTACATAAATATATTAAAAGGTGCAGCTGATAAAGCTGATCCTTGAGGATCAACGAATTTAACCTTGTACCACTTGGAATTACCCCCAGCGAACCTAGTTTTCTGTCTCCTATTAGCACAGAAGTAAACCATTTGGGTACCTCCCCTCCTATATCAAGCAGCTTCAACCTCAAAAGCAATAGAGAATGGGGGACGGCTCATCTTTTAACTTACCTCCCCCCCACCCTTTTGCTAGCACCTCCACCCCCATTGTTCCAGTGATATCCTCCACCATTCCTGCTATAAGCCATGTCCATGATACAATCCGGCCTCCCCGTGCTCATTAATATTTGGGTTTATCCTGGGTCCATCCATGCAGGTCTCCCCGCCTTCCTGGAGATGCAGTTCAGTTATACCACTAATGTTTAGGGGATTGCATCTCCTGCTCTGTGCAGGCTAAACGTTACCTGAGTGCCTTCTAGGAAGCCTAAGTCATTGCCAATGCTGTTTTGGGCTGTACCCGCTGCTCGGTTCAGGTTTACCCCAGAGTTTCATTCCTATGGTCTTGCCGCTAGGAATCTTTTGTGTATATCCCGCGTTATTTTTAATTCCATTACCATTTTCATCTCTGCAATTTCCTCCAGAGAGTATCCCAGGCATCCAACACCTATTCTGTGAAAGAGCGTTTTCAGACTTTGCTCTTGAGGCTACCGTCTTGGAGTTTATATCCTGACTTCTTTCCCATTTGCTTCTTGTGCGAAAGGGGTTTCAGGCAAACCTTGCACGGGCACAAAGAGGAACCAGTTTTGAAACCATATCATCCACCAGGGAATGCAACTTCTTCCTAATAATTCGAAACTACAATGACTTGAATCAGTAAAACATGTTTCACCCAAACTGGATCTCAATATGTCCTATGGTTTTAGAAATATTCCTGCAGCCACCTCTGGCTTTAGCGGCATAGGTCTGGCAAATCTGACCACATGTACACTTCCAAACAGGGAAAAGAGTCAATGTGTTTGCTATCTCCCAGTTATAGCTGGGCTAACTGAGGCATGGAGCAACTTGCCCATGATGAAACAGAGAGGCCATGGCAGAGCCGAGCCTTACACGTCTACCCTAGGTCGTTCCCTGACTCCTAGGTCAGTGTTGTAAGCCCTAGGGCTGTGGATGAATCTATGAATGAATACACTCTAGAACTTGGACCATTACAGTTGTCAGTGAGTTTCACTTTCCTGGTTCTCATGGGTAGCTGCCTTTGTTATACAAATAGTCTGATGAGACAGATGGCCTTTGTAGCAAGGAGTGGTCGACGGCGTAAGTTCAAGTGTTCCAGGCTCTCAAGCAAAGATTTTGGGGCGGGTTCCCCATGGATCCTTCTCAGGAGGTGGCTATGTCCTCTCTCCTCGATATTCTCAGCGCCCTCGAGCCCCTGCAACTTTAAGAACAGGAAACTGGAGAGGGGGTGGGGGGGGGGGGGAGAGAGAGAACCAGACTACAGGCCCATTTGCATCTTTTTTTTTTGACAGTGCTACTTAACAGGATATCTTTGAAGATATCTGGTGAAGTGGCAGGTTATCCAGCGGATAACTTTAGAAGCAGGTCTAAAGTTATCTGGCCAACTTAACTGGTTATAGTTAGAAATTGGCTAAGTTAGGCGGATAACTTAACTCCTCTCCAACACGCCTCATTTTCATCTGGCTACATTTAAGTCGGATAAGTGACTCAGTATATTCAAAACCTTGCTGTGTAGATGGATAACTTGTGAACTATCCATCTAAATAGCTTTGAATATTGACCTAAAGATCTCTGCTAGAGCCTGGGATAAGGAGAGTCATTTTATAACTGCAGGAAGAACTAAAGTCTATGTGCAACTTCTACATGGAAAATCTAGCTGGCATTGTTAAAGCAAAATTGTGCGCATATGTTTTATTTAAAAATGCTCAGGTAGTTGCCCCAATACACACACAAATTTATTCGCACAAAGTTACACTTCCCTCTTCAGAGGGCATAAATTGTGCAGCTTAAACTCACGCACATGATACATGTACATTCAAACCCTGCCTCATAAGAATATAAGAACATACCATACTGGGTCAGACCAAGGGTCCATCAAGCCCAGCATCCTGTTTCCAACAGTGGCCAATCCAGGCCACAAGAACCTGGCAAGTACCCAAACACTAAGAAGATCCTATGCTACTGATGCAATTAATAGCAGTGGCTATTTTCTAAGTCAACTTAATTAATAGCAGGTAATAGACTTCCCCTCCAAGAACTTATCCAATCCTTTTTTAAACCCAGCTACACTAAATGCACTAACCACATCCCCTGGCAACAAATTCCAGAGTTTAATTGTGCGTTGAGTGAAAAAGAACTTTCTCCGATTAGTTTTAAATGTGCCACATGCTAACTTCATGAAGTGCCCCCTGGTCCTTCTATTATCCGAAAGAGTAAATAACCGATTCACATTTACCTGTTCTAGACCTCTCATGATTTTAAACACCTCTATCATATCCCCCCTCAGCCGTCTCTTCTCCAAGCTGAAAAGTCCTAACCTCTTTAGTCTTTCCTCATAGGGGAGCTGTTCCATCCCCTTTATCATTTTGGCTGCCCTTCTCTGTACCTTCTCTATCGCAACTATATCTTTTTTGAGATGCAGTGACCAGAATTGTACACATTATTCAAGGTGCGGTCTCACCATGGAGTGATACAGAGGCATTATGACATTTTCTGTTTTATTCACCATTCTCTTCCTAATAATTCCTAACATTCTGTTTGCTTTTTTGACTGCTGCAGCACACTGAGCCGACAATTTCAATGTGTTATCCACTATGACGCCTAGATCTCTTTCCTGGGTGGTAGCTCCTAATATGGAACCTAACATCGTGAAACTATAGCATGGGTTATTTTTCCCTATATGCATCACCTTGCACTTATCCACATTAAATTTCATCTGTCATTTGGATGCCCAATTTTCCAGTCTCACAAGGTCCTCCTACAATTTATTACAATCCGCTTGTGATTTAACTACTCTGACTAATTTTGGATCATTGTTGAGAGTTAGACTGCGGAGTTAGCAATCTGTTAGAAATCTGATGCTTGATGGGAGGAGCAGTCAGATAGGAGGAGCAATCTGTAGAGAAAGCTCTGTATAGCGGGCTCCTGGAGAGGGAGGAGTCAGCAATCTTGTAGTATCTCAGATATCGTCTTGCTAGTTAGCAATCTGTTATATCTCTGATGTCAGTTAGACTGCGGAGTTAGCAATCTGTTCTGGATTTGCTAGGGAGTTAGCAATCTGATATGAATCTGATATAGTTGTGGGTGGATCCCTGGGCCGATGGCAGATGACTACGCCCTTGGGAGGATACCCCGAGAAGGACCACCGGCTAGGCTGGAGTATGGAGACAGACACACATTAGTTCTTTTATTAAACAGGTTATTAGAAACCACCAGAGGTGGCATTAGTGAGCTGATATGCCTGGCAGGGCTGAGGTCCCTCAGGTACTGGAACAGCGATCCCAGGATGGCTGAGCTGTTGAGAAACTGTAGAAAGTGAGTAGGCAGAGTTCATGAACAGAACTAGATGACAAAACTCACATAAGGTCTCAAGGAAGCTCAGGAGCTGGAAAGGATTAGGCCCTCAAGGAGCGAGTACCTGGTTCCAGGGAAAGCTCTGACAGAGCGATGGTAACTCACAATTGTTTGTAGCAGCGATAGCTTCCAGGCAGTAGAGAATCTTCAGTGTCCAGGAACATGGGCCCTTGAGGAGCGAGTACCGGCTCCTATCTGTAATCTGAAAATAAAGAAAAGAGCGAGGCCCCCTTCCGAGGAGGCAGAGTAGCTTGGAATGAATCCCCTTGTGTATCCTTATCCATATCCTTGCTAACTCAGTTTGTTAGCATTTTCAAAGACCTTTAAATATTGGAAGCAGATGACATCATCTCAGGGGGACGCCCCTGAGGTTCGCGCCCTTGCTGGTACAAGAGTCGGGGCGCGCGCGCCCTAGGCATCAGGACAAGATGGCGGAGTTGCAGTGTCGAGCCGGTCCAGGGACGCCGGAAGGAGACGGCATGGAGAAGCCGCGGCAGCCAGCCGTCCATCAGACCCGGAGGGAGTCGCCACAGAGGTAAAGAGGGCGGAGTGAGGTCGTCGAGCAGCGACGGACGCAACAATCATCTGCAAATTTGATAACCTCACTCATCGTATTCCTTTCCAGATCATTTATATATATATTTAAAAAGCACGGGTCCCAGTACAGATCACTGAGGCACTCCACTGTTTACCCTTTTCCACTGAGAAATTTGACCATTTAATCCTACTCTCTGTTTCCTGTCTTTTAACCAGTTTGAATCCACGAAAGGACATCGCCACCTATCCCATGACTTTTTACTTTTCCCAGAAGCCTCTCATGAGGAACTTTGTCAAACGCCTTCTGAAAATCCAAATATACTACATCTACCGGTTCACCTTTATCCACATGTTTATTAACTCCTTCAAAAAAGTGAAGCAGATTTGTGAGGCAAGACTTCCCTTGGGTAAAGCCATGCTGACTTTGTTCCATTAAACCATGTCTTTCTATATGTTCTGTGATTTTGATCTTTAGAATAGTTTCCACTATTTTTCCTGGCACTGAAGTCAGACTCGCTGGTCTGTAGTTTCCCGGATCACCCCTGGAGCCCTTTTTAAATATTGGGGTTACATTAGCCACCCTCCAGTCTTCAGGTACAATGGATGATTTTAATGATAGGTTACAAATTGTAACTAATAGATCAGAAATTTCATTTTTTACGGTAGTTCCTTCAGAACCCTGGGGTGTATTCCATCCGGCGCTCCTCTCTGCGGTTAGCGAAAGTTGTGTTTTTAACCAGGTTACAGGCACACCCTCATGGGCACGGAGCCCCGCTCTGTTCTGTAAGAGACGTTTACGCGCATATAACTCGATTTTATATACGGAAATGACTGTGAAAATCAAGCACAAAGAGTGCCAATAAGTGCTGTGTTGAAAAGTGGCATGCTGTCAGGGCCTCAACTTTTTTTTTCCCCCAGCAGCAGGTAGTAGGCCATGTGTGCCACGCTATCGGGGTTCCCACCCCACCCCACCCCCCAGTCAACAATTAGAGGCCCCAGCACGGCAGCCCTCGATGCCCAGGGGTGTCTTGCCAGCGGGCTTCTCGGATCTCGTTGGGAGAAAGAGGACCATTTTGGGGAAGAGGTGGCATTGTGACTGAGAGGGAAGGGGAGGGGATGAGAGTGAGGGAAGGGAAGGGGAGAGGGTGGTGAGTGACTGAGAGGGAAGGAGAGGGAGTGAGAGTGAGGTGGGGGAGTGACTGAGAGGGAAGGGGAGGGGAGGGGAGTGAGTGTCTGAGAGGGAAGGGAGGTGAGAGTGAGGAAAGAGAGTTTGAGTGACCTGAGAGTGAAGGGGAAGAGGAGGGAGGCAGTAGGAGGAAGGGGGTGAGAGGCAGAGAGGGAAGAGGGCAGAGAGTGAAGGTAGGGGTTTGAATGACAGTGAGTGGGGAAGGGGAGGTAGTGAATGTCTGAGAGGGAAGGGAGGTGAGAATGAGGGAAGGGGTTTTGAGTGACCTGCGAGGGAAGTGGGAGGGAGGAAGGAGGTGAGAGTGACTGAGAAGTAAGTGAGAGGCAGGGGGTGAGGGAGAAGAGAGTGTAGAAGAGTGACATTCTCATGTCACATACACTGTGTGTGTGTATGTGTGTGTTCCCCTAATCCATGACAATCTTAGGGTGACTGGAAATCAAAAGTTCCCAGGTTTGGAGTATGGGAAATCTTTTATCCTTATTAGTTTTAATTATTGGGTGTTATTTGATATGTCTGCTGCTTTGAAATATTTAATTGATTTTTGTTTATGCTTATTCTTTTTATTTATTAGGTATTCTGTTCACTTGCTTTGAAGTATTTTTAATAGTATGATTTACTATTATGACTTTATATCTCTTAATTTTATTTTATGAGGAATTATGTTTCTGTTTTTCATTATTGCACTGAATATGAGTCTGGCTGAAAGGGGAGGGGGGAGAGGGGGCTGGGGATCAAGATTGCTAGGGACAGGAAGGAGAATGAGGGTAAGACTACTATTGCTTCTGTTTCTCTGAGATGGGAAGTAGGAATAATTTGATTTTTTGTGTGTCATTTTGGGAAATATGCATCTCAACTTTTCTACTTTTTACAGTACAGGGAAAATGCAATTATTTTTATTTCTCTGGTGTTATACTGCAGGAAGAGCCTGACTTTTTGGGTTTCCAGTTCAGCGTCAGCCTCAGTGTTTCTCTTTTTAATTTGTGGTCATTTCTGCATTTGTTGAGGGTCTGTTTGTGTTTTGTATGTGGGCTGAGGTGTTTTGCTAGCGTGTAGTTTCTGTGTCAGGATCTGTTGCCATTCAGTTTACTCTTTTTTTTCAATCTGTACTTTATAGTACAAAGATATATTATATTGTGCAGCAGTGAGCATGTGTGAGCGAGAGAGCGAGCATATGTGTGTGTGACTGAGCATATATGTGAGCCTGAAAGAGAATTGTGAGTCAGAGAGCATGTATGTGACCCTGAGAGAGTTCTCAGGTATGGAGAGCAGGGGAATTTACTAATCCTTACTACTTTTAATTATTGGGTGCTATATGGTGTTTGCTCTTTTGAAATATTATATTGGTGCTTGAGAAAATTTAAAAAATTTGTATGAGTTTTAAATTATTGAATGTTCTATTTGTCAGCTGTCTTGAAATATGTATTCCTTTTATTAGTATTAGAATTTAAAGAAAGGAGTAATGCTATTCTGTTGGGAAGAGAAGGATGTATGCTAAATTATAATTCTTTTGTCATAACACCAGGTGGAGTTTTAGAATACTTTGCAGGATATCTTGATATGTGATGAGATGATTGTCTTTTTTATTTATTTATTTATTTATTTATTTAACGTTTCTTTTATACCGATGACCGTTCGCACATCGCATCGGTTTACAGTGAACAAAAATCCATTGGGCAGAGCCCTTACATATAACAGATAACATAGTGAACTAGGCAACATATAAATAATTTTTGGGAGGAGCCCTTACATAAAACACACATCAATGATTAGATGCTATGGGTGTATGCTATGGGATTGAACTATAACAATAACTATATACAGATTAGTGCACAGTACAAAATCGGCAGGCATAAAGGCGTTCATACCAGGATATCAGAGTAACATTGGTAGGGTAACATTCGTAGGGGGGATTTATGTAATAGGGGGTGTGATGGAGTAAGCTTGCTGGAAGAGCCAGGTTTTAAGTTTCTTTTTGAAGGCTGGGGTATAGGTCTCAATGCGAATATCATAGGGCAGTGAGTTCCATATAGTGGGGCCGGCAAGAGAAAAGGCTCTGTTAATAGTGGAGGAGAGCTTAAAAGATTTGATAGATTGGGCATGGAGTGTTCCTTGGAGTGCTGGGCGTGTAGGTCTCATGGAGGTACGGGGTAAGAGGGGGGACTTGTGTCTGGTAAAGTTTAAATGTATGTTGTGGGATATTGTTTCTTGAGACACTTTTAAATATAACTGAATTGTCTCCATAAGTGTGTATATGGTTTAGTGTCTGTAAGTGCTTGAAATAATTGATTTAAAGTATTTTAAAGTGTTACTCGTGATGCATGACAGATGTTGCAGGCTATTTAGACATCCATTGTTGGGTACATTCTAAGGCATTATTTATTGATAAGAGTACAACTAGTTGGGTTCAGACTTGTATGGGTACTGCCCACCCATGTCAACCTTGGAGCCCTCCAAAAAAAACAAAACAGTTCTGGCTATGCCACTCATTGATTAGATGTGGGCTAGGAAAATAATGTCTGCAATTACTTGGCTGCTTCTGCTGAATTATTTCTCATGTTAGTGTTTTCTTACTGTTTCTAATTTTAAGCAACTTTTTAATTCTTAGTTACCTCCGCTAGGGATGCCAAATTCATTTTTATACCAACACAGTATACCTTGCTCCTGTCGGATCAATTCTCCACATTACAGCTGTTCATCTGTGGCTACTGCATGCATGCAGTGTTGTAAGGGCTGTGTTCCTGAGATGGGGAGCGTAACTGAAGGATGGATATGAGCAAGTGGCTGAAGCAGAGAGGGCTCAAGCTGCTGCTATAGGAGAGTATTAGAGCACCTGGGTGGGAGGCAGAAGGGACTGTAGGAGAACCCCAGCTGAAAAAAAAAGGAATAGCACCACAGAATGTATAATAGGCTTGGATCCTTCACAGTGCTCCTCAAGAAGGGTAGTGTGCTTATAGTTTCTTACCGCCTGGTAATTTCATTTCTCCCCTTGCTGGCACTGGCCTTGTCATGGATCTGAAATGTTTTCCAATAGAACCTTCTAGGCAAGAACCAAGAAATTGATGAAATAAGTATCTACTTAATGACTTTATAAAAATATCTCATGTAAAGGACTGTATAAGAGAATGTAGGCAGTATCTGAGCTTGGTTGGGCTTTAGGAGACATCTAGCTTCAGGGTTTTTGAATACTGTAGCACTTCCCTGCCTGAAATAAACCAGCCTTGAGCTAGGTCTGGGCAGAGAGAGTTTTCCGAGATGAAATCAGACATGGCCTTGGAAAAATCCAGGACAGCATGTGTGTGTGTGTGTGTGTGAGGGGGTCCGGGGGGGCGGGGGGAGCAGACAAAGGACATCAGCCCACTTTGCTTCATAGCCACATCTTGGAATGAAACGTGGCATGAAATCTGAGCACCAGCCCCGGTCCCTCACAGATGAGATCCACGGCCCAGTAGGACAAAACTCGAGAAATTTGGAAAACTGGTTCTACGCTGTTTGTTTTGAGTGCAGGTGGGGAAGAAGACACACACACACACACACACACACACACACACACACTCAGTGGTTCCCTCCAGGCAGGCACAAGCGGGGGCCGTGACTATTTGTGTGAAAGGCTGCAAGAGAATCATCACTGCTGGGCTTTTGAACGACAGCCTCTTGAGCCAGGCACCATATGCCAGCACATGCCTTCCTATCATGGCTCTTTCTAACCGGTCCTGGATGCACACGTTTGCACAATTCAGCTCCTAGCGCTCCTCAGCTGGTCTCCACATCCCACTTGACACAGGAATGACCTCTCTTTTGTGGGTTTCAAAAGCAGAAAACTGACATTATGGCAAATGAATTTGCGGCTGTACTACAGAGCAGTCAAATGATCTTTTGAAAAGAGTGCGGTTAGGAGAGAGACTGAAGGTCTTCGTAAATGCACATTTATGCCAGATAATATGGAAACAGACTCTTGTGTCCGTGTTCTCATGATTTCAGCTAATAAAGCTCTTTTTGTTTATTTCAGTTGCTATGAGCACCAAAGTAGCAGTTGGATGCATGGAAGCCTGGCTCTTAAGCAGATAGCAAAGAGTTTTGAAGGTTCATATATCGTTTTCAACAGCTTTAATTTTCATGATGAGACACCAGAAGTATGCAAGGCCTGTGGCGTCCTAAAAATAAGGCCAAGCACCTCTGACTGCCAGAAAATAGATGTGACTTCCACGAGCCGTTCCGTAGATTTGCCTGCGCATTCGTTGGGAGGTAGCTCCCACTTCCGTTGTATAACGCAGGAAGGAGCTTGCATTCCTGGATCAGGAGGGTGAAACTTCCTTTCCAATCATGAGTACATGAAGTACATGTTACGAATAATAATATTTGAAGAGTTGCTGTCTCTCTCTTGTGCCTGCAGAAATGCTGTAGCCTCATTTCGCCAGATTTTCCACCTGTGTGCTCTTTTGCTTTTACGAAGGGATGCGTTTTAAAAGTCTCAGGCCATGGAGGCAATTTGGGCCTGCGGTACCGGGCTACTGCAAGAAATCAGCCGGCCATGCACTAAGTAGGACTTGATGTGCTTTACCGCGGGGCTACTCAGACCTTTCCTGGGGGCCACCCTCCGCCCTGCCCAACCAGTCGGATTTTCAGGACACCAACAATGAATGCTGGGTCTCCAATGCTTGCAGATTTATCCCGTGATTATTCTTTACGGATATCCGGGAGCGGGGGTGTCCCCAGGACTGGTTTGGGATGCCCTCTTTAATGGTCATAACACTTATGAAACATACATGCACATGCTGCCTCGCATACGGCATGAGTGTGCAAAGCGGGAGACGGTGCGGTGTGCACCTTAAATTCAGTAAACTTTTTTTTTTTTTTGCACAGGATAGGAAAATCGGCTTTTTTTTTTTTTTTAAATAAATCTCAGTGACTTCACAGGACTTTTTTTTAAATCTATGCATCTCGAGCAGCAATACAAAAGAAATGGGCCAGATCGGGCCTAGCACTGGTGCTCGGAAAGCAGGAACCACAAGACGGCTGACTTGCCCGGCACGTGACTGGGGGAGAAGGGAATCAGCTGAAGGATAATGGCAAGATATCAATGTGGTGTGTTGTTAGCAACACGGCAAATAGGCTTTTAATTTTCTGGGGAGGTGCCGGGCGTCTCTGCAGAGCCTGCATCAATCATCATCATGAGAGTCAGGTACTGACTCCCTGGGGTCATTTCATTGTAAAGGGCTCCCTTTCCATTTGTGGCCAGGGGCTGTTCTGGCTCCGCGCTGATGTCTTGTGCAGACTAATTGCTGACTTGTTCCTCTTATGATGATAAAACTGATGTCACCACAAAACGGGACATAAGGGTAAAAGTCTTTAACCTGGGAAACTCATTTCAGGCCCCCTCTGCTGTAAAGAGGAGGAGGAGGAGGAAGCTGAGGTTGCTCACTGGGCGAGACGCAGCCCCTACTCCTTGCTCATGGAAATTATAATTCTCTGCTCCAAGTGAGGAGCGGCTGATTTGTGAACTTTGCTTAGGATTTTAGTCACCCTTCCCCCGTTGAATGTGGGCAGGTGTTCAGTTAAAATTTTGGATTACGGCAGCCAAAGTAATTCCATGCGACACATCCTTTCAAGCCTTCTCATACACCTGGGAAGAGAAGCCAGTGCCTGGAAGTTTTGAAAGAATGAATTAAAAAATAATTTTTGGAAAGTAAACCACATCCACTCTTTTTAGCTTTGAAAGTGTTATACGCATTTTTGGCAGTAAAAAAAAATGAAAAGTTCTCTGAGTGCTTGGAGGTGTTGCTTACCCTGGCCGGGTTTTGGGAAGGCTTTTAAGCCCCTGGACCCTCTTGGCCTTGAGTCGATGGGACCCCACCAAGAGCAGAAGGAAAATCTTCCCTGAGATGAACTGGTAGGAGGTCCCCATTACGTGAGCCCATTTGGTCATTTTCTCGCCCTGGCTTCTTCTCTCGGTCACAAGGGTTTAAAGAAGTGAGAGGCTGGTAATGCCGACCGGAGCCCGCCATGGTCTTTGTAGGCATTCAGGTTGCACAGAGTGTGCCTCAGGCTTGACTTGCAATGCCCCCTGAAATATAGAGACACAGAATCCGGCAACCAGAAGGTCCATCTGATCTGCCCCCTTCCACTCCCGGTGCAAGGTCATAGGATACTGGATACTGGACATACTGCAGTAAATGTTGCCAAACTCAGTGCATTGTTCACTTGAGCAAATTTAACGTTTATTTTCACAAGTAAATAACCATCCAGTAGGGTTTGATTTATTTCACTCTTGTAGAACCAAATTGCAAAAAAAAAATCAAACAAACCACATACAAATTAAATTATATGAGAAAACCGAATCAGAAGTATTTTTGTAAATTAGAAGCCGTTGTTAGATTTTTCTCTTCTGCTCAAGATCTCTGCTCGTGCACAAATATATTTCCCGGCACTCCTGAATTTTTGTGTGGCTTAGCTGGGTTCGGCCCTTGGGGGTCCAGTGCAGCTGTGTATCCTCCTTATGCAGCCTACAGATGCTTGGGAAGTAGAGCTCGCCTAGGGCCGGTGCCTGCTCACCTGAAATAGCAATCGCAGGCTGGGTTGGAGGAGCAGCAGCCTTGATCCACCGGCAAGGACGCTGAGTAGGCCAAAAGGAGATTTGATAAACCCACCCCCGTCAGGCTGCCCGGTGGCTCAGCGGGCATCAGGGTGTGCAACCTAACACCGCAGCCCCACCCCAAGACCAGGGCCAGCATCCGGGCAGAGAAAGAAAGTGGCTTTGCGGGGGTCCTTAGCGGTGGCAGCCGAATGAGCGTGCCCGTCGCAGGTGGACGACGTGAACTTCGGTCGTGGATGGTATCTTTAGGGCGGTCACGCCTGGAATCAGGCCGATGGATTGGGGGAAGTGAGGGAATGCAGGGAGGAGAGAGTACCACATCTGAAATTCCCAAAATAAAGAAAGAAACAAAAGCAGAGGTGGTAGGGGGATAAGAAAAAAAAAATGTGTTTATTTCCAAAGCACTTGAAAAATGTACTTAAAAAAAAAAAAAAAAAAGAGGAGAGAGCGAGAAAAGGAACGGCAGTAGGGAGCTGTGGCCCCCTCCTCATCTCCAATCCCACTCCTGTAATTTCTAGGGGGATTGCTGCGTCTTGGGCACAGATATATTTGTGTCAAGGTGCAGCTGCACAGATAACCTGACTCTATGCATAGTAAGAGGCTTTGAGAGAGAAAGGTTGTGCCCAGAGCAAGGCCTTATCAGAGCAAGCTGCCTGCCATTTATCTGATTCCCTATCGAATATGAAAACAGACTTCAATCTGCTGCTTCTATTTTCCTTGTGAAAGCTACGAGTGGAATAATAATTTGGCCCTTCGTTTTTTTGCTGTTGATGTTGTTGTTTTGAATAGTAGTAAACCTTCTGCGCAGCTCGGCACTTTACTTCCCTGGTGATTTTTAGTCCTCGGGTCCTGAACAGAAAGGGGATTTTATGAATTTCTTTCTTTCTTTTTAACTTTGTAACCTTTGCATAACCGCCCCCCCCCCCCCCCCCCCCCCACCCTTCAGCTCTTAAACTGTTCACATTAAATTCTGACCTTGCTGGGAACCGTTTCGTGTAATTTGGGCAAACGTTAAATGATCCATTTTTGTGGCCTGCCCTGCGCAGCCACCCGCAGATTGCATTCTGGGCCTGTTATGAGCTGATTTATAGGACCCGTTTACAGTGAAGTTCTGTAATCCAGACCTGAAGTGTTCAAGAAATCCCTTTACTAAGGGATCCATTTTTGAGCAAGGTAACATGACGATTCATTCTCTTGCACTTTAGCGTCAGAACCTTTACAGATTTTAATTTTGTAGCATTGTTTGTAACTGCTTCATTTTTGGGAAGAAGTGATGCTAATATAACTGGATCAGTAACCCTCTGACCCAGGCCTTCCTATTAGTACCAGTTTTCTGTTGAGGAGAAAACACTATAGTCCATAATATGCTGTTCATTCCTGTAGCCAGGGCCGGTGCAAGGCTATTAGGCGCCTTAGGCAAACCTTCTGCCTTCCCCTTCCTCCCCCCCCGGGTCCAGGCCCCGGCTCCAGCCCCAACCTCATTCACTCAGACAGGCCCTGGCTCCGGCCCCGACCTCATCCACTCAAGCAGGCCCCCCTCTCTTACACACTCTTGGGCTCCTTGTCTCATTCACACACTCACCCTTACACAGGCTCCCTCCTCTCTCACTAACACCATTGCTCTCTCGTACACACACAATCCCTCTCACACACACACACACACACACACACACAAACAGAGGCGCCACTTGCGGCCTGCCGAGTCTCTGCTCTTGGCCGTGACCGGTAGGGACTCTGCTCGTGGCCCCACAGGGCTGCTCTTTGCCACCCCCCTAATGGCTGACACCCTAGGCGGCCTCCTAGTTCGCCTATTGGGACGTGCTGGCCCTGCCTGTACCTGCTTTTCATGATAAAAATTTATAAACAGACACGACTCATAGATTTGACTGGAGGGAGCACATTAACTGGACTGGTTGGATTTTAGGGCTATCCAGGTGAATAATTTGGTGATTCCAAGGCCCCATTTGAATGTAGAACTACACTATCCCATCTGCCTCCATCCTCCACCGTCACTGGGCAACAAGGGATTCCCTCTCCCTAACATGCGATAGAAAACCTACTCTTTTGTGTGTTACTGTGCCTGTACCTTAACTGCAATGTGAAATTCCAGTCCCATCCTTGCACTTGGAAGGTGAAAGTTAAGCTAGACCTGTCCGGTATTAAATCTTGCTCTTTTGTTTTCCCCCTTACTCATTATACAGGGAAAGAGAGCCCCTCCTGCCACACTTCATGGGGCTTTGCTAGATGACCTATTTCTACAGCCTGGTCCCTATTTCTTGCCTCATGTTATCAATGACATTTCAACAGTGCAGAACTCTAGCACTTACAGTGGTCCAGCAAAAGAATTCTCCAAAATGATGACGTAAGGAGCTTTTGTGACCGCACAGATTCTGAAGAACGGACTAAGGGAGCTGAAAACCACACATGGGAGTTGCTTTAAGGGGTTCTGGAGTAAGACGTCATGCTTAGGAATTCAGGGAAGGCAGCCCCAGTGTGGTGCCCAGTCTTGAATTCCAGAGATCTTCTGGGGAGAGCAGTTTCTCTCTGGCCAGGGCTGCTCTGGCCAGGGCCCATCTGGAAGGAGTAGGACCTCTAGCCCATGGGGACACCAATCTAGTTGGGGCAGTCTGAAGCCAGTGTTTTGGATAAAGGAGATGACCCCATGATCCCCGAAGGTGAATCCTGCTCCCCACAGCACAAATCTGTGCATTTGCCAACTGCTGCAATGAGTTGGCTTGGGCTGAAGGTGACCCCCGGTGAAGGAGGGTGGGATTTTATATATATATAGAGAGAGAGAGAGAGAGAGAGAGAGAGAGAGAGCAAAAGAAATTCCCAGGGCGGACCTTTTGATAATGGACTGTGTGAAATGTAGGCCCTGCCTAATAATAACATCTCTTTATTGAAAAGATCCTTGCTGTTAATGTGGGAATATGGGAAAGTAAAAGAAAATATGTGAACTGACCTGTTTAAAGATTGCCCAATGAAACTGGGATGTAGGCATTTGCTGAAGTGTGATCTGTTGTTATTGTACAATGTTATTGTATTGATGAAGCTCTTTCAGACTTGTTTAATGAACATATTACAAAAAAAAGTTTATGGCTGGTTCTGGTCTTATCTGTGGTATGTACTGCTACTTTTCTAGCAGTCATAAAATTGTGTAATGTATAATGCACCAGGTGAAGTCCAGAGGATCTATCTGGTTAGACTACATCTGCATGAAATGAATACATGGATTAATACATTCTAGCATGAGGGGGTGGACATCACTTGCATATTTGGGAGCAAGTTTTTTTGAAATAGCTAATATGGGGATAGTAGAATCAATGCGAAGGCCACTAATTCTCAGGTGTGTCATGGAAGAAATGAGAGCAATACTTTTCCATCCTAGCATTTGTCACCATTCTCAAAATAGCTCTCCCATGATGATTTTTTTTTTTTTTTTTTTTTTGCATAACGTTTTTATTAAGTTTCCAACAACAAACAACCGATTCGTAGGTACAAGGATCAACCAGTTACATGGCACATACCCACCCAAGGTGAACTAACAACATCACATTCAATGCAGAAAATAACAATCACAATAGCAACCCCCCCCTACCCCAAAGGAAAAGAAAGAAGGTAAGTAATCAAAGTAGCTCGTCTCAAAGGCTTCTGAAAATCTGGGTCAAAAGAAACAGCACATCACTTCTGGGAGGGGTACAGCGTTTTTCAAGAATGGGTAAAAAATCCTCCAGTAAGGTTTGCCAGAGATGATGATGTTTTTAAGGCAATAGGAGCAGAACAATCAGTGTCGGATGATTCTTCATCCCTACATGTGTTTAGCCCAGGTCTTAGGGATCAACACACATCTCAAGCCTCTTACATTTCAAACATTACCTGAGAAGCTGAACTGTTGCCATTTTGGATTGCCACAATGAACACCACAATGGCCACTCTCTGCCAGGGCACAGCTTGTTATATTCTCTAGACTCACATTCATCGCTTTTGCTCAGGATCTCCTGCGGGTCACGCATGTCATTTTCCTGGAAGTAGAATCACACTTTACTGTGGCTTTGTTTCTTCCTGCCAGGCATCGTACAAAGTCTACCCAACATGTTGTAACGAGAGAAAGAGAGAGGCAACAGGGAACGGGGTCAGGGAGTGTTCAGTGTTCACCTAAGTCCTGTGTAAGCTTATCAGTGAAACAGCAGACGGTCCATCTGCCGCCTTCAGCTGATGCCGAGAGAGGTAGTGTCTTTCCCCAAAGGCTGGCTATAAATCACATTTATGGGCCACAATCATGGCTCAGGCCCTGCATTCTGGACACAGCTCATGGAAATGGAGAGACTGGGGGTCAGGTGCAATTGTAAATTGCAAACTAAATGTTCACCATCCAAAGCTAATCGGAAATCACTGACAGAATGTAAACCTCACCAAAAAGTAAAAAAAAACAAAACCCAAAAACAGTAGAATAACCCACCTCACCAGCACTAAACTGTGCATGGCAGTAAAGTAGCAGGAGAAGGAAGCAGTACTGAATAAAGCAACCACTCGATGGGCCCGTCTGCAGTTCAGAATTTGTAAAAAAAAATAAAAAAGCACAACTGAAAATAAAATGGGCAACCTAGATGCTCATTTTAAGGTTTAAAGACGAAAGTAATTTTGAATGTGGCTTTTTAAGGCTGTAATGTATAAACAGTCACTTTAATCCCTGGTACATGTCTATGGAGCTTTAATTAATGGCATTATTTAGAGAGTAAGAGGAGCGCATCATATCAGGTGCTGCACCACACTCTTACCTATATTATAATCATTTGTCTCCGCCTCCGTTTTTCTAAGTTTTCTTTTCAATTGCATTAAAAACCACTCGAGAGCATTTGCCTGTTTTTGCCAAGTCCTTAAAAATCAAATGTCCCACCGTGATAGGAATTTATATGCGAGAACTCAAGCACTTATCTTAAATTCACTGGCACTCTTGTGTAGTCGACACAAGTCATCCCAGGGTTTAAAGGGATTGTTTATCCACCCTATTACCGTGTTCTTTTTTCACTTTTTTCCAAGAGGTTTGCCACAAGGGCTTTGTAAGGTGGGACATGCTGCTAAAGTGCCCAGTGGCCAGGCTCGGTTTTGTTACAAGATTTAAGTGGTAGGATTTTGTGTAAGCACCTTTCTCATTTCTAGGGCTATGCTTTGGGAAAATGTTTTGTTTCGGTTTTCTCTTACTGATTTTACATTTTTGGTATTGTTTCTGTGTTTTAGCATACGCCAAATGTTTTGGGGTTTTGTTTGTTTTTTTTTGCAAAAACAGAGTGAATTTGCTGAGGGTTTTTTTGTATCGTTTAAGATCGGAAACGACGCAACGTGACTACCAAATGTTAGTGTTTTCAATGTCATTTTAAATGACTGTACTTCCCTACTGAATACGTGCTGCAGATCTCAGGCAACAGAAGGGTTAGCAATTATGTGGAGAGATGGCATCTTCCCCTCTTCAGTCAGGTTACTGAACGTGGTGACATCAGGCCTGGAACAGATCACAGTGGCAGCAGAGAGGCTGCTGTAGTTTGCTGACTTTGGTTTGGAATTTGCAGAGCTGTGACTTCAAGTCAGAGACGCAAAGGGCAATGCACAAGGTAACTAAGCGTAAAAATGTTGGAAGCCAATGGAACCAAATAATTAATTTAGTACCGGACAACCCAGGCCACTGTTTAAAAACCAGATTATTGAACTAGCAATATTTTGGTTAAAAGACAACCAAGAAAGTACTTAAGGTAGAGATGTCCTCTTTATGGCCTACGAAATGGTTTAAGATTTTGTAGATATTATAAGACATGATGGCAGTTGATGATTCATTGCACATACTGCTAGATCAATTTTAGGAGTTCCAATACCTAAAATTCTTAAATGCGACCCATTCAGAGCTGCATAATTGTAAATATGTGAGTGCTTAAACCTGGAACCAAGTTATCGAGGAAGGTGGTGGAATCTCCATCAGTGAAAGATTTTAAGAGCAGATAAATTATCTTAGACAGATATTTAAGGTACCTTGGATCTTTCCTTGAGCCAGGAGAATGGATTAGATGATCTCATGAGGACTTTTCAATCCTGTCTTTCTCTGATTCTGTGCATTTCATATGAATGGACACCGTCAACTGCTCAGAGATTCTGATCCACTGGTACACTATATTAATTACTGTGAGAGTACCTGTCAAGGCCGCATCACTGTCCATACAGAAAAATTCTGAAAGTATTCAGTCAATGCAGATTTCGATTAAAGGCTGCCTACTTCTCCATGTCCAGGGGCCTGTTTGGAATGGATCACAGAACCAGAATCCAGGACAATGTCAAAACTGACACTGAGATAATAGCAGATAGAATGGGGAGCTGAAAACTCACTGTTCTCCATTCGTGGGGCAGACAGAAGCCAGTCGCCAATCAAATAAAATAGAATTGTCATTAGTACGAGGGTGGATAAGACAATAGGCCATGCTTGTTTAGGATTGTGGTGCATTGCCTACATCCTTACGTTATTCATTTTCAACACTAAAATAGGATTCATCTCTTTGAAATGTATTTGATGTCCAGGCAACTAATATTCAAGAATTTGGAAAGAAGCCATTAATGGTAGGACAACCTCCATGCCTACAGGATCAGAGTGCTTTTATGCGTTTCCTCCTCTGTTTTTCTCTTCTCTGTCACTCCTTTCTCCTCCCCTCCTTTTCCTGTTCTTTCTACCTTGCTCTCTAACGTTTTCCCTTCCCTGACACACATTGGCAATATTTTTTGACGCGCGCTAGGAGTAAGCACTTTGGAGATGAAACTTAATATATTCAAACAAGGAAGAAGGTTTATCAAAGAGCGGGGGATGCAGTTAATGGATTACAGCTCGGTGCAGAGGAAGAGAAAACAGAAATAATTCATAGTTGCTTTGCAGAAGGCGCCTTGCTCTGTCAGATCTATAATAACTTCCCAGCTTGTATTTATTGTTTCAGCTTCGTGATTTCTGGCGATCCCTTTTTATTGGACCAACACTGACATGAGAATTATCTAGACGTGTTGTGCACATGTGTGTCCTGGACCACACAGGCCCCTTCTTCATGTTCCCATTGAATAAAGTGCTTCAGACATAGGTCTTATATGAAATTCTCCTGATCTAAGCCCATTGGGGTAGGGAACTGCCACATTCTGTATGTTTGCTTTAAGGTATGCAAGATAGGGCTGTCTACTTATTCTGTAGTTTTGCGTGGGTTTAAAATAGAGTTGACTATGTTTCTGGAGGACAGGTTAATTAATAATTATTAGCCAGTTGGATATGGGGATTATCACCTTTTACTTCTGGTAGTGAGAATCAGGGATGGGACCATCTCTATTAGGATTTGGGTACTTCCAAGTGACCCGGACTGACCAGTGTTGGAGGCAGGATGCTGGGCTCGATGGACCTTGGTCTGACCCAGCACGCTACACCTTATGTTCATATGTTTGTAAGCATAGTAGAGACAAAGTTCTCACGTTCTTCTTTAACCTCCTGTGCCTTGCACAGTTCTGATACCAGGATCAAGCTGTTTTCTCCTGTTGCGTGCATGCGAGATCTTAGATGTGGGAGGAAGGCTGATGTTCACCTTCAAAACACCAGCTTTTTTTTTCGGCTTTTTTTTTTTTTTTGATGGCTGGCCATTGAAGCTAAAAGTGAAAGTTTCCCCCTGAAGATATGCTCATCACTCGAGCTAATGTGGCAGGTATCGCCGAGTTTGCAAGGAAAATATCTGCGCATCCATTCCTCAGCTTTGTTTCTGCCTCTTTTGCTTTTCTAGGTTGGAGGAAGACGATTTTTCTGGCTGAAATGCGGCCTTCTGAAGATTGCCGTCCCACACTGTGGCGAAAAAGGCATATGATCGGCCGCAATGCGCACACGATCGGATGCATCATGAAGAGGCGCTCCTGGGGAAGGAAATTAACATGTGGGGTGTGTGTTTCGAAATCTACGGGTGCTATTTTTCATGAAAATAAGTGCCTGCACCTGGAGTGGGCGCAAGTGTGCACAGGAGATTTGAACCCATGGTTATGTTTCAAAGAGAAGGGCTGCAGACTTTCTCCCAGTGTGACACTTTGAAAATTGCCCCATAATTTCTTATATTTTTTGCTTGTTTTGTAGTCATAAATCATTTTGTTACAACTTCATCCTCCCCTGCTCATCACCCCTTTTTCTCCTCTCCTGAATCTAATTGCAATATTTTATTCTGCATTCACTCTTTTTATGTATCAGTGTGACACCTGCAAGGGGCTCTGATGAAGGTCCACTCTTCAGCTGTCTGTGCTGTATTCATGCTTTTCATGTATCGGTGTGATGTTTTCTATGGGGCTCTGATAAAGATCTGCTCTTCAGCTATCCATGCTGTATGCATGCTTTTCATGTATCATTGTGCCGCCTGCATGGGGCTCTGATGAAGATCTGCTCTTCAGCTGTCCATGCTGTATTCATGCTTTTCATGTATCGTGACACCGGCATGGGATTCTGATGAAGATCTGCTCTTCAGCTGTCCATGCTGTATTCATGCTTTTCATGTATCGTGACACCAGCATGGGATTCTGATGAAGATCTGCTCTTCAGCTGTCCATGCTGATTTCATGCTTTTCATGTATCATTGTGCCGCCTGCATGGGATTCTGATGAAGATCTGCTCTTCAGCTGGCCATGCTGTATGCATGCTTTTCATGTATCATTGTGCCACCTGCATGGGATTCTGATGAAGATCTGCTCTTCAGCTGTCCATGCTGTATTCATGCTTTTCATGTATCATTGTGCCGCCTGCATGGGACTCTGATGAAGATCTGCTCTTCAGCTTTACATGCTGTATGCATACTTTTCATGTATCATTGTGCCGCCTGCATGGGATTCTGATGAAGATCTGCTCTTCAGCTGTCCATGCTGTATTCATGCTTTTCATGTATCGTGACACTGGCATGGGACTCTGATGAAGATCTGCTCTTCAGCTGTCCATGCTGTATGCATGCTTTTCATGTATCATTGTGCCACCTGCATGGGACTCTGATGAAGATCTGCTCTTCAGCTTTACATGCTGTATGCATACTTTTCATGTATCATTGTGCCGCCTGCATGGGACTCTGATGAAGATCTGCTCTTCAGCTGCCATGCTGTATTCATGCTTTTCATGTATCAGTGTGATGCCTGCACGTGACTCTGATCAAGAAGTGCCCCTCAGTTGTCCGTGCTGTATTCACTTCTTACACGTATGAGTGTGTTGCCTGCCTGGTGTTCTGATGATGATGTGGAAAGCAGCACCCCTGATTTACTGAAATTCGTTATGGTGGGAGCAGCTATGAAGGAGAAGCTTTCTGAAAATTTCAAGACTAATTTTCATAGAAATCCATATGCAAAGAGGAACATATTAATGACCTTGAATGTTTAAAACTGCTCACAAAATTATTTAAATGGTTATTTGGACGGGATTGGTTGGAGATTTGTTAGCATTGTTGCTTTAAAAACTCTTTTCTCACCATTTAATGCCCCGAACCTTACCAATAAACAGCTGGGCTCATTACTATAAAAATGAAACAAAAAAATTATATATATATATATATTTATATATAAAACCATGAAAGCAAATGTTGAATGAAAAAAGAAATCTGCGTATGCAGCTGACCCTTAAAACCCAAACGCAGAACAATAACAAAATAATATTTTTTCTTTTTCCCCTTTCACACAATGCTCCATTTTCCCTCTTTCACAGAAACCTTTTAATTTTTATGCAAATGACTTTACTTTCCCCTGGATCAGACTTCATCACATATCTGTAGTTGGGATCCTGCCGAGCTTAGCATAAGACAAAAATGGATAAAAAAAAAAAAAAAATCCATCTGAATAATAGGATGGATTTGTAACAGCTGAGGCTTTGCATTCAGATGTGCGCCGGTCTCCTCTGACTCTCAGCTTTATCATGTCCTTACAGCCAACAGCTTGTTTATGAATAAGAAATGTGGCAGAGGACCAGAGGAGTGAGTTGTCTTTGTTTTGTGAAGTGTTGCAGAGACAAAATGCTCACAGCCTCACAAGCCTTCACTTCATACAAGCCTGCTGGGACCTCCCGGGGCAGCTGGACTCCAACCACTACCTGCAGGCTGGTTGCTATGGCGAGCCTGTTTCACCTCCTTGACAGGGGGCGCTGAATATTCATGAGCCCGGGACAGGCTGACTTGAAGGGGGTCCTCCTCACCCCCTCGTCCCCCTTCTATGGAAAATGGGGAGTGCCTTGACAGGCAGTCACTTTATTAACTCATTAAGATTGTTCTGTGCTTTTTTTATTTTTATTTTTTTTAAATAATCACAAATAAATCTGCCATAATTTAGCTTAAGTGCCACTGCGTCCTGGGTTGCACAGAAGGGATGGAGGTCGGGAGCCTGGGCGATAGACGTGTAGAGAGATGAGTAAGTTTGTCACCCATATGTGCAAAATGAATAACTGGAGGAAGACCACACCATATAAATTTATAGTAAAACAAATTGTGATGCAGCAGTCATAAATGAATATGTTGCATTCCAAAATTCAGAAGTAAGCTCTTAAACAAGGCAGAAAGTATTTCCACGGTCCAAAGTGGTTTATTCAGTCCTTGAAACACTAATATTCAAGGAGTTCATAAAGCTAGGCTTGTCCCCCAACATGTACATGTTTCACGGATGTGCTGCATGGGGAGGGACAGGTTACTGCTTTTGTCAATAAACAGCACGTGTACATCAATCTGTATACAGTGTCAGAGCAACCTAACACTGTATACAGGTTGATGTACACACACATATTCATTTATGACTGCTGCACCACTATTTGTTTTACCCATATGTGCAAGACAGGGTTGGAGGGGTGGAGGGTCAGAGGGTCATGCTTTCTTATGCTTTATGGAAGAAGGTATTGTAAATTAGTTCAGTTATCTAGTCTTATCCAACTCAGGGCAAAGCTGAACCGAATCGGTTCATACTAACGAAAGGTGGATGCATTAAATTGCTTTGAAGAAACAGCTTTAAAACGTGTTTCAATGGAATTTCTTTTTGTAAGCCGTGATATATGTTATTCCAATGAAACAGAAAGATGTCGTAGTTTCTGAGCTTAAAAGGCCGCACGGTGTGCCTTCTTCAAAGGTCCTTGGCCCCTATGGTTCAGAAAGATCGGGAAATTTGACATCTGTGTACGTAGGCCCGATCAGAGGTTTCCTATCCTTCTACAAATCCACTTCCTCTACTAGAGCTCTGCATCACAAATCACTTTTCACAAAGTAGATTGAAACCTGGGCATCCTGGCAAAGAGAGGTCTTTGGCTGGGTCCCATATGCGCACCTCCAATTCTCCATCACTTTCTGTGTATCCGCACTGCACTTAGCTGCCATACTCCAAAATGATCAACCCCCTTCTGTTTCACGAGAGTCGCCAGAATTTGTATTCTCTTGAGGAACGCAGCATTTTCAGCACTGATGTTCTATCTTCTGCACGTATGGCATCTGAGAGTCCATCCACCTCTCCGCCACAATCAGCAGATGCCCAGCAACTTCCAGCAGAGCTCAGAAAGTGTTTGGAGGACATGCCCGGTGGACTTTTAGGAAAACAGGGCACCAGCTCATTCCTGTAGCAGAAGTGTGGCAGATGTGGTGGCCAAAGTAGAGCGAGAATAATTAGTGTGTAGAAACTGGGTCGTAGGTACTGAAACTTCAAATATGAAAACGTGTTAATTCACAGTTTGGTATCTTGCTGGGCTGATGCATGCTAACGTATTTCCCTTTGCGCATTTTATTCTGTAATAGTATGTAATGCTTAGACATTATTTTTTTTCAATTGAAGGCTGTTGGAATACATTGAATTACTGCCGTGAAATGGTATCAGGGAGCAGTGATAAGGGATAAACGCCAGCACGTGACACATTGTCGCTGCCTCTGGTACTCAGCGCAATGAAAAGTGACAGGTCTCTTCCTATGATGCCACAACATACAGTGCATCCTTAAATAGGCTCCTCGCCTCACTCTTGCACTTCTCTCTGTTTCCTGGGTTGACATTGCTAAAGGATCCTGTTATACCATGATCCAGGACATGGCAATTTAGGATAATCCAGTGAGGACATGTCAGGCCACAGCACTAATCAAGTTAAAGGAGTCCCTAGATGATGGGAGATTGAGGCCCTGCAGACCAAACCGAACAGGTTCTGGAGTCAGGTACAAGTGAAGTATAAGCAACAATTCAGGTGACATTATTCAGTGGGGGCAAAGCGTGTGTCTCCGCAAAGTGAAAAAACCCCAACATGGCTCTTGCACTATGTTATCTTAAGGCACTGGAAACAGGCTCTGCTGCCAACCACTCAGACACTAACCTGAAAGAATGCTGAACAGGCAGTATGCAAGGGTCATATGACCTCAAGGAACTTCAGTAAAACCCAGGCAGCATTTGATGAAGCGACTTCTTGAGAGTCAAGATCAGGGCTTCCCAATCCTTTCCTGGTGACCTGACCCCACAGCCAGTCGGGTTTTTAGGATACCCACAATGAATAAACATGCGATAAATCTGCATGCAAGGAAGCCCCAGTATGTGCAGTTTTATCTTTGTGGATGTCTGATAACCCGGCTCTGGGGGGTCACCAGAAAAGGATTGGAAAGCCATGAGCTTAATGTTTGTGAATTGGTGATAATTGCCAGGTGGTTGGTGCTATATTTACTGTTTGGATGAGTCTGCCTTGTATACATACTAGAGGTGTGCGTCAATAAAACTCTCATTTTGTTTTGTTGCGTATTTCCTCCCTTTTTTCATTTTTTGGGGGTTCCAGTAGGTTTTCTTTTGCTTTTGATTTAGTGCGTACCATCTGAGTTGCAGTAATGCACACTAACTCAGCGTGCACTAAATCAACACAGCACGCACTAAACAAAAGAATTTTAAAAACACAAAATTCTGTGAAATTTTTTTTATTGTCTCAATTTAGAAACAATCTGAAACGAAATAAATAATCTCACAAACAAAAGCACAACCCTATTATATACTGCATCTTCCTTTTGACATGGCTACGAAGTGCTCTACTGATGTCTCCCTCTGTTCCCCTGGGAATAGTGTCTGGGCTAGTGGTTCTGAATCCAGGCCACGAGGCACACTCAGCCAGTCCGGTTTTCAGAACGTTCTGCCACCGCTGGTTTGTTTTTTTTTGTTTTGCACACGTATTTCAGTCAGGGGAACTCATGCCTCACATATCTTGTAGAAGAGCTTGTCCTGGTGATTATGCTGTAATTGCTTCAGCCCAGAAAGAGGTTCTGATGTAACGCAGGCCGCATTTCTTTTCCTTTTTGTCTCTTTACTCAGCTTGGATGCTTTCGGTTTATCAAGTTGCAGGAAGAGGAGGTTAAGCACTGACGGTAAACTAAAGCCCAAGAAAGCCAGAATATCTGGCCACCTCTCCCCCTCACAGGAAACAATAGGAAAGTTGCCTGGGATACAGCAAGACAAATTCAGGCCCCGGACGTCATACCCTGGGAAGAAGTTGTGGGCACTTGCGGGCACCTAAACAACATGAAACAAGGGGTTAAAGAGCAGTGGGCAGAACATTTGCAACAGCTGGAACAGCTGTATAAGCCTAGGAGAAATCTCTGCTTGGGATCTAAGATCCAATTTGTTGTTTCATCGGTTAAAATAGTAGCCGGAAGTTCAATCAGGAAAAGGATCTTTTCAGTTATAGATCCTGAACTTTGGAATTCAGGACCAAGGGAGTTGAGGATGGAGCCAAATTAATTGATCTTTAAGAAAAAGGTGAAATCCTGGTTGTTTCCATGTTGAGGCCGGAGGTAGCAAGTTAACAGCAGTCTTTATCTGTTTGAGGTTTTAATTTTATTGTGATTTCATTTGCTGTATTTTATTTATATGTAATTTTAAATTGGGTTGGTTGATTATTGAAGTATGTATTGTTTTAAATTTTGTACACCGTACCAGCCAGGGTCTTCCCTGAGTGAGCAGTTGATAAGCATGGATAAATAAAATAAAATACCAATGCTACATTTCAGGCAGATAGAAGCTGTGACACCTCCTTTTCTGGCTAAGTAAAATTGAGAAAATATTCATTAAAAAAAAAAATAACAGTAGAAAAATAACAAAGTTAAAAATGTGATTTTACATTGTATTTCCATTTTATTTCTGCTGTAGAGAAGTTTCTTTAAGGATATGTCCTTTAGCACAGAACATAAGAGCTGAGATAGAGGGAGATTTCAGATTGTAATGCTGTGCTTGGAAGACCGGTTAGACGGCGACTCGGTGACACCGCTGTCCTTATTGTCATGGCCCCTTGTGTAATCCGGCAAGCTGGACCATCTGACATGCATCTACACTTAAGCTTCTGCCGGGGACTCGATAAACGAGATCTCTTTTAACCTCCAGTCTTTGGCTAATTGCTGGTTTCATGTAGAGGGCTAAGCTTTCATTTGAAATGATATAATTATGAGAAAGCAGCGGTGCACATGACATCACGTATTTCCAGCATCAGAGCTGGAAAATATGTCCTGGAGGAAGCCCTGGGAAGAGCAGGGCCAGTTCACAGGGCAGCCAGAGGTGCCTTAGCTGAACTGATGAAAGAGCAAATAGTAGGGGTCTACACAGACATTATTTTTTTGTTTGCTTTTGTTTTTCTTTTCATGTTTTCATTTTGTTTCTTGTTTATTTTGTCTATTTTCATTTATTTGAAATAAAAACATGAAACATGAAAGTGAAAAAAAAACAACACAATTTTGTTTGTTTTGCTTTCATTTTGTTTTAAAAGTGAATTGAAATGAAACAGGAAATTTTGTTAGCATTTCCTCATTTGTTTCAAGCAACAGTACATCCCTAACAAATATCTGTGAGCAACCGAAACCTATGCTTCCAAAGAAAAGTCATGATTAAAAACTGAAGTATCAAAGACCCTAAATTTAACTAACATTTAAATGATTTAGAGAAAAAGATAATTGTTCTCATTTTATTTTCTGCAATACTGTGTTGAGGTAATCTTCTGAACTGTAGTAGGACATTCCCTTGATTCTTGTAATAAAATTATAGTAGATCTGTCAGGGTGCTGATTGGCTTAGAAGAATTCTGAGCGGCTAGTGTCTGGTGAAATTTCTTGCCATGATTACTTGTTTTCCTTAATAATGACGTTACATTTTTCGCTGGAAAATAATTTTTTTTTTTTTGCACCCCTCTAGGACAGGACATGGTTTCCTGTATCCGAGTTGTAGCATTTGGAGTGGATGGTGGCGGTTTATCAGCTGGCTACCTTTACTCAGGGTGAGCTGAACCAGTCCTGGTTTTATCTCCATCATCTTCATGGACTTGTAATTCTGATTCTCCTCTCCCAAGAAAAGTAGGGAAAGTGAATCCACGCATGGTAAGACCTGGATCAGTCTGCCTTGAAAAAATCATGGAGTCAGTTGGTAAGTGTAATGGCTGGTGTCCATGACAGCTAACGGCAGGCACCAAGGGCATCGACGGGCACCACTGAGCAAAGCAAATAGCCAAAAGAAAAAGAATTACATCAGGACGCAACCATAGGAATGTGCACACAGCATCGCTGGGCTCGTTGCCTCACCCGTATCAACTCCAGCAGGCACATCCAGACCTACTCTTGCCCATGCAGGGAAAGGTAGTTCCTAAGGCAAATTCAGAACTACAACTTCATGCATGCCAGGTCCAACCTGTTCAGGCAACCCCTATGCTTCTCTTTAAAAACCAAACATCTGCCACTTCCCCCCCCCCTCCCCCCTTTTACCATCTTCAGCACTTCAGCTCACTGTGCAGACTCCTTTCCTTTCTATGCAAAGAATCACCGCTTAATATATTCTGTAGTGCATGGGGAAACGCTGCATGCAGCTCCCTCAGGATAAAGCATTTCTCCTCCACATGCCGCAAACCGTGTCCTTCCTGCTAATCCAAAGAATTTTAAAAACATCAGGAGCCACTGGATAATCCCTTCGCCCTTCTTTGCATAGGTTTGTTTGATGCTGCAGAGTCCAATGTTAGCCTGATCCAAGTGACTGAATTCTCCTGGTAATAGAAAGACATGTAGCCAGAAAGCAATGGATTGGCTTTTCTCATTGAATTTTACTTTTATTGCGAGAGTTGTGTGAAGTCAAACTGTACGTGTGTGTGTGTGTGTGCACAGGGAAAGCTTGCTTAAAGGTGATCTGGACCGCTCCGTGTCATAGGGGAAGCCGAGCCAGCCCTGATTTTAATCCCGGTACATCTCTGGATTTGTCATTCCTGCTGCTCTTAGAGGAATTGCAAATACAAATCCATAAAGGTACTGGGAGTAAATCCAGGCCTGACTTGGCTCCGTGCCGCAAGGGTCAGGCTGTCTGCTCACCTTAACTTAGATCTGTTCTTTAAATTGTAAGGTGTAGATCTCGTATAGCATAAATTCAAAGGAAAGTTCGGAATGGATGCAGAGTGAAAACCTGATTTAGCTGGGTCTGTCTATCAGACTAAGAGTACAGCAAAAACTAGAAATGCTAACGGAAACCCGGGCACTCACATGCTTCCTGCATTAGCCAGGTCGATGTGACGTCCGTCTAGGAAGGCCACGAGGACCTAGGAGACCCAGGGCTTTAGGTAGCGGCCAAGCTGGTGTTGTGGGCTGTTTGGATTATTCTGGGACTTTGTGGTTGGACACGGGAGGGGAGGGGTGCTGGATGGGAACCACCAGACGTTCTGGCATGCTCAGCTATCCAGGAAGATGAGGTACAATGGAGGAAGATGGCAAAAACTCTTGGATAAGGAGGGATATCCTAACGCGGTCACCCTTGGCAGTGTGGACAGGAATAACTGGGCAGACTGAGTGGACGAGTGGATCTTTCTCTGTCGTCAACTACTATGCTACTATGTTATCCAGGTGAAACAGAACAGGCTGAACCAGTCCTGATTTTGCCCCACTGCATAGTGACACAGTAAATCAGCAGTTCCCAAAATTGTCCTGGGGGACCTCCAGACATTCAGGTTTTCAGGATATCCACAATGAATATGCATGAGACAGATCTGCATGCACTGCTTTCATTGTATGCAAATCTATCTCATGCATATTCATTGTGAATATCCTGACTGGCTGATGGTTCCACAAGACAGATTTGGGAACCACTATAGCAAATGACAACATAGACCAACAAATAGCCTATCCAGTCTCCCAGTTGAGATTCATCTACTTTAGGTAGAGGCACGTATAAATTCCTGTATGCAACCCAAAATCAATTCTGCCCCGATGTCTTTTACCTAACCTCTCAACTCTTACCACCACCACCACCCATTGCTCAAAATCTGCTACAGTGTTGGCCCCTACCACCTCCTCTGTTAGGCCTTTTCAGACCTTGGCATCTTCAATTTGGAGTCTTAAGAAAGAAACACTTAAGCCAACAATCAGACCCTCCCCCCATCTTTGCTTTACTACAAAGTTTTGTATTAATCCTTATCGCCGCCCAGGTCAGTGAGGCCATGGTAAAAATATCTGCCCTCCCCATGTTCTTTCAATTTTGAGTTTTAACCATGGACCCTCCATGCAGGACACTCCCGCCATCTTGGATGCAATCATACCCTGCTATCCAGTGCCACTCTGTGCAGGTTCCCTCAGTCCTAACTTGAAGGCATTCAGTAACAAATCCCGTCAGATGTTCGGCGCTGAGATTCTGTGGTGTCGCTTCCTAATAAGCATTATGTTTCTGCTGTGCAATTAGCAAGTCAAATTCTGCAGAAACCTGGCAAGCGGGTAAGCTTACTACAGGCACTGAACACATCTCCTTGAGGAAAATGAAGTGACTTGTTCTCCTCTGTATTTGCACAGAAGAGAACCTTGCAAATTTGGTGGCACTGCCACCCCACCCCCAAATCATTGTTAGATTTACAGGAAATCTGATCATTTTCCTTGTTTGCTTATTGGTCTGTATCACTGAACAGTGTTGAACCTAGCGTTATGATTTAATTGTCTGATAAGATTATAATTAATGAGAAATAAAAATCATTTCACTAATTAGTTCATTGCAAGCACTATTAACAACTTCATAGATCCCGTAAATTGCATGGGGGCGGGGTGGGTGGCAATTAGTAAAACTCAACTTTCTGCCAGATCTGGTCCTATACACCATTTTTTTTTTTTTGTCTAGGATCAAATAATGGTTCTTTTTTATCGAGTCCTAGAAGATGTAGAAGCTGGAGAATTTTACAGATTTGAGGTTGAGAATCCCCTCACCTTAGGATAGCACAGTACTACTATTACTCCTATTACTTATCAATTCTATAGCACAAATAGACATACACAGCACTGTACAAATACACATAAAAGTTCCTTATCCTTAGAGCTTACAATCTATTCAAGAGAGGCAAACAGGAGAAATGATTATGCATATTAGAAAGGCAATTAATTAAATTTTAAAAAACAAACTGAAAAATGAGAGACTGAAGGAACTTCATTTATTATGGAAAATGGATAAAATCAAGAGTATGGTCTGGAGACTCAGGGGTTAAGATTTAAAAGCAGCCACAAAAAGGTGAGTTTTTAGGCTGGATTTGAATAAGGCCAGAGATAGAACATGATGCACCAGCTCAGGAAGTCTGTTCCAGGCACAGAGAGCACCAAGGTGAAAAGCACAAAATCTGGAGCTGGGGATGGAGCAGTGCAGAGATAAGAGATACACAGCCGACGAGCAGAGTTCATGAGGAGGGATGTAGGGAGAGATAAGGGGAGAGAGTTAATGAGGAGCTGCAGAATGAATCCACTTGTAAGTGAGTAAGAGAAGCTTGAACTGTATTCAGGAATGGATAGGAAACCAATGTAGTGACTTGAGAAGAGGGGTTATATGAGTGCAGCAACACTGGCAGAAGATAAATCGAGCAGCTGAATTTTGAATAGGTCGTAGTGGAGCGGGTTCAGTGGAAGACTTGTGAGGAGCAGGATGCAGTAGTCTAAGCGGGAGGAGATGAGAGTGTGGATAAGGGTTCTGGTAGTGTGCTCAGAAAGGAAGATTTTGGTGATGTTACAGAGAAAGAAATGGCACGTTTAGTGGAGTGTTGGATGTGCATAGAGAAAGAGAGAGAGAAGTCAAAGATGATCCCAAGGTGAGGGGACCAGGAGGATGACAGTGTTATTCACAGAAATAGAGAAAAGGGGAAACAGAGATACATGACAGCAGAAAAAGACCGTATGGCCCATCTAATTTGCCCATCTGCCCAATTAATTTAGCTTTATAATTTCATCCCCCTCTTAGAGATCACCTGTTATTTATCCCATGCTATAGAAACATAGAAAGGTGGATTTGATGGGGAGGAGAGAGAGATAAGGGGTTCTGTGTTGGCCATGTTAACTTTAAGGTAGTGGTGGGACATGCAAGTGGTAATGTCATCAAGCAGGCTGAGATTTGGGACTATATTCCTGGTGAAATTTCTGAATTAGAGAGATGGTACTAAAAGGAGATCAGATCACCGCTGGAGTTTGGGTAGAGAGAGAAGAGGGAAAAAGCAGATAGAGAAAGAAGTTGTAATGCACACTCAGGCAATAGCAATGTACACTAATGAGAGCATGGAAAATATAAATTGTCCTCTTGAAATGACTGAACAGTTCACTTCAAAACAATCCTGTGAAGAGACTCCTACGCTTCAAGATCGGCAAATTCCAAAGGTGAATATATCCCCCGACACCATGTTTCACCTGTAGGCTGCATCGGGAGGGGACTCAACAACCAGAAAGTGAAAAGATAAATATATACCATGATAAACAGAGGACAAAGAAACTAGGTCAGCAGTACACAAAAATCAGTCACAAAACACATTCCTATAGAAGATACACTCGGAGGAGTCCGGAGAACGGAGGAGAGAGGGGCACCCAGCCTTCCACCTACCATTTGGTACAAAAGAAACCCCCGGAACAGCCGCGTGAGTCCAGCTGGAGAATCAGCGTCAGTGGAGGGACCTGCCCCGATTGATGTCAGCGGTAAGCGACTGCCGCTATAAAACTTAGCGGCATTCAGCGCACCGTCGCCACCGGTGCGCCTAAGCCGTGCGCTCCGAAGGGGCGCGCGGCTTTGACCGGCTTAGTCCAGCGAGGGCTGGCAGGCTGGGACTTTGGGATTTGAGATTTTATTTTTCACTTGTATACTTCCTCTCTGCTGTCCTATGGGGAGGAAGAGAAAAGTTAAAAATATTCCAATTTCACCTTTAACTCCAAGGGGCCCCATGGATGATCATGTCACCAGACTGATCGAAATGCCATTAGTGGACAGTGGGGAGGCCCAGTTTCGGCTTCCTTTAGTCCTGGCAATGGTCAGAAGTTACCTCCACAACCGTTGGCACCATTTCCAGATACTCTTGGGAACTCTGAAGTTGAAAGTCTACCTAAAAGGACGGACTGTTCAAACTCATTTGTTTTAGATACAAATAATTTGTCTATTTTTGAAAATGTGGAAGGTAAGGGGAACTCAAATAGGCCTGGAAAATGGCCTAGTAGTCCCCCTGAAAATATTTCGTTAGTTGATATCTGAAAATGATGTCTAAATTAGATGAAAATTTCTCGCAAATGAATGCTTCTTTGACTACTATTGTAAATGATAATAGAGTCCAGATCAATGATCAGGATAAGAAAGTGACCGTTTAGAACAGGAAGTGGGGAAATTAACATCTAAAGTTAAGATACTCCAGGGTACAGAGACTATCCATATTAAAGATAGTTTCTCTAACCATAGAGAATTGGAAAACTTAGAAAATATGGTAAGATATAAAAATCTCCGTATTGTTAATTTCCCACAAACTAGACTTCTCTCCCCTATGGAAATGTTAAGAAAATACCTAAAGGAAATAATGCAATATAAAGATAATGAGATCCCTTTGATTTAAAAAATTTTCTATTTTCCTAGGAGAGATATAGTTAAAGTTGGGGAACAAGGGGCAGATTTAGTTGATACATCTAGTATTGGAGTTTCCACATTCCTAGAGGAATCTATTGACATTATTCAACACAGACCAACACTCTTTGTGTCATTCCAATTAGAAACTGAGAAGGACAGATTATTTAAAGAATTCTTTAAATATAAAGATATTAGTTTTTGTGGTCAGAAAGTTCAAATTTTTCAAGATGTCTCCCGGGTAACGCAAGTGAAAAGGAGACATTTCCTTTCCCTGAAAGGAAAATTGCTAGCAATAGGAGCTAGTTTTTTCCTGAAATACCCCTGTTTGTGTTATATAACCTTTCAGGGAAAGAAATTTAGTTTTTCTGACCCATTACAGCTAGAGACTTTCTTGCAAGATAAAGATAATAATATAGAAGGTAACAATGTAGACCAGTAAAAGAAAGAGACTCTTTCTCCTGTTCTGTTATATATTTGAATTATTGTTTGTGATTTATTTCTCCGCCTATTATGGGTTATGTAACCAGACGAGATAAATGTTATTTAGTGATGATATTTTATATGTATATTGGAATCTGAGATTACTTTCATTGTTTTTGTTCACATTTAAACGAAAATTAATAAAGATTAAATAAAAAAAAAAAAAGAAGATACACTCATAATGTTACAGGAGCTCTTACAGATACAAATCAGAGAGGGTTTTAAGAGAACTAGATTTCCCTGTATGTACCCGATCGGTCCAGACTCCTGGGTTTTGCCTCCCTTCCAGCAGATGGAGACAGAGAAAGTTTTACTGACACTGCTACTTGGCGACACGTGCCACCTGCAGTTCCTCAGTATTTCTCTGTCTCCAGCAGATGCAAATCCTGCAGTCTGAAGAGAATTAAAAAAAAAAGAAAAGAAATCTTTGCACACTTTCTCCAGACATTATCGCCTGAATGTCCAGGCACCAGAATCTAGCAGTTTTGGGGAGATTGTACTTCAAGTGGGACTCTCGCAGTCCCACCCGGTTTAGGGACGCTTTGGTACATCCCAGAAGTCTGGACTGATCCGGGTACGTACAGGGAAAGGAAAATTGGTTCTTACCTGCTAATTTTTGTTCCTGTAGTACCACAGATCAGTCCAGAGACCCGCATGGGTTTGGAGAGTCCGCTCGATTTGTGCTGTTGACATATATTCTGAAATATTTTCAATTGGGTTTCTGGCTCAGGTGATGGCTGTACATGCTGTTTTATTTGGTGATAAGGGTCATTCAGATTCGGTGTTTTTCTCCTCCTCCTGCTTCTCTGGTGGAGGATGGGGTGTAGGTTAAGTTGAGTTTTGGTATTATTTCTCATCTTAGCTTGGGTACAGGTAAATATTGAGGGACTGCAGGTGGAGCACCAGGTTATGTTACAGTGTCAGTAAAACTTTCTCTGTCTCCATCTGCTGGAAGGGAGGCATAAACCCAGGAGTCTGGTCTGATCTGTGGTACTACAGGAACGAAAATTAGCAGGTACGAATCAATTTTCCTTTTCTGTCTGTCCATTCAGAGAAAGGTCATGTGACCTAAGAGCGGCCAATCAAAACAGGGGAGCCCAGTACTGTCATCATCGTAACCAATCCAAAAGCAGAGTCAGAGTACAGTCTGAATCACGACTGACAAATTCTCCCATTCCCTTACCATTTTCCTTTCCCTTGGGACATCACCTTTGTGACCAGTGCTTGGTTTGCCCCTTTTCTCTTTCCATCACAATTTTTAGGCACCCCCTTACCAGAGAAGAATGCCCCCTTTATCGCTCCACGTCATGCCTCAGCAAAGGTGAAATATATGTCATAATCAGGCCGATTCAGTAAAGTCCACGCTCTCCCAGTGCACACACAGGCCATGTGCCTGTGCGCGCAATTCAGTATTTAAATTAGGTCCGGCAGTAGAAACGGGCAAAAGGAGGCGCTAGGGACACTAGTGCATCCCAAGTGCCTCCTTTTGGCCCAGTGCGGCAGCTGTCACCAGGTTTGACAGCCGACGCTCAATTTTGCCAGCGTCGGTTCTCGAGCCCGCTGACAGCTACGGGCTCGGAAACCGGATGCCGGCAAAATTGAGCATCTGGTTTCAAAACCCATCAGCCGCCGGGCAACTTCAAAATTTTTTTTAAATTTTTTTTTTACTTTTTTTACCCTTCGGGACCTCCAACTTAATATCGCCATGATATTAAGTCAGAGGGTGCACAGAAAAGCTTTTCTGTGCACTTTCCTGGTGCCCTAAGAAATTAGCGCCTACCTTTGGGTAGGCGCTAATTTCTGAAAGTAAAATGTGTGGCTTGGCTGCACATTTTACTTACTGAATCGCGCGGCGAATACCTAATAGGGCCCTCAACATGCATTTGCATGTTGAGGGCCCTATTAGGTTCGGCGGGTTGGACGCGCGTTTTACACCCCTTACTGAATAAGGGGTAAGGGAAAATGCGCGTCCAATGGCAGGTTAACAGTGTGCTCCGTCGGAGCGCACTGTACTATATCGGCCTGAATGTGCCCTTGCTCTAAATTATATGTGGGTAAGACCCGAATCATTGATCATGCATTTGCTCCTCCTGTGAGAAGGAACAGCTGGTTTCACACTGGATAAATGCGCCACATTCACTTTCAGATTTGAGAGGTTTTTTTGCAATTGATGTCCTTAACCCCACAGGAAGCAATCTTTCAGAACAGCTGCTGTGCCGGGAACAGAGGTGGATCTTTACACTACATTCTTTGTCTCCCAAAGATCTCAATATCAATTTTGAATTTATTTATTTATTTAAAATCTTTTCTATACCGTCGTTTAGTATTGCACCATCACAATGGTTTACAGGGTGGCACGCATATATATATATGAATGGGTCCATTTCCTGTAAACTCTGTAACTTTTTGTTTTACACAATGCCTGTGACACTTTTATCTCAGCTTCTGCTTTTGGATTTCCTTCCATGATGACAGTACTGGGCCCCCTTTCTCGATTGGCCGTTCTTAGGTCACATGACCTTTCTCTGATTGGACAGACAGAAAATCTAGTTCTTTTAAGACCCTCACTGGTTTGTTTCTGTGAGAGCTCCTGTCAACATTACGAGTGCACCTTCTACGGGTATATGCTTTGTGTCTGATTTTTGTGTCCTGCTATCCTAGTTTACTTGTCCTCTATATTTTGTGACATGCATTTATCTTTTCACTTTACAGTTGTTGAGCATTTCCCCCGCACAGTCCCTTCCGACACAGCCTACGGGCAAAACACGGTGTCCATGTTGGGGGACATATTCACTTTTGGAATTTGTACACCTTGAAGCATAGGCATCTCTTCGCAAATAAAGATTACATGAATGTTTTGAAGAGAAAAGAAGGCCCTGGAGAGAGCTCTGAGGTGCACTAGTTGACAGTGAAATGGCAGTAAGGGAGGATCCACCAGAGAACTAAAAATGAGATGGGAGAGGTGAGAAGGGAACCAAGACAGGATGGAGTCCCAAAATCCAAGTGAGGACAGAGTACCAAGGGGTAGGTAGTGATCAAAGGTGCTGAAAACATGCGTATTAACCGTGGTCCCTCCATGCAGCCCCCCCCCCCCCTTGCTTTCTTGGAAGTCCAGAGCAGTCCAGGAAAAGCAGTGTAAATACCAGTGGAATAGCAATTAATTACATGCCTCTAATTCTGTAATTGTATCCTCCTCTCCCCTGGCCCCAGTGCTGCGCAGCACACAAATACCTAATCCTTTTATGAAGGTGCAAATTGGTATTCAGGCACAGAGCCTCGCTATCTTACAGGGGTTTGTTAAGGTTAAACAGGCGTCTTTCCAGCTCCAACTTCACTTTTCTTTACTCAGTTGATAAGTATTTCTTTAAAAAGGAGAGAAAATGGTAATCCTGGATGCAAACAGTCTCGTATTAAATTCCAAATAAAGGCTCCAAGGGAGCGACGGATGAGCTCTGCCCTATCTGATGTGATTTCAGCCACCGGGCACGGCCTTGATTTGAAGGGTCACTCCCAAGAGTTTGTAAAATGGGAATATTTAAAAAAAAAATAAAAGCTCTAAATAAAAAAAATAAAAAAATCGAGCTGCTTTGATGCTATTTGTTGCCACCTGTTCCCCGGCTGGCACCTCATGTTTCTTTTCTTTTCGGAAGGTTTCGTGGCCATGGGGCAGCTGTTTATGGCAGTGCCATAGCGGGGGAGCTGGGGTGGGAGTGGGGGGTGGGGAATGCTGAAAGCAGAGACAGAGGATTCAAGAGCCAAGGTCCACCCATTCTCTGTTCCAACATCTTCGCTTCCCAGTTAAGTAAGGACTTTCTGCGCTTAATCCCAGGTTTTCCTGGATTCTGCTTTAGGAATTGGCCCCAGAAGGTGGGGCTACTGCATCAGTTTGCTTTTACAGCCGCACCCAACCAGAGATGTAAGGAACTCCTGAGGATAACCGTACGCTGCGTTCCGTGTTTCTCTTTCACGTCCCTCGTATGCCGCAGGCCTGCCTCTTCCATCGATGAACGTTCATTTCCTTCAGTCTAGAGCTGGCGCCGCCACCTCCTTTCCTGCTGCATCTCCTTGGAGCCACCTCCTCCAGCCCCATTTCCCCTTGGTGCCTTCTGGCCTAGCCCGAGGTGAAGCAAGATAGCAAATGCCAGTACGCATTAGGGCAAGAGATTGCATGTAATTCATTGGGATTTCCTTTTATCCAAGTACATTCCTTTGTTTGTTTGTTTTTTTATGCATTAGCGAACTTTTATAATATCATAAAAGCTATTCAAACATGAGGAAGGAAAAATGTAACTTCTCTGGCTGGTTTGCAAAGCTTCACTGATAGTCAAGTCAAAGCTATAGGTGTTTCCATTTCAGTCCATCAATTGCGTAGCTTTTAATCTGAGATCCCTCGTGCTAGATTATGTTGTCTGCTACACCAAACTTGTCTTCCGTTCAGAGGCACAGGATAAAGCAGGGATACCCAGTGAATCCCTTCAACTACAACCTAACTCTCAAAAAGCCATGCTGTCAGTTTTCAAAGGCTTTAGGTTCCTAATTTTGGGATTTAGGTCCCTAAACTGACACCTTCGAAAACTGATTAGGGCTGGGCACCCCAAAATTCAGGATGGGGCCAGGGGTTGGGTCATGTGGGGGGGAGGGGGGGAGAGAAGGAAATAAGTTAGGTACTTGGTGCTGATTTTCTACACTAGCCACCCAACTTAGCTCCCTAAATGCAGGAAAAGAAAAAGCAGGCCTCAATTTAGGAGCCTCAGTTGTAGAGGCCTAAAACTTGGTGCATTTTCTACACAAAACTTAGGGACATAAGTTCAGCTGAAATTTCTCCTTCTTTGGGAGACACCTGGGTCAGGTGCTCAGCTTTCTTTGAATATCAGCCTCCGCATGCTTAACCTTAAATTGTATGCCTCCATCAGAATAACAGGCAGGTCCCTGGCTTTCTTCAGGCCAGGCAGATCTGATTTACCCCCAGTTGCATGCTGGGATGCGAGGTTCATGCCTGCAAAGGGAGTACAATCAGGACTAGATTTGCCTGTTCTGGAAAAAATATAAATGGAGCACTGGGTTACTTCAGCCTTAGTTCCCTGTGATTCAACAAAGTCTTCGAAAATCTCTGATGTGGAAGATCCACACGGAGGGCCCCGGGGAGTCGCATACAGCTGCCGAGAGCCCACAGGTGGAGTATCGCTGGGCAGAAGAGTTTCACCATCCGCTACAAGTTCCCTTAGAATTCCTGCAATGGCTCAGACAATTAGGAAATGGGCCAGCAAACACTCAAGCAGATGCTGTGGTATGTCAGGGCCTCCTTAATACTTACTGTGTGCATCATATTTTGTGCTGACTTAATACAATGTGGATATTTGTGCTTTCCCAGTAGCAGGCAACCCTTAATCAATGTTAATTGGCTTTAATTAGCATATGTTAATTAATGATATTTACTACAAATTAAAGGTATGAGTGCTCCCAGAGGATTTCCTGTTCATCTAATTAGTGCCAATTAGCTGCAATTAACACGTGTAAATGAGATGCCATTGAACCCAAAAACAAACAGCGCAGAGTCTGTTGTGCTGGCTGGCAGTCACAGTTGAACCCTTGCATTGTGCTAGAAAAAGAGGAAACCACAGAGAGATTTTAAATCACTGGGAAGTAGTTAACATAGGTTTAAGTGTGGTCCATAATGCCTTGCTTCTCTGTACCTTTTATCTATGCGCAAAGCCAGGAGAGGGCAAGATCCCCTGCAGGAAATACCCACATAGGTGTGGAAGCGGCTTTACTGCAAAATGTGGTTTAATAAGATTGAGACCGGGGAAACAACTTAACCTCCAGCTCTGCATACACGGGAGTGTTGTCCCTCGCCAATACTTGACGATGTCTGAATCTCAGTCTGGCTCAGGGCTTTTGAACCCCCCCCTTGGCCTGCTGAGTCCTAGATCAGAGCAGAGTCGATGACGTGCTTCGACTGGCGATGGGTGGGAAGAGGGTCCTGGTCGTGTACCCTAGGGGCTCAGTGTTGTGCAACCTGGAGAGACCCAGATTCCCCTCCCACCTCTGCCACTCACTGTGGGACTCTGCTGTGGGCCCCTTAGTAAAAAGGACGGGATGATGGGAAGCAGAATTTGCTGGAAAGGATCGTGGGATCCTAATTGTTCTTTTCATAGCAGTTTCCTACTGCTTTGTATTTTATTTTTGGGCTTCAGTTTTTTTTTCTCTATTTTCAATATGTTTGGAGGCATTATCACTGCAATGGTTAATATTTGTTCGCAGACTTGGAATGTTAATATAATAATAATAATATAATCTTTTTTTTTACTTATTTTTGGCCTTTCGTGACACTTTAAAGTAGATTACATTCAGGTGCTAACCCCCAGAGTGCTCACCATCTTGGGACCTCATTTACAGAGCGTTTTTCTCATAAACACAGCCTTAGTAAATCAGACCCTAAGTTTCTACCTAAGGCAGTGAAGGGAGAAGTGACTGCCCAAAGTCACAAGGAGAATCAGCGGCATTTGAACTCTGGCTTCTCTTGTTCTCAGCCCGCTCCAGGATACACTATACTGGATTTGTATCTGGGGCAGTGGAGGGAGAAGTGACTGCCCCACGTCAGAAGGAGCGCGTCAGTGGGATCTGAACCCTCACTTCCCTGCCGCTCAGCCCACTCCTGGATGCAAATAAGAGATTGTGTGTTTTCCATAGCGGGCCCAGAACTTCGGAATTCTCTACCCGAGACAATACGACTGATATCAGAAGGAAAGAGATTCAAACGTGAGCTAAAGACATGGTTATTAAAAAATGCGTATAACCTAACTTAAATTAGCAGAATGCAGAGCCTGCAATAATAATGATAAAGACGTTAATTAGTAACGAGACGAGAAAAGTATCTAATGACAACTCAATGACACTATGTAAATTAGCGAAACAGAATTCCTGTACTTCCAGCCTAATGTCCCAGACCTTAAGTGAAAACGACCTAGAACATCACCGAAGACCTTTAGTAAAAGATGTACTAGAACATCACCGTTGATTTAAAATTAATCTCGATTATGTTGAGCTATTGTTTGTGTTGATCTATAATATGAATGTTACTTTTGTGAAATCGTTGTGAACTTCAGTTGGAACGACGGTATATAAAACATCTAAATAAATAAAATCCTCTGTACTAGATTTGTTTCTGGGGCAGTGGAGGGAGAAGTGACTTGGCCCAAAGTCACAAGGAGCACACCAGTGGGATCTGAATCCTGGCTTCCCTGACTCTCAGCCTGCTCCTGTGACCGCTAGGCAGAGCGCGGCACACCCGGCCAATCCTGGTGCTTCAATTGACGTATTTTTGCTGTTGCACCTGGGAGTTAAAAGAAAGCAAAAAATAAAATAAAGCAAAAGTGATCCAATCATCGAAAAGGCTTTGAATTGCCTATTAAGTCTCAATTCATTTATATGCAAATTAGGTTTCTGAGACCAGAAGGAACTTACTATGTCATGCCTCTTCTTGAGGCTTCTGTTTTGTATTGCTTTCAGTTTTCTCTGTGGTGCCAGAGCAAAGGTTTTGCAGATTTGACGCAACAGGATTGGCCTGTACAGCAGCGGAGCCCGTTCCAGTCCCTTCTCTTTGCTGACGCATCACAGCTGTAAGCAAATGGCTGATGCTCTGCTTTTACCACTGTCCCGACAGGGGCCCTTTAACCTCATCAGGCTGCAGCTTAAACAGAAGACAAGGACCTTATAACCATGCCATGTACTGCTTACACTTCTTGAGCTGCATAAATAACAATTAAGATGTCATATTTCTTTTCTCTGCCTAGCGAGATACCCTATGGCGTTAAATACATATCTTACTGGTTATTATTTTTAAAATCCCTGTGTGTTTTTAAGAGAGGAACACAGGACCCTACCTACCAGACTTTCTGGGCCTGATGTAATCAGTTCCTCAGCAAGGAGGAATCGAGCCAGGCTGTACTAACTTCCAGTCACGCATAATATTCTAGCACAGCTTAACTGCTTCCTGTTTTAGCTAAGTTTAACAGTCTAATTTAATATTTATTTATTTTATTTAAAAACTTTTCTATACCGTCGCTAAGTTATATACCATCGCAACGGTTTACATACAGGCACACAGAGTAAGGTTAGTAAATCTAGGATATCGTACATTCTAACAGGTGCCAATAAAGTTCGGTTACAATTTCATAAATAAAATCATTATTTGAGTAATGTTGGTCAAGTCCAGGTATATTATTGAGTTACTATCTCTTTGAGATCCCACTTCACAGTGGACAAGCCTGAAGGAGTACTAGAGAGAATGAAAAGTGATTTAAGAAAGCTTGAAGAATGGTCAAAGATTTGGCAGCTGGGATTCAATGCCAAGAAGTGCAGAGTCATGCATCTGGGCTGTGGTCATCCAAAAGAGCTTTATGTGATGGGGGGTGAAAGACTGATGTGCATGGACTGGGAGAGGGACCTTGGGGTGATAGTGTCTAGTGATCTGAAGGCTGTGAAGCAATGTGACAAGGTGACAGCTAAAGCCAGAAGAATGCTGGGCTGCATAGAGAGAGGAATAACCAGTAAGAAAAAGGAGGTGATAATCCCCTTGTACAGGTCCTTGGTGAGGCCTCATCTCGAGTACTATGTTCAGTTTTGGAGCCCGTATCTCAAAAGAGACAGAGACAGGATGGAGGCCGTATAGAGAAGGACGACCAAAATGATTTGGCTTCTGTATTGAAAGACTTATGAGAAGAGGTAGAAGGATCCGAATATGTATAGCCTGGAAGAGAGGAGGTGCAGGGGGAGATATGATACAGACCTTCAGATACCTAAAAGGTTTCAATGATGTATGGACTTTGAACCTTTTCCGTTGGAAAGAAAACACTAGAACTAGGGGTCACAAAATGAAACTCCAGGGGGGACGACTCAGAACCAACATCAGGATATATTTCTTCACGGAGAGGATGGTGGAGGCCTGGAATGCCCTTCCAGAGTTGGTGATGAAGACGAAAACAGTCAAAGAATTCAAAGGGGAATGGGATAAACACTGTGGATCTCTAAAGACTAGAGCAGTGGTTCTCAACCTTTTTTCTGTCGGGACACACCTGATAGATGGTTCTCACATGCGTGACACACTGAACACATGACAGTCACAAGACTAAATGTAAATGTACACTTTGCATCCACAGGAACCTCTCCCCCGCTCCGCCCCGCAGCAATGGGTATTACTCACCATACAAAAAAGATATATTCTGCTGTTATCTTAATAACAGCAACCCAAACTCCCTCTACTACCCGGCACAAAAGCCCTACTTATAAAAAGACAGCAGTTCACCACCAATGCATATCCTATTGAGAAAACACAACAAATAAGCAGGCCACAATATGGACTTGCTATAAAAAGCGCGTTCGCTTCGGCACCTGCTTTTTTAACGTGCTCAGGCCCCTCTCCTGGGCGCGCGATACATTATGCAAATGAGGGGTCGTGCTAAAAGGAGGCGCTAGGGGCAATTATGAGCCCCTAGTGCCTCCTTGGCCAGGAGAGGTGGCTGTCTGTGGGTTTCAAAAACGGACGCTCAGTTTTATGAGCGTCCATTTTCCTAACCTGACCCACTGGCACAATATTTTTTTTTTTACCTTTTTGGTTCCTTCAACTTATTATCACTAGGATATTAAGTCAGCAGATGTACAGAAAAGCAGTATTTTCTGCTTTTCTGTACACTTTTTCTAGCTGCTCAGAAATTAATGCCTGCCCTTGGGCATAAGGGATAGTGGACACACGTCGAAAATGCGCATCCAAATTGTGTAAAATGGCACGCTGGCCTGGGCGCACTTTATTGTATTGACCTGAAGGTGAGGTATTTTACTAGCCATGCTAATTAAATACTTCACCTGGTTCTCACACACACACAGAACTGATCTTCACCTAGTACAGAAAGACCACAAATTACAAATAGAGACAGAAACTGGAATGGAAAGCCAAAAAAAGCCACTCTGCATGCAGTGCAAAACTGGAGAAATGGAAACCGAGATATAGCACCTAACATACTCCCAGGATCTGCAATAGTGCCCACAAACTAATCCGCATAAAGTTACACCTGTTGCGCTCCTGCTCGCGGAGACCTTGAGCATGGGAAAGCTCAGCGGCCTTCGCAATCTGTTAGGGAACGGTCCCATTTCTGAGGAGATTGTGTGCCCTTGGACCTCGGCACAACCCCAGAGGACTCCAAGGCAGAACCGAGGCTGGTGAGACATGTCCGAGCCTGGGCTGAGACCAGGAAGCCAGCCTCTGCCGACCTGCACAGTAGTTGGTCCTCTGACTACTCCAAGCCCTTTTGGACCTGCCGCTGGGAATGGCAAAGGCAGCAGGCCGGACAGGAGATGAGGGCAGACAAAGGCTCTGGAACATGAAGACTCAAGACGAGGAACTTGGAGACATGAAGACTCAGACGAGAGGCTTGGGACGTGAAGACTCAGACGAGAGGCTCATGCACGAAGACTCAGAATCAAGGTTCAGGAACAAGTCTAGTACTGGGTTGAGGCTGCTACGCAGTGTGCCCTACACAGCCCACCACAGGGCGGACCCATGGGACTGGTCATGGACCACACTTGAGTGTGAGGCAGACTCCAGACGATTACATGGAAGCTGAAGCCGGAACATGGAGAGGATTCAGTAGAAGCCTGCGCTGAGACGCGTCCTACACAGCAGCCCATGGCTGGTCACGGACCACGCTGGAACGGAGCAGGTTCAGTCAGAGTCTTAGGCATGGACGGAGCAGCCACAAGAACATCCGAGGGCCGAGATGAGATTCAGGGTAAAGGACCAAGACGAGACTTGGCTTCAGGCATGAGACACGGGACCAAAACGAGACTTGGCTTCAGGAGAGGATGACCCTCCGGAGGCTTGCCCTGCAGACGAGAAGACAGGCTCATGCCACAAGGTGACAAGACATGACATGGCATGCCAGAAGAGATAGCAATGAGGAACCAAGGGTCCTGGAAGCAGAAACGGAGAGGAGGCATCAGGAGGGAACATCAGGAACAACATACAACATCAGGAGACGATGAGCGATATCCAGAAGAGACCAGGAACATGAAGAACAACAAGGGATCCCATGAAGAACAGAAATTACCAGCAGGAACGAAGACGAGAAGTCCTTGAGAGGAACTAATTCCTTGCAAAGGCCACTAAGGACTGAAAGCTAGGCACTTAAATAGGGCTGAAGATCAGGAAACGCCCTGGGAGCAGTCCAGGTGGGGCCCGGGGCATTTCCGGCCGCGGGCCCTTTAAATCTCTGAAGGAGGCGTGGCCGCGCCTTAGGACCAGGAAGCAGGAAGTTGTGCAGCACCATGGTCATTGGCCCTGCACAGACGCTGACGACGGAGGAGCAGGGCTGGGCCGAGGAGCAGGCCCTGACGCCGGAGGCGGCTCCCTGCCTCAGAAGGCAGGATAGGGAGCGGCTCCACGCCACAAGGGAGCCCGAGGACCACGGCCTCTGGGCCGCGAGATGGATGAAGGCATCGGCAGCACTCCCTCCCGCGAGAAGCCCCGAAGTCCGCGGCTCCCTGCCGTGGTGAAGAGCAGTGACTGCGGCTCCTGCTGCAAAGAACGTTGGCAGCTCCGTGCCGCGAAGGTAAGCGCCTGCTCGAGGCTAGGCCCGCTTGATCCAGCCAGGTCTTCTTTGGTGTGACCTTGCCTCCCAGTCAGTGGCCGTGCTCCTACAGTGCCCCATTATTCTTATTCTATGGGTGAGGCTTGGCCTCCCTATTGCACACCTGGGAGTGTTTCACCTGATGCCCCTTTCCCTTCCTTCCCTCATTAACCCACAGCTTCTTACCCTTCCCGTTTACTCACTCACATCCTCTTCCCTTTTCCTTTCATCCCCTTCACCTTCCCTTTCCTTCCCCTCTCACCTCACCCACAACCCCTTCCCTCAGCCTTCCTCCACTCCCTCTTTTTCCTGGCAAGCTTCAGCTCTGCAGACAGAGGGCGGAAACCCAGCCAGCGCACCCTTATTCTTTTTGCCGGAGGGGCCTGGTACGTCATCAAATCGCGCTGCCGCACCCATGCGGAATCTCTGCCTGCTGGGCAGTCAACAAATCACGCCATCCTCGTCCTGTCAGTGGGGGTGGGAACCTCGCCCGCACATCTCTGAACTGCGCCGTCCTCGTACTGCCGGTGAAGGTGGGAACCTCACCGGCACATCGCTAAACTGCGCTGCTCGCTTTCACGAACATTGCTACTGTGCCCCTCCAGACTTGAATGTGCTGATAGCCCGGGCAGGGACGCCAGCAGTGCATGTCGAAGAAATGGGTGCTTCTCGCTGGGGTGGAGAAGAGGGAGGGGAAAGCAGGGGTGACCAGGAAGTGTGCGACACAGCCTCAGGTGCTTGGCGACATACTGGTGGGTCGCAACACATTGGTTGAGAACCGCTGGACTAGAGGACAGAAACGAGATAAGTGTGCAGGGGGGTAACTTGCTGGTACAGCGGTTACCACTCTTAAAAGAACTACCCTTACCCAATAAGCCTTGATGATTTTAATGCAATTGCAACATTGCTCCCCACTTCTGCAGGGGCAAAGGGGAATTGGATTTGGACAACTACCAAGAGGGCCCCGACTTTTACAGTCTAGGGTCTGATACGCATACATAAGGGAAAAAGCACATGACTGCTTCTACGGCCAAGTCCATAAGCAAAGCATGTCAAGCAGCTGTCGTGCCCGTCGGTCTCAGACGGCTTCGACCTCTGTTCCTCACCTTTCTTCCTTCTCTCTCCTCAAGCCTTGGGAAGATGGCTGCTGCCGCGTCTTCATGCCGCTCTCTCCGGCGTCCCCGGAACGGCAACGGCGCCGGTGTTCACCATGTTTCTCCTGAGGGCCTCCTAGGTGCGCGTGCGCACGCCACCCACGTCTTTATCCACGTCATGGCGGGAACCTCGGGGGCGTCCCCTCCGAGTGACATCATGCCATCTGGGTATTTAGCCTGCCCTTCGTTTGCTAACAAACCGAGTTAGCAAGGATCGAGAGAGGATTGGATTCGCCTCCGGTCTAAGCTGCTCTGCCGCTTCCTTGCTGCCGCTGGAAGCTCTCTCTGCCCTTCGGGGTCATTCATCTCTAACCTGGGTACCAGCTCCTCGGGGGCCCTTATGCTTTCTTTTAGGTACCTATCTGGGATACCGGGTACTCGCTCCTCAAGGGCCTGCTCTCCCTACCTTGGTGCCTACAGTTCAACTACTTCTGCCTGCCAGGATCTTCATCAATACAGCTAACTACTCAGTGAGTAACTAATCTTGTCAGCTTGTCTCACCTTCAGCTTCAGCGCTGCGAGTCTGCATCCGGGACTTCTCTACTACCTTGCGCAGCCTACCATCTACCTGAGTGTGGGACTGGTCTCTGCTGAGGACCCCTGGACTACTTCTACTTGGTTACCTCACTGCTGCCATCCCTGGGCAGTACCACCAAGCTGTATAATAAATACGAATTCTCTGTGTCTGCGTGTATAGAGTCTAGCCTAGTACTGCGGTTCCTCACGGGGCTCCTCCCCGTGGGAGTGGCCATCACCGCAGTACCCAAGAATCCACTCCAGCATCTCAAAACCATAACAGCAGCACTGTCTGAATGTTCAAGAAAGCTCATCACCCAGTAAAAAATGTTGCTGGGGGCAATTTTTATAGATTATCATAAGGCTTGGGGATACCTGCATGGGGAAACATGGGGGTAACCTGCACAGTGCGGCAGATACTACCATATGAAGCTTGCTGGGTAGACTGGATGGAACATTTGGTCCTTTTCTGCCATCAATTCTATGTTTCTTTGGTATTACCATAGATTGCATTCAATATTCGTACTCTTCTTAGGATAAAACAGTGAATTTCAGCTCTCCATTGATAGTTATTTTATTATTCTTGCTAAACAAAGGTGACTGAGATATTGTGCACTGCAAATCAGCATTATACATAATGGGGTAAATTTTAAAACATGCACACGGGCGTATATGTGCGCGCGCTACCCGGCACGCACACATGTATGCCTGATTTTATAACATGTGCACGCAAACGCACGCAAGTTATAAAATCGGGGATCGGCGCATACAAGGGGGTGCACACTAGTGCATCTTGCGCATGCCAACACCTGCGGCCTTCTCCCGTTCCCTTCCCTCTATTCTAAACTTCCCACCCCTTACCCTAACCTTTCTGCCCCCTAGCCCTATTCTAACCCCCCCCCCCCCGACCTCTATCTTACCTTTTGCGCCTGCCTCTGGCCCTGCCCCTGGACTGCCCCGCCCTGCCTCTCCACCGGACCGCCCCTTTTTTAAAGCCCCGGGACTTAGATGCATCCCGGGGCTTTACGCGCATCACCGGGCCTTTATAAAATAGGCCCAGCACGCGTAAGCCACTTCTACACGCGTAAATCCACTGGATTTCCGTGTGTAGAGCTTTTAAAATCTGGCCCTTTGATTTTAAATCCAGATGAAGCTTTTAACGAGCCCTTCCTTCCTAGCCTCGATGTCCTCTTTCCTCAACTTGCTGTTGGAAATGGGTTGCATACAGAGCAGCATGGTAATGTAGTTAACAAATGCCGGAAAAGTCCAACTTGGCCCATCCTGTCTGCCCAGCTGATATTCTTCAACTTCGGGTAGATAAGCATTTAAATTTCCATGCTCAACCCAATACCAGCTCCCACCACCACTACCACAAAACACACACCCCCACACCCACACCCGTCTTTTGTCTGGGCTTTCAACTCCTTTCCTGACATTGCCCTCCACATCTGTCCCAAGCATACCCAGAATCTGTTAAAGTACTGACCTCTACTGCCTCCACTGGTAGGGCCATTTCAGGCCTTGTCCCCCTCTATGATTCTATGATTACTAGTCTCAGCTGCTGCGGAGCAAACCTAGCTGAATGAAAGCAAGATGTGCTCTTCACTCCTGCGTGATTGGATGGAGAGGATTCAGGCACTCCAATTCCAGAATTTGACCACTGTTGATAGCAGATGTTATTAGGGTAACACGTGAGTCAGTCCCTGGCTTTAGGATGTCAGCCTCAATTCTTGCAAACCAAATTTCGTCACTGTGTTTTTGTTGGTTTTTTTTTTTTCCACAAGAGCAATCAGTTGCAAATATCCTCGAACCTGCTATAGATTTAACTGTGTGCTTGGGTATCTGTAAGATCTTAAGTGGTTATCAGTCTTCTAACATGTACCATGGGCTTGTTAATCTGAATTTTTCTTTCTCAATCAGAAGGAAAATTGAGCTTGCTAAGTGATTCAGATTAACCAGGCCTGCCTTGGCTCGGCATCTAACATGACAGACAGGGTGGACGTAGAAAGACCAATACATGCAATACTGGGAGGGATGAATTGCAGGATGCTAGGGTCCCTGCCTGGATGTGCTCAGTTTGATGGTCCTGGTGTACCATTAATTGTTAGAAGTTCTAGGAAAATGTTGCTTTGGTTTGGCGAGGTCTATATCCAAGATTGTGTTCTCTTTCATTCAAACTTTTTTCTAGCTCAGCTGTAGGCAACTGTGGTCCTAGAGTGCCACTAACAGGTCTGGTTTTCAGGATACCCACAATGAATATGCATGAGATATGCTTTCATGTAGTGGAGGCAATGCATGCAAGTAGGCCCCGTGCATTTTCTTTGTGGATATCCTGAAAACCAGATCTGTTTGTGGCACTCCAGGACCACGGTTGCCTACCCCTAATCTAGCCCTAAAGATCAATATGACTTAAAAAAAAAAAAGACTAAACTTCACTTCAGGGAAAGCAGACAGCCAAGCAAATTGAGATAATTGTGCTTAATTAAAATGTCTAAATGGATTATTGGAAGGTAGGGCTGATTTACTTAACTAATCAGTCAGATGATACTGAATTACAGGAACTGTGGCATAAAAACTTAAAAAAAAAAAAAATTGTGTGGGGAGAGGGGAAGCGCAGTGGATTCCCTTTGTATCACCTTGTTAATGGCCCAGAATTTATTATGGGGAAACAAGATGACCTAAAAAATAACAAATGGGCAAACCCACCCTCAGAGGCAACAGGTAGGACCATGTCCCACTTTCCGCATGGGTTAGAAAGAGTAACAGAAAGCAATGGCCAGGAAGAGAACTGGTGCTTCCAGTCCACCCAGGATATTATATCCTAGCTCTTAGACATCCATTCAGTTAGAGATCCTGCGTGTTGATTGCAAATACCCTGAAAGCCAGACCTGCCTACATTCCTTGAGGAATGGAATTGGCCATCCCTTCTTTGTAGGATTATGGATTGCTTTTTGATAGCCCATTTACCAGCGTTTCCAAATGGAGAAAGTATTTTTTTAGCAAGCTAAACGCCTTAACTCCAACTGAAATGTACTGGACAGAGAGAAACTCTATGACAAGACAAAGCAAAGGTCTGGTCATCGTTTCATATCAAGATTGAAGGATTGCCCTGCCTAAAACACAACTCTGCCCTTAAAAAGTGTTACAATCGGCTCCTCCAAAGGGGAGGAGTTAACAATCTGTTGAGATCTGCTCCTCCAGAGGGGAGGAGTTAACAATCTGTTACGATCTGCTCCTCCAGAGGGGAGGAGTTAGCAATCTGTTAGGATCTGCTATGCTGATGAGAGGAGCAAGCAGATAAGAGTTAACAGTATATTGTGCTCATCTCCTGAAGTGGGAGGAGTGAGCACTCTAATGTAAATAGGTGAATCCTTGGGCCAATGGCAGATGACAGCGCCCCCAGGAGGATATCCTGAGAGGAAATACCGGCTAGGCTTGGGTATGTATGGAGACAGACACAGAAAGTTCTTTTATTAGACAGGTTCGTAGAACCACCAGAGGTGGCAGTAGTGAGCTGATATGCCCGGCAGGGCTGAAGTCCCTCAGATCCTGGAACTGCGATCCCAGGGTTGCTGAGCTGTAGAGACACTATAGATAGTGAGTAGACAGGGTATGCTGGATACATAACCAGTAGTAGATGACAATCTCACATAGATTCATAAGGAGGCTCAGTAGCAGGAAAGAGTTAGGCCCTCGAGGAGCGAGTTCCTGGTTCCAGGGAAAGCTGTGAGAGAGCGGTGGTAACTCACAATTGTCTGTATCTGCGATCGCTTCCAGGCAGTAAAGAATCTTCAGAGTCTTCAGGAACATGGGCCCTTGAGGAGCGAGTACCGGTTCCTATCTGCAATCTGAAATAAAGAAAAGAGAGCGAGGCCCCCGAGGAGCGGGTACCCCTGGTAAGTCCGAGGAGGCAGAGTAGCTTGGACGAATTCTTACCCTTGACCGAGTACGATTCATAGTCCTTGCTAACTCAAATCGTAAGCGTAAGTGAAGACCTTTTATGTTGGAAGCAGATGACGTCAATACAGGGGGACGCCCCTGAGGTTCGCGCCCTTGCTGGTACATACTTTGGAGCGCGCCCTACGCCATCAGGAACATGGATCCGCAGCGTCGAGCCGGTCCGGGGACGCCGGGGAGAAGCGGCATAGAGACGCCGTGGCAGCAAGCGTCCGTCAGACCCGGAGGGAGTCGCCACAGAGGTAGAGAGGGTGGACCGAGGGCGAAGAGCAGGCACGAGCGCAACAAAAAGACAAACACGGTCAATCTGCATTTAAATATTTATGACTCCCTCTGTCCCACCACCACACACACACACACACAAAGGAAATATAGTTCAAGATGTATCTTAAAGCTTTCTTCCAAATGCACACACAAACATATCAATGAAATGATAAGAGCTGCCAAACCTATCGATCTGTTGTATATGCAGTGATAACCATGGTTGGTCAAAAAAAAGCATTCAAATGTAATATTTGGTGAACATTTTTCCTAGGCTGCTAGCCATGATCTGCATACAGGATAATTGTATTGTTCTAATTACACTGTGTGTGTGTGTGTGTGTTTGATTTTTTTGAAATAATTATACTAGAAAGTTGGGCATTAAGGGGGTTACTTTCAAACCGTGAGCTGAAATGCCAAGTCTGCAATTACTTTTCGCCTGCAGACTTTCCACCCATGTTCAAAGGGAAGCATTCCCCATCTAAATCTGACTCGGAAGACATCCGCACGCAGACCTTGCACACGCGTGTGCAAGTACCAACTCCGAGCCAGTCCCGGCCCTGGGAAAGCAAAGCTACCTGCAGAGGGAGCAGGCAGTTTCCAAAGACCCCATTCAGAAGCCCAGAAACACGAGAGCAGAATCAGACCGTGCGGCCCATCTCGTCTGCCCACCCAATGTCGCGTTCGTGGAAACGCCTCTGAAGCAGGCCCTCCCCCAGGCACCGCTGGTTTCTTTTTCTGTGTTTCTTAAGGAATTTCCTTGCAGGCTCAGCAGGTGATGTTTCCTGAAATTTAAACTTCATCCAGGGCCCCAATATGCTGGCATTTAAAATAAAAATGATGATGTGGTAACCTGTCCAACGCTGCACAAATGCAGCAGCCGGAACAGGAGCTTAGTTACATACTGGGATATTGGGATCCGTTACGGAAGAGATTCAGGTAAATGAGGTTTGATTGCATAGCTTCTATTGATTGTATATGAGGCCTTTGTAATTATGTATTGAAAGGTGTATCGCTAATTATATCATATTATATATATTAAAAAAGGATTGGATAAGTTCTTGGAGGAGAAGTCCATTACCTGCTATTAATTAAGTTCACTTAGAGAATAGCCACTGCTATTACTAGCAACGGTAACATGGAATAGACTTAGTTTTTGGGCACTTGCCAGGTTCTTATGGCCTGGATTGGCCACTGTTGGAAACAGGATGCTGAGCTTGATGGACCCTTGGTCTGACCCAGTATGGCATGTTCTTATGTTCTTATCTTTCCCTGAAAAGAGCGCACGTCTTCTTAAGTGAAGTCTTTCTTTCCAAATTGCCTGCAATAAGAAAGCTGAATCAAGCATTTTAAAAATATTTTTGCTTCAAATAGAAAGCCCAGGGAAGGGGTAGCGCGGTCTGCTCTGGCTGCCAGATGAGTGGAGGAAGGCATATTCCTAGCAGGGCCCATGGGCGCTGGGCATCACATTCAGAGCAAATGCTAAATACAATCCATGGATGAAAACAAGAAATTGACTTTAAAACTTCATGATGGCGTATCATGTGAATCGAACTGGTTATATCTTGTGTATCGCAAAGTGTCCATTTGAATGAGATAACTAAAAAAATAAGGTGTTACAGTCAGAAACTCAATTAGTGAACATAACTGTTTTCCTTGAGACAGGTCACATGGGTGTCGAAACTCAATTGAGCCTGCTTTGCTGACTTTACGTTTTGGGATTTGTGCACTGATACTTAGCATACTTTGATTTATTGGATGGGGGTTTAGTAAATTTTTGCCGGGCAAGATGTTTTTATAAGGATATGATTAATTTTGATTTTTGTGCCATGTAAGTCATGTATGACTTCACTAACTAAATGCAAAACAACACAAACAGATGCTGGTGGGAACCTAAAAAATGTAGGGCAGCTCGTGCTACATGTTTGCAATATCGCATTGGCTACAATCCAGCTTTCCTTGATTTGATAAGTGCTATTTGTTTTTATAACGTTAAAGCACATAAACAAACAAAACAGTTTAAGAAAGATTGCTTGTTCACAAAAAAAGTTAAAAAATTGAGGGTTTGGACCAATGATTATAAATGATGGATGGCAAAAATGATATGCCAACATCAATTGTGCTGTGGAATTTACCACGGGGAAATGTGAGTGCACATTTGGGTACTCTGCACAGTATTATATGAGGTCTTTACCTTCTATACATAAACATATATATAAAAAAATGTATTATCTGGGACATTTTTTAGGTTCCCACCAGTGTCTGTTTGTGTTGTTTTGCATTTAGTTACAGCACATTTACAGTTTATTTGGAATGCATTACTTCACGACATTTAATTTTGTGTTGCTTGTTAAATACATTCACCTGGGCTGCTGATATGTCTCTAGGATACTGGTAATGAATTTTGAGTGACTATGTCATTCTTGTCTACAGATTTTTTTTTTTGTTTAGCTTTTTTTTTGGAGTTGAGATTTGAACTGGGATCTGCAGGAATTCACAGCTGGATGCATTCACTGTAGAAATACTGCTGGCCTTGGTAAGACTTTGAAGGGTTTACATAAGAACATAAGATATGCCATACTGGTTCTGACCAAAGGTCCATTAAGCCCAGTATCCTATGGCCAATCCAAGTCACAAGTACCTGGCTAGTACCCAAACATTAAATAGATCTCATACTACTAATGCTGGCAACAAGCAGTGGCTATTCCCTATTGATTAAAAAAAGTTTATGAAGTTCTCCTCCAGAAACTTATCCAAACCTTTTAAGCCCGCTATACTAACTGCCTTAACCACATCCTCTGACAATGAAAGCTTAATTGTTTGTTGAGTGAAAAAGAATTTTCTCTGATTTATTTTGAATGTGCTACTTGCTAACTTCATTGAGTGAACACTAGTCCTTGTATTATCTGAAAAAGTAAATAACCGATTCACATTTACCCATTCTAGATCTCTCATGATTTTATAGACCTCTATTATATCCCCCTCAGTCATCTCTCCTCCAAGCTGAACAGCCCTAACCTCTTTAGCCTTTCCTCATAGGGCAGCCGTTCCATGCCCTTTATCATTTTGGTCGCTCTTCTCTGTACTTTTTTCCAATGCAACTATATCTTTTTTTGAGATGCAGCGACCAGAATTGTACACAGTATTCAAGGCGCGGTCTCACCATGGAGCGATACAGAGGCATTATGACATCTTCCGTTTATTTCGCCATTCCCTTCCTAATAATTCTAACATTTGCATAAGCTGTAAAGCAAACATTTCTCAGGAGGCCATTAGGACTTGGAGACACCCTGGGCCCGATATTCAAAGCACATTCAGCATTATTTAGCCTGATAAGAGGGACTTATGCGGCTAAGTAGCAGCCACTGAATATGTGTCTTCATTCAGCGACTACTGCTTAGTTGTATAAGTCCCTTATACTGCTAAAAGTTGCACGGCACAAAACGTTTGCAAGTACTGGGTGGATTGGGGGCAGAGCGAATTAGCCGTATAACATAAGTAAACCTGTAAGTTTAGATGCACCATAGAGCAGGACTAAACTTAGCCAGGTAGACTTGTCTGGCTAAGCACAGATATATATATATATACGGATATATATATATATATATGTGCATAATCAACGGCTTTGCTGTACAGCTGAGAATACATCGTAACTTAGCCAGATAAGCTGTTACTTACGAGGCCAGCTTTGAATATCTACCCCCTGTGCTTAAGTTAACTCCTCACCCGAGAGAGGAATGGGAGAAAATATTGAAAGAGAATTTCAAGATCCCAAGTGGTTATTCCACCTCTTAAACTCTATGAACTTGAGAACCGCCATACTGGATCACATCAAAGGTGCATCTTGCCAGTATCCTGCCTCTGACAGTGCTAGGTAGAGGGTGCTTACAGGTTCTGAGTAGGCTGACATATAAAGCAGTAATATAAGAAATAAACATTTTCAGCATATTGCTAAAGTCCGAGGGTACAAAGTGCTAGGGATGTATATTTGTTTTAAGCAAATGGCATAGCTAAACCAAAAGTCATTTTGGTTCTGAATGGACTGAGCCAAAAATAGCATTGCACAAAAATACCCAAAACGTTTGGGGTATTTTAATTTGGTTTAATAAAAATGACCTCCCTGGCCCCCAGGGGTCCCTGCCACTGAATGCCGGGGCTTCCCAGGGGCCTCCACGGTTCATTTCTGTGCCCCTTCAGCACCCCCTAAGAAAGCTGTGAGGGATGAGCTTACCCGGCTGGGCTGAGCCGAGTTCAACCCCTCTGACCCCCATATCCTCCCATCCCCCCCCCCCCCCCCCCCAAAAAAAAAAGATTTGCCAGGACAGGGAACATTTCCGGCCACCGCTTACCCTTGTCATGGGCGACCTGGGAAAAGAGAGGGGCAGGAGTGATGTGTACTTGCCCTTGCCCTGCTGTGATGCTTTTAAAAATGGCGTCAGCAGCCCTGAGGCTGGCGCCCGACTGACAGTTGGCACTGTTACGTGCACCCATTGTTTACGGTGTACGCTGCTGAGATCTAAATGAATTTTTAAAATGTGAATACGTAGGCATTCAGGATTCTCCCTTTCCTTCTGAAACATGACACTGGGCTTCTCATGGAGTGGGACACATTTCCCAGTGATACCAAATGTAGAACAGTTTACACTAAATGCTGCAATATTGGCCATTCAGTTATATTCTATGACATGTAGGCAGATGATAGAAAGATAGACTTTCCGAGATCAGATGAGGGGGAGAGCGCTGGGTGGAGGCACCCGCAGATCTGCTAATACATGAGCAGTAGTTAATTAAGATCCGGGAGAGTCAGCCTTTCGCCTTGGCACCCTTTCAGTTGCATTTAAAGCCGCCTCTGATTTGGCAAGGAAATCTAACTTCACGCAGGCCTTGGTATTTAAATCACGTTCATGCTCTTAATTTAAACTGGGGGCTCACAGAAGGGATCTTTTCTTTTCTTTTTTTAAATTACATTCCCAACTTTCTTCTGCCTGATTGTGGTACATGACTCTCTGCTGGAAGGCCATTTATTTCTTTTTTTTTTTCACTGTGATTTACAAAGCGTTTAAAGTGAAATCAATGCAGTAAATATTGAAGCATGTAGTCATAGATAATTTTGTATCCAGCATTTAACCGCTGGCGGACCACAACACCGTCTGTGTTTTTTAGGCAGACAGGCACCTTTTTAGGACACATGAAGAAATGTGGTAGCAGTATTAGTTCACTTGATGGTCACTTCCTTTGATATGAACGTACGTAGAATGAGAAGGTATTTAGAATTATAAGAGAACACCAAACATGAGCTCGCGCTGGGACCACAGTTTCAGCTCTACAGAAATTTGTGTGCATTCCTGCTTCAGTTTCAAGCAAAGAAAAAGTGCCATCATGATCAAGCTCTGAAGGCCAAGCAGAAGCCCTCCCTGAGCTCAGATAGCTCTTTACAAACACGCACGCAACCCACTGCAGAGCTTAGGCTAGAGACAGCTACTAAGACCTTCAGAGCAGGACTTAAGACTTATTTATTTAAGTTGGCTTTTGCTTGACCTTCTCAATGAAAATTTCTTGACTTGGTTGATGAACAGTTTTTGTATGTTTCTTTTATTTGTGTTGCATTTTTTTATGTGGTTTTAGTTATGTATGTTTGATTGTAAATCACCTAGTCTTGCACATTTGGCCATTAAGACATTTGTAATTAACTGTAATAAACTGTAAATCCCTCTGTTAACCCCTTCCTGCTTATATTATGCACACACACACACACACACACACACATATTTCTCCTTGCCCATATGTCTACTTTTCCCCATAGCTTGAAAAATTGATTTTCAGCCATTTCCCAGCCTTGAAATGAAATCTGATAGGCAAGGTGAGAAGCTCTCAGTTAGCATGCCTCTGTGATCATTATTCTGGGCTCACCACTGGCCAGATTACCTCCGTTTCCTGGACACGTCAAGGAGTACTTTTTATTAGTCTGTCTGAGCAAAATTTGTTAAAGCCAGCTAAGTAGTTGGGCAAGAGATGGTACCTTTTATTAAACTAATGAATATTTTAAGATGTTTGCTTCTGGGACTACTAAGCTCACTTCCTCAGGCAGTCTTCCTCGGTCTCAATATTCCTTTTGATTAAGAGGTGAGGGTCGCTTATCAATGACACACAGCGGGAATATCAGCAAACACTTTAGCCGTTCACACAGAGCCATGCATCCCATAAAATCTTGTGTGGAGCTGTTTGAAAACCAGTGAGATGGTACTTCTAGGCTAATGCATTTTAAAAGTACATTACTGCTTATTTTGTTCCTGAAAGAAAAATATAGGGAACCAGTACATCTAGGCATGCCAACTGGATCCTTTCCTGCTGGTCAGGCTACCCCAGTCCTGGTTTTAACTTCATTCATTTATTGACTTCTAGTTGTGATTTCTCTTACAAAAATCTGTACATAGGCTTCCAGAGTTACAAAATGCCACAGCATGGCTGCTCCTTGGGAGACCATGGAGGGAGAGAACTAATACTATGCTACAGGAGCTACAATGGCTGCTGGTGGCCTCCAATGGTGTTTAAGGCCTTGACATGAAATTGCCCAACCTGTCCTAGAAACAGACTGACTGGCATAGCTCCATCAGAGAGCTGCAATCTACTTGGGCTAGTTGGGCCATTCTTCCCTCCAGCTCTTCCTTGCAAGAAATGTGAGACTCTAGATTAAGAGGCAGTCTCCTACCACTTGGAACACCCTACCTAAAGAGATAAGAGATATTCAGAATTGGCTGTTTCCGTAACGTGTTTGGCACTGCTTATTTTGTTTACGGGAATGATAGGGGAAAATCTGTTCACTCTTCCGTAGATTCCTTTCCCTGAAGATTTCTTTATTCTCAGTGTTGTTAGTCTGGAATAAGGAGAGATATATTCTGGGAAGGGGGCTACTGCACTTTTTCATTTACGTTTTATTGCTGTCCTTATTTTGAGGATATTTTTGTGACCTCCTGGGTGACCTGCGTGGCAGTCACATGCACACGTTACATCCGTTTTCAGGGAGAATTTAAGTCACCCACGCAAAGTCGCAGAACTTGTGCGTGTGAATGCCAACTACACCTCCTTTTCCCCCCATCCCAAAATGCCCCTCTTTGGTTCACAAAAGCAGGTCGTGTGCATACTTTTCCATGCACATCCCTGGGGCAATTTTATAGTAAGCCAGTTTATTTATGTGTTTATTTAGATGTTTTATATACCCTCGTTCCATATCAAGATCACAATGGTTTACAAAATGAACAGACACAATTTTAGGAACGGGATTAACACATATCCATGAGACACTCTGGTACAAGTTCAACTGCTTACTAAAAAACAGATGATACAGGCTATATCAGCTAATATCTCATAATAATCAACACATTGTCAGTCATGTTTCATTGCATCTGTCCTTCATGCTTCCAGTCTAAAGAGCGCTCGTCCTTTTTAGCACTGAATTCCCTCGCTCTCTCATTATGTTTTATTCCTCATGCTTCAAATTAAAATCCATGTTCTTTTTTTTAAATTTCCTTCATTCTGTCATTACATTATATTCCTCATGTTTCAAATTAAAACCATCGTCTTTCTTTATACAGTAGTTCCCTTACTCACTATTGATTTAAATAAGATTATATGCATTCTTAAACAGCCATGTTTTTACCTTACATTTAAATCTCTTGCTATCCAACATCAAATGTAACATCACCGGTAGTGAATCCAAAGCTTTGGGCCTGCTATAGAAAATACTTGGGCTCTTATTTGGGTCAGATGTGTACTCTTTATTGTTGGAACAATCAGTGGTCCTTTATTTTGAGATCTTAGTGCTCGCTGGAGGGTGTGTAGTTGTAATTTCACACCAATCAGACCAGAGTCACTGGAATGAATTATTTTGAATATTAGCGTTAATACTTTGTAATGGATTTGGGATTGTACTGGTAGCCAGTGCAGTAAGAACAGAGTGGGTGTAATGTGATCAAATTTCATAGTTCCTAATAAGAGCCTAGCTGAGGCATTTTGTAATAATTGTAAAGGTTTTAAAAGACATGTGGGAAGACCCAGTAATAGCGAGTTACAGTAGTCTAGGTTTGAGAAAGTAAGCGTTTGTAATACGGTACGAAAATCCTCGAATGTTAGTAAAGGTTTCAGCTGTTGTAGTATACGCAACTTAGCAGGTTCACTGGATGCCTTTTCCTTAAATTTATTTCAAGTATCTTCCCAGAAAATGCATGCAAGATTAGCAGTTAAGCCCTTAGTATATATTTTGTTTTCTGTTAGAATACCAGTTGTACTGAAGGCAGCCTACTGACTCCAGTTCTGTTGGTCATGTAGATCCAGTCCTTGTTTTACTTTTATTGTGCAGCTCTGCTTTTCATTGAATTTAATTAAAAAATATATAAAGCGCACTTTGGTGGGGGGGGGGGGGGTGGTGGTGAAGGTTTGGCCCATTCAAAATGGAATTCAAGCAATGCAGATAGGGATGGTAACTTTCAAAGGGGCATGAGAGCACACATTGATGTATGTGCGTCGGCGCACGCCCAGGCACAAATCTATATTGTAACATGCATTCACATAGGCACGTGGGCTATAAAATAGCCTGGGCGCGCACATGTGTGCACCCTGTTTTGCAACTGGGTGTGCACAGCTGTGCACATCCGGGTATGAACTGCATAAGTGGGGAATTTTATAACTGGCGCATGTCCACGCCATGACCGGTTTCACCAGTTCATCCACCAGTTCACCCAGTGCAGAGCCAGGTCATCCAAACTCCCCTGCTTTAATAGCCTGTACTCTCCCCAGTTACTTCAGACCCTTTAAACCCCTCAGAAATGGATTTTTTTTTTTTAAAGTTACACCTCCCCCACAGCAGAAGTAAAGTTCCGCAGCTCCCCCATGTTAAAACAGCCATTCCTCAGCACAGAATAAAGCATTATGGTAGCTGCGTTAATCCACTTGAATTCATGGAAATAAAGGTCAACAAACAGAAAAGAAAAAACATTATATAAGGTATGTGTGATCCCTTTTCATTGGACTAGCGTGAATATATTTCATGCTGACTAACCATCAGAAGCGATGCTCCCTTCATCACCCAGGAAATGTATTGGGTTAATCCAATAAAAATGTATTACTTTATATAATTGTTTTCTTTTTATTGATCATTATCTCTGTTCGGTACTTTTGAAAATTCTGTGGACGTCTCTCTTTAATGGTGATGAAATGAGCCGCATGTTCAAAAGTTACAGAATGATGGGTTTATCGTGCCTCGGGCACCAGGGGGTTAATGACAGCAAAGGCAATGACGGACTGAGGAGCACCTGGGGGTCCTTCACCCCTTTTGACAGAATAAATTATTTCAGAGTCCTTGAACAGGTATGCGATCCGTTCCCCTGCCTTCAACATTTCCCTTTCTCCTGCCCCAAAGAAGAAGAAAAAAAAAAGACCACATTTAACACAGTATTTTTGATTCTTATAACCTTCCCAGACACATCATTTAAATGATCTACCTCCAGAGAACCAAAGCCTTCAACCCTCTTGACCACCCCAGGCGAAAATCTTACTTTTATTAAGGTTCTCCATTGTAATTGACATTGTCAGAGGCACCATATTGATTAAACATCACTCTGTGGAGCGGAAAGCACTCCACTGAAGCTTCTATTAAAGACGGGAATCCAGGGCAATGGGGACAGTCCAGCAGGTAGCTCCTGACAGCTTCCAGACTCTAATTACTCGCACTTTGCAGTTCTTGGAGCAGTTTGCTTTCCTCGGATATTTTTAGCAGCTCTAGCGCTTGTATGTCAGGAAAGTGCCTTTTTTTGGGGGGGGTTTTGGAAGATGAAATCTCCTTCCTATGCTCCTGCCATCACAGGCTTTTTTTTTTTTTTTCCAGAGCCCATGCGCACTGTTTGGAAAAGCTGAAGAGTAATGTTATGTAAGTTGCTCTGCCTTCTTTTAAGGCTGGGGATTAAGAAAGGTGGCTTGTGCACGTTCGGTTGACACCAAGCCGAATGCAATCACCTGGAACCAGCTGGAACTGTTTGCATGCCAGTTAGCAATGGGGATCCTGGAGAAATCTGGATTCCTGGGAGATCACGACACCTTTCTGTCAGACCAAAGATGGTGGTGTTCATCGTCTTCAGACTGACCGAAAGCCCAAGTGGTCTCAAAACCTCGTAGAGCAAAGCATCTTTGGTTAATTCCTGGTTTGGTCTAATAAGGCAAACCACAGCTTACAAAGGGTCCTGTTTAAATGTGACTTTGGGAGTCTCACACCCCCCCCCCCCCCATTCCCCTCCCCTCCCTCCCAAAAGAACTTTCTAAACCATAGCACAAGTTCACAACTGACTTCCAATTACTGGCCATATCTGTCAAGGAGCCTGGGTGGTGTCGTATCACCACTTGTACAGGGCCTTGGCATTCCAAAGGGGCAATGAATAAACACTGTGCATCCCTAAAGGCTGGAGGATGAAAATTAAAAAAGGAGTGCATGGGGGTAACTTGCTGGTACGGCGGTTACTACCCTTAACCAATAAGCCTTCATACTGTTGATGCAACTCCAACACTGCTCTCTGCTTCAACAGCAGGGGGGAAAAGAGGAAAAGGGGAATTAGATTCAGACAGCAACCAACAAGACCATTGAATTTTACGGTCTGGGAAAAGAAATAAGCATGGGGGTAACTTTCTGATGCGGCTGTTACTACCCTTAACTAATAAGCCTGATACTTTGATGCAACTCCAACACTGCTCTCTGCTTCAACGGCAAGAGGTAACGGGGAATGGGCTCAAACAGCAACCAACAAAGGCCCTGACTTTGATAGTTTGGGAAACTGAAAAGTATAGGTGTGACCTGTATGGCGCAGCAGAAGCTACCATAAGCTTGCTGGGCAGCATTTGGTCTTTTTCTGCCATCATCTCTATGTTTCTGAGTGCCGTGAAACAGTTACATAGGAAATTCTCTAGGATTAGGGTACATGCAGATTTAAAACAAATTTAAGAAAGTTTTTTTTTTCCTGCCAACACGCAATTAAGTACATGTGATCAAGGCTAGCTGGATTTAAAAAAGGTTTGGACAAGTTTCTGGAGGACAGGTCCAATAACTGTTATTAGACATGAGGGATCACCACCTTTTGCTTCTGGGAATAACAGGGAAAGGATCTCCCCATTAGGATCCGCTGGGTACTTCCAAGAAACCTGGACTGGCCAGTGTTGGAGAGAGGATGCTGGGTTCAATGAACCATTGGTCTGACTCAGTATGGCACTACTTATGTTCTGCATATCAATCTCCAAATGGATTCCTCTTCATTTCAACTTCAGGATATCATGCCAGTGTACAGTTGCTAGTATGGATCTATTACTGCAGAAACAGTGCGCCTGTCTTTTAAAAAAACCTGGATGGTGGACACAGCATGGTACTTGGCCATAAGTAAACACATACAGGCAGCAGTGGATTTACCCCACTGGCTTCCATTAGGCATAGACCAACGGCCAGGGTGAAGGAGTCCCGCTTCAAGGTCATGGCTGGCGGGGAGGTGGGGGGATAGGGGGCTCTCCCTCTGGCCCGGGGAGGATGGTGCAGCTGCAATGTAGATCCGGTGGCACAGCACCAATGGGGTGGACAGAGGCAGTTGCTTACTCCACCTATGGGGAAGTCCACCCCTGCACACAGGAGATATTAAATGGTTGGCAAAAGTGCTATAAAATACTGCTCAACCTTCGCCATCCACCGTGCACCCTGCCACGATGAAGCAAATCCTTATTTGAAACTGTTAGACTCCTATGCGATGAAGCAAACCCTTATTTGAAACTGTTAGACCCCTAAGTTCAAAAAGGTTTCTTTCAATCTCTTTTGTCTTTGGCAAAACCCTTTTAAAGAATTTGTGGCAAAGGGATCTGTTACCAATGCTTGCTTTTAACTTTTTCAGGTTTTGCAGGATTGAAATCAATATGCAAATGCAGTCAGGATTTACTGTTTAAAAATCTATGTGAAGACAGAAATCCCTAAGATACAACAGACCTATCGGGATGACTTTTGCATGTGCTCCTTAAATTTAAATATTACTAATTATGTAAGTCTAGGCTAGGGAGTAGGGGAAATTAAACCATTGACACGGCGTGATAGGGATTCAATATGTCTGTTTGCTAGGCATGCCCTGCTATCTGAATTACAAAGAAGACTTGTATATAAAAAAATATTCTTGTTTTGAGTGTATAAGATTAGGTTCTGAAGACCATCCTTGCAAAACTCGTATTGGTCCCTTATTATGCCAGATAACCATGCAACATGTAGATCTGGCCAGATTACATACAGAAGTCAATAAAATCTTTCAGCTTCTTTCAATTTACATGGCATTGGATTGGGAGGGGGGGGGACCGGGGGGAGAGGTAAAATCAAGATTAGCTTTCCCAGTCACGTGTTTCCCCAGTGAAGCCTTCATCCTCGGCAGCTGGGTCAGGTGAGGCCTTGCTGCTTAATCTTATTTTGCCTTTCACAGTTACTCAGAAGGCGAGAGTTACTGCATGAGCCGTAGTCAAAACCAGCAAGGTTTATGCCTTTGATGGTCAAACTTTTGCCAGTCGAAAGTCAGAGGACAGCTATGAGGCAAGCGTTTTCCCAGGCACTCTCTCTCTCATAGACACCGATCCGTCACCCAGCTATTCATCATGCACATAGCATGAGCAATTCATATAATTTATTCTTTTTAGCATAATTGTTTGTGCAGCTCTTCTATCCATATTCAAGTTGGAAGGCAAATTGTCGGAAAAACCCAGCAGGGCTTTAGCAATCAGGTCACTGGTTTCTTTAGCAAGAGGGAATTTAGGATTTTATTTTTGTTGTTGTTGTTGCTATTAACCCTGTGCTGTGTTTTGCACAGATAAATGAAATGTTTTCCATCCCCGCCCCAGCTGAGCTGTTGTAGACTCTGGGTTTTCTGCTCAGTATCTCCAAGGTCCCCATAAAAATAGAAAAAAAAGTGTAAAGGGTTTTGCATTCTGGGTGTCAGCACTTGTGAACCTGTGGGGGTTCTCGAGTCCCCTCACCCCGAGGTCACTCGCCTCCAGAATCGGGATTGTATGACCCCTGCCAAAAGGCTGCCTCCTGCACACAGGGCAATAATCCCGGGGACAGGGCGAAGCTTTAAAGCAACAAAGCTCGCGCGAGCGCCCTCGCCTTCTTTTCTGCTCCTCAAGGTGTCTGCTTCCCTTGGATCTCTCATGGAAAGAGATGTTTTGGTTGTTTGTTCGTTTAGTTAAGTTATAGTAATTGTACAGTCGGCAGAATTACCAGCGGTTATGTTCTGGGCCTGAGCCACACGGTCTGGGAGATGACTTGGGCTTATGGCACAGGCACAAGGTTCACTCCCCTAAGCCGTGCTCCTCTGACTTTCCATTCCTTCGTGATGTTCCCCGTCTGCTGTGCTTTAGGCGTTAAAAGGAAGCGGCCCGGCTCCCAGCAAAGCCGAAGTGGCATGTTTAGTATTTTAGCCGGGCTTATAATGGGAGTTAAACGTAATGAGCACAGTGGATGGCATCAAAAGAACCCCCAGTCGTTTGCTGCATGTAAAGTGGATTGAATAACAAAAGCTAACATTAATCTTTTCAGAAAGGAAGAATAATTATATTTGAGCCCATAGTCATGTTGTGGATTTACATGTTGTCGCTGTATTGGTCCCAGGAGAAACTGATTACGTTGGTGGATTTTATTTTCCTTTTTTTACAAAAAAAAAACAAAAAAAACCTGTGTTCCGTAGAGTTTATTTTGCATCTTCTTGAAAGAAGCCGGGGGCCCTGAAAAAAATATTATGCAGCAATAAGATCTATGTGTCCAGCAACCTCCAAAGATATCACTAGTCACGTGCCTTTCACGTTTGCAGCCAAGGACAAAAGCAGTTGTCCTTTAGACAAGTGTGCAGTAAATGTATTGAATCCAGCGTGTGCAGTTGTATATGCAGGTGTGAACAAAATGGTTGTGTCTTCTTGGGTTTTCTTCCTTTTATTATTTTGCTGACCATGCATCGCTTTTTGCTTTATCCATGAAGTGCGTAGGACTTGTTTAACTTAAAAATGCCATATCTAGATGCAGTAAATTAATATAGGAAATTATTGCAGATGGTCCATGTATTGTCCCCAACCGAGTTTCATCCAGTTCAGATAGCTATACTAACATTATGCAACCCAGCACCAGTTCTTATTTTTAACTCCCTCCCTCCAAAGATTTTACCTGTCTTCTCAATCCTTTACTCACCACTGTCCTGCACATCTGCCGAAAATCTGTCTCTTCTGCTAAAAGGTCATTTCAGCTGCATAGGTACCATATCATACATGTCATATGGTACATATATAACTTTACCAATTGTCATTTGTTTGCATGGATTTGAACAAAGAAAATTATATTCAGGGTCTTGATCCCCATCTTAAAGACCCTGGAGTAGTTAACAAGCTTGCTCAGCATCTCTTCCTTGGAGGCCCCTGGCCAGTCTCAGAGACAGCAAGGTCAATGAATCAAGTCAGGTAGTTACAGTCATTTTATTCTGTTACTTAGATGTATGCATACCTTTGAAGGTCACTCATAAGGCATTAGTAATCTTTGCCTAAAGGGAAGCAACCAGTGGCGTTAGTACACAGTTCCTATTTTGTGTGATAATATGAAGAGGATAAATTTATAACTCCCTGTATAGAGGTACATTGCACGCATAGACTTTATCAAAGATTCTCAAAGTGAACGAACTTATGTGCATAAGCCAGCTCTGAAAATCCTCAAGTAACTGGTCCAGTACCCACCGAATAATCTCACATAAACGTTCCAGCTCCTCTCTGGTGAGTGCAGCACGCACGCACACACACACACACACACACACACCCCAAACACTTTTGCAGCTTGCAAAAATGAATGCATGCACTTTTAGGTGCACAAACCTGGGGCTATTTTAGCATTGTCATTTGCACACCTAAAACCAAGTTTTATACACAGAAAGGCCTTTGAATATTAATTCCTAACAGGCCGATACAGTAAAAATCGTGGGAGAGCGGGCGAGCAATTCAGTAAATTAATTTATTTAAATTAGGGCCGGTGGTAAAAAGAGGCGCTAGGGACACTAGCACGTTCCTAGCGCCTCTTTTGTGACAGGAGCAGCGGCTGTCAGCGGGTTTGACAGCTGACGCTCAATTTTGCCGGCGTCGGTTCTCGAGCCTGCTGACAGCCATGGGTTTGGAAACCAGACGCCGGCAAAATTGAGTGTCCGGTTTTCGAGCCGCGGGCCGATTTAAAATATATATTTTTTTTTTTACTTTTTTTTACTTTTTTTAACTTTCGGGACCTCTGACTTAATATCGCCATGATATTAAGTCGGAGGGTGCACAGAAAAGCAGTTTTTTCTGCTTTTCTGTGCACTTTTCCGGTGCCGGCAGAAATTAACGCCTACCTTTGGGTAGGCGCTAATTTCTGAAAGTAAAATGTGTGGCTTGGCTGCACATTTTACTTACTGTATCGCGCAGGAATAACTAATAGGGCCATCAACGTGCATTTGCATGTTGCGGGGTGCTATTAGTTTCGGGGGTGGGGGGGGTTGGACGCGCGTTTTCGACCCGCTATTACCCCTTACTGAATAAGGGGTAAAGCTAGCTCATCAAAAACGCGCGTCCAAATGCGGGTTAACAGTGCACTCCACCGGAGCACAATGTACTGTATCGGCCAGTAAGTAAGTTAAAGTATTTATCTGTTGAAAATAAAAAGTCACATCAAGCGAATGCAAAGGCCTGGCTCATCCCTTCAGTTCCTGTGGCATCAGCAGATGGTAGGAAGAATGTCAATAGCCCCAAATCTCCTCAGTTGTATTTCTATTGCTCAAGTGACTGAACATGGAAACAATGATTTTTAACATGTAAATTGAGTGGATATGATTCGGAAATCACAGGAGGAGGCAGCATGAAGAGCTCATGTTTACAAAATGACTTTTGTCCTCAGAAATATCGTAGAAAGGAGTGTAAGTAAGTCTACTACTGTATGTGGGATATTTCGGGGGGGCTACATTTTGGCAAACTCTGATTACGTTCTTCCAGCTGCTGCACTGCATACTGAGGTGAGCTGCGTGTATCTGACTCCAGTCAATGCCATGAAACATGCGACAGAACGACATTTTTGTAGAGTGCCCGGTGAAACTGGAAATCTTGTCAATGTATTTGATCCAAACAAATCTGTAGTGGTAACAATCATCTGCTGAAATGGTAAAATTCAGAATGAAACAGCCTCCACCTTCTGAGGCCGGGACCCTTTTCATGTAAAAAGCCCAGCAATGAAAGCTGTTTGCATCCATCTCTAGGTGCGGGGCATTTCGGTTAGCGCACGGACCTCTGCCTCACATATCTGAAAAGATGGACAATGTTTACATCAGCTGAAGCTATGTTTTGTAGGAATGTAGTGTAAATGATGAGTTGCAGAATGTCTGTGGCTCTCTAAGATGCATTTGACTCCTCGCCCACCCACTCCACCAATCTTCAGGACAGGTCCTTGCTTGCTCCTGTGCTTTCCTAGTTTTGTCAGTTGATGGAAGCAGAGCTGTGGAGTTTCCACCTTGTGCCTGGCCTTTGTTGTCTGAAATACATGCAGCCATTAATTAACCGCTGCAGTTAGACTACAGAGTAGGTTTCTGTTCTTCACTTTGGCAAATTATTCATATTCCTTCAAAATGTTCCCTAAAAACATGCATTTGTGTATTTAAGACATGGCGCCATCCTGTTTATGTTTTTCATCTTTTATAAATTATTTCAATAAATAAATTAGCTATTTAATTTTTAGTAAACAGAATTTTCTCTGTCTTGAAGCCTCCCTGACCAATATGATGAAAGGGTCAGAGTAGTTAAGCTGAAAGTGCTGATTTGCATAAGACAGTTGTGCAACAGCAAAAACATGTAAATTGGAAAAAAGGGATTTGGTCAAGCTGCCAGGGGCGATGGAGTTTCCTGCAGCCCTGGGGAATCTAGAACAGGGGTTCTCAACCCAGTCCTCAGGACATTCCCAGCCAGTCAGGTTTTCAGGAGAGCCACAACAAATATGCATGAGAGAGATCCGCGTACAGTGGGTGCAGTGCATGCAAATCTCCCTCATGCATATTCGTTGTGGCTATCCTGAAAACCTGACAGTCTGGGTGTGTCCCAAGAGCTGGTTAAGAACCACCATTCTGGATAATGGACCTGCCTCAGAGCTGCCGCAGAGGCTGCTGGCTCTCCAGCAAGTTCTAGTATTTGTATTCTGTTTTCCTAGAGAAACCCCTGCAGGCTCCCATTTGGACCAGCATAAGGTGTGTGCCACTTGAGGGCCGAATATAAAGAGCACTAGCCTGACACATCTTTGCTGGTCCAGCGGAATATAAATAAAAGTAAATAAATAAGCAAATCCCCTTGGCATCGCTGTCCGTGTGACTCCTGATTTCCTGTAGCCGTGTCCCTGCTTGATAAATATTTCCTGTCTTACAGTCCAGTTTTCTGTGCCCTGTTTGTGCTCAGCTTTTCCCTTGGTTCTTCTTCCTTGGCCTCACCTTTCCTTCCCTCCAGGGCGGCCCAGATACAGCCCCCGCCCCCCGAGAGAAGCCCGCTAAGCGGGTTCCTGCTGAGCTACTGTGGAGTCCCTGTGGCTGCAACGTGTTATCTTCAGTAACAAAGAAACATTGCTCGCAGTGAGAAACGTAGTGGCCCTAAGACTTTCAAATTTTCAATAAACAGGTGCAAAAAGAAACCCACAAAAACTTATAAATGCTTTAAGTAACAGAAAGATGTATTAATATTGGGATCATATTCTTCTTTAACAATTTTTGAATTTCCATTTACCAGCCCTAATAAAGTCCTTTATTATTATTATTATTATTATATGTTTAATTATCTGTTTTATGTTTGATTTTTGTAAACCGTTATGGCTGAACCGAATGACGGTATATAAAACTAAATAAATATATCAGTAGTGGTATATTAAGTTGTTCTAGAGCCGCTAGAAATGCTACTTACAAACAGCTTCCTCTTTAGCATCATGGATGTGGGGCTGAGAAACATTCTAACTATAACATCATGTGAACGAATGACACCAAATGGGAAATCTTATTGAATTCTTAGATGAAAGCCAACAGCTGTGGACACAAATGGAAAAAAAAAACCTGTTAGTATATCTGGTCCTAAGTGACAAAAACAGGTAAAATTATGTTACATAGCAGGAGGTGCAACGGTGTCACGTGACAGGAGTAAAATAGCTCAATTAGTATAATCATATTGGATTGCACAGTGGGTTGCACTTACCTTCCGGTTACAAGTGAGGCAATGGATGTTCAAGTAACTATCACAGTAGCTGGACTAGCTACTTATCATCTTCCTGCAGGGGTGGAGAAGGAATTCACCACCAGAAAGGTCCTAATTCACCTCTGTCCTCAACTTGGGAGGTCAAGAGCTGACATGGCAAGATGGAGATACTCTACCAGACCTGAGACCTGTGATTATGGTGAGAGGGAGATGCTGTTCTCATGCACAGAGGTCATGAACCCCACGCACAGGAGCAAAGAATAATAGTGCACAGAAGAAATTCCGATGTTTGCATTTATACTGGCTCGTAATGCACAAATTTGAACTTGGCTTATAAAAAGTTGCACAAAAAAATAAATTTTAGCACCAAACTAACAAAACAGACACAGTCTTTCAAAAATGTGAAGGAACATTGGAAGGAGCCGATGCAACAGCTTTTGCTCTGCCCGTTGCTCATCAATGCCCCCTGCATGGTGCAGGATCTTGCTGAGGCAAACTCATAAGCAATGAAATGTGCTCATTGGTGGAAAGAAAGAGGACTTTGGTGGATGGCACTGTCACAGATGTGAGCCCTTGGGCTGTGGCATAGTTGGTGCAGCCTAGCAGGTGAACCCACTAAGCCCACACCGACAGCTGGTGGACTCGCCCTTACCAGGACAGGAGCTGGAGCTTCACCTGTACCAACCCCATTCTCCACAGGTTGAGTCCTTGGGTTCCAGGGGCTGGCTGGGCTTAGGCAGAAGTCCCATAAGGAATGGTCAGACAAAATCAAGATATGGGTAGCGGTCAGGGCAGGCAGCGAGCAGATGATATCTGGGTCCAAGTCATGGGTCAGGTCAGGCAGTGAGCAGATGATATCTGGGTCTAGGCCAAGGGTCAGGGCAGGCAGCGATCTAGGAGCAAAGTCAGAATCCAAGGCAGAGGTCAGAACCAGAGAATCAGGCCAAGACAGACAAGACAAGCAGAGACAAGACACTGAGGGACAAGACAGGGCAAGATGGACAAGGCAAGACAAGACTCCAAAGACAAGGCAGGTGGATGGGGTAAGGCAAAAGAGGCAGGGCAAGGCAAGACAGCAGGACAACGAGGCAAGGCACAAAGAAGTAGCAACAGGCACTGCAGACAAGGTAGGAGGACCAGTTGCTGAGGTATTGAAGGGGAGCGCAGGTGGGCCTTGAGTACCCAGCCACGCTGACATCATCACTAGGCGTCATCGTAGTTTTCCCGCTGCGGGGCCTTTAACTCGAAGGCTGCAGCGCACGCATGAGAGGCAGAGGCGTCATGGCGGTGTTCCTGCCACCAAAGAACCTTGTGGCATCCAGGAGTGAGTCAGCCAGTTGCAGGGTTGTCCCGTGACTGGCCTATCGTTACAGGCACAAGGAGAAGTACTGCTCACCATGAACAGCCTCTTTCTAGTTCTAGGATACTGTGTAATAACAACTGACAAACATGCCAAGTAGTGCCAGAAATCACCGTGTGTACAGGGAGGACATACAGTCCAACCATTTGGCATTGGGACTCAAGACGTCTTGGATTCAGAGTCTAAGTGTGCCACATGCTTTGCGTGGCTGTGAGCAAGCTGTCTCCATTTGTGACCCGCGTCATTGCAATGTTCTAATTGCTGAGACTTTATAGAGGACTGCAAATTCCTAATTTAACCAACAGCTCTATGCATGTCTCATTGTAGCTCTGCCACTTCAGCTGATGCCATTGTCCTTTTCAGCCAAACAACTTCTGTCTGCCATTGTTTTGAGTAGGTTCAGATAGCATGGTTTGGATTTAGGCGCAGAGGCTGCAGCTAGCACTTATGCATATATGTGATCACTTTACCCATTTACACATGCCTTGGCATTTGCACAGCATTTTGTTGGAACAAGTACCCTCACAATAAGTAGCAGGGTGCAGGTCTGTGCATGGACTTTTCCTAACTCAGTTTTTAAAGGTAAAAAGTACTCTCAGACTGTACGCTTCTGCGCACAGTTTGGAAGTTGCCCTAGGGGTGCAATATTTGTTCTCCAAGGGATATCTCTGCAGAATATTAATCTTGGGATTTAAAACACCGCTGTAGGAAATCAGCCGCAACCATTCTTCAAATATTTAAGCAAGCTCTGCAGTGAAGAAACGACAAAGCTTCTGGTGTTTCCTCTGAGAAGCCACAAAATACTTAGGCCCATAATCTCAGTTTATTGTGCATAAAATAATCATAGAAAGGAAAGACCTCACACTGTTTTATGTAGTTTCAGTTTCAAGAAATAATGGAATACACACACTCTGTGCATTTAGGCAGACAAAACACATTGTTAGAAAAATGCAAACAATGATGCCATTCTGGAATGCATAATTGGGTGCATTTTCATGACGGCACCTAACGGCAAAGGTGCACCTGTACGTTTCAGCCCATGCAAACCATGAGGTACCAGCACACGAGGTGTTTGGATGGTGGGTTGCTGTGTAGCTAAAGCTACCCTTGCACATTTCCAAGCAATGGCATAAGTTAGGGGCAGAGCCCCAAACTGTCCTCCCTACCCCCACTCATGATGCCGCTGTCCTCCCTACCCCCACTCATGATTGCCTTTTTCTGTGCAGCCAAATGCATCCCAAGAGGCTAAAATTCCAGCCATCTGGATATGGTGAATTTAGGGCTCAGTTTACTAAAGTGCATTAAATGACATGTTGGCGTCCCATTTCAACGCACTTTGAGGTGAATTTTAAAAGCCCAGCATGCACCAAAATTGGAAGAATAGGTGCACAAGTCGGGCTCATGCACGCCCACTGAATTTTAAATGTGCCCAGATGCGCATGTAGCTCCCGCAGTGCACACATTTAAAATGTTTTCAAAAAGGGGGGTGTGTGAGGCCTAGGTGTTTCGGGGTGTAGCCAAGAGATGTGCCCGTAAATATTTACATGCCTTGTCGTGCTCCCAGATCATTCTGCTTCGTAGGTTTACTTCTGCTAGGGACAAGGTCTAAGTTAAGAAATAAAAACAAAGAGCCATTTCTCAGAGGTTTATAGGGTCTGGGGTAACTGGGAGGAGTCCAGACTATCAAACCAGGGGGGGTTAGAGGTCCGAGCTATTAACTGGGAGAACTGGTGGATGGACTGGTGAAACTGGCAATGGCGTGGATGCGCCCCTCCTTTTAAAATTCCCTGACTTAACGCAGTAGAAGCATGATTTACACGCACATGCATGCACACGCTTACAATTGGGTGCACACGTGTGCGCGGTGAGGCTATTTTATAACATGCGCACGTGTTACAAAATGGCTGTGTCCCTGGGCACGTAGCAGTGCTCATGAGCTGAAGTGTGCCCGCAGGCCAGTATAAAAGTTACCGTCCCTATGTTGCCTGGAATGTACTCAACTTTAGTAATGGAGTACCACAGTTCAGCAAATCACATGGTCCTGCAACAGGAAACACGCAGAATTTTCCAGCAGTGGTCACTAGCTGTGAGAATCACAACTTTGCATCCACACACACAGCTAAATGCCCCCTCTGTCAACACCTTCTCCTCTCCCCCACCCCTAGAGATCCCCCTACATTCTCCAACAGATGGCCTACAAACCTCACCTCCCTCCCTACCCAAATATTTCAAAAATACCCTACAGTCCATTTCAGGTCCCCCTCTGTCCCTGCTAAGCCCCTCCTTACCTGAGGGCAATTGGAGAGTCTGCCAGACAGGAGCAATGATGGCACCAGCTGACCAAAGGCTCTCCTTTCCCTTGTGCACGTATCATCCGGCACCATTTTTAATTATGGTGGCTGCTCTTGAGTACAGGGGGGAGGTCTGGAGGAAGGGGGACCTGAAGGGTGCAATAGGAGAGGGGTGGATATTTAGAGTACTGGGGTGGGAGCAGGGTTTGTAGTTTGGGGGTAGGGGGTAGGGGGTAGGGACTCTCCAGTGGAACTGATTTGGGTGGGTTGGTTTGTGCCGGGGGGGGGGGAGGGGGACGACTTCACTTGGAGCTAGCTGCCCCTTCAGGGATCCTGGAAGAGAGGGCTCAAGAGCATCGGCAAGCACGTTAGCCTGCCAATGCTCCTGGGGGTAGATTAACTACACCTCTTAATGTGTAGTTTGCTTTACAAGGCTTACCACACATCGTGGAATTTATCGTGATCTGTGTTAAGCTATTTCAGTATTAATGAGTTGCTTTGCATGCATTTACATGCAAAGCATTATTTTCCTCATGTTGCCCTGAATTTTTCTATGTTATCGGTAAAGTGGAATTGCCTGTTACCGATAACCTGCATTAATGCGTTATTGCACCTTATTAAATAGGCCCCTTAGGCAGGTAAACTCTATTTTTATCCACATAAAAGGCACCTCAGCCTTTGAAAATGTACTCTAATATGTTTAAGCCATAATGATGAATAGGGCAGTGCACTGCTTAGAAATCAGTACTCTGTCATTACGAGCTTCTAAATCCAATTGGGCACCACAAATAGGAAAAGACCAATCCAAAAGTCAGGACTGCTGCTATAAATCATCAAAGAAAATTAAAATAAAAAGAAGTTTTAACATGTTGTTTTTAGGAATTTTAAGCTTGTCTCATCATTGAAATGTGCCTCTTGTCATCTTTGTGTCTGTCCATCCATGGATGTGTATCGGGAGCCCTCTCCAAGGATGGATTTGCTTGAAATTTGCTAAGAAAGTCTCTTACTGGGGTTCTAGTTCTCCTACAAAATGTCATTCAAATCCATCTATGGAGCGCACCCTTAATACAGATGTGCCTGGAAAGCAGAACCGTGCCTCCATTTCCCAGGCTGACTCACATGCACATTTTCAAGCTGTTAACCATGAAATGTTGGTTACCAAGCAGCAGGCCCCCCAATCCCTGTATTCTGGTCTTGCCACTCTAGGTTTATAATAGCTGGCATCGCCAGACTATAAGACAGGAGAATACAAGCACATTTATCGGACACATGTTAGCAGACATAAAAAGGGGATGAACTAGCACAAGCTTCTAACTTTTGCTAATTTGGACAATAAGATAGCATGGTCTTTTAGTGGCATCCACATTTGAAAGAATCATGCTAAAATCCTTGTGCACTTTTTTTGTGACCTGACTCATGCTACTGCTTCACTTTGCCATTCGTGAGTGGTAATTAGGTCACCTCTGTGTCACCAATGCACTATGTGTCTTCAAGCAGCCTATATTTGCATCCACACACACAAACACACACACAGCCGAATAGGGGTGACTGCCCGGGGTCCCACACCATCATGGTAGCCCTATCCCCAACACTATAATTTCCTGTCAGCTTGGAGAGTGGAGCCTTGCGCATCAACATTTCAAGGCCTGCTGGGGTTGATTTGCTCCAGGCCCTGCACCCTCATATGTTCAGCCCTGCACATACACACACACACACACACACACACACATACATACAGTACAAACAAAGAGAAACAATATATTATAACATCAAGCATGCAGAAACAACATTTGATTTCAACAACTATCAAAAACATATCTCTGCTAATGTTTCCCATCCTTAACCCATAATAACATTTTTCTGTAAACAATTTTCTACCTGATTTTTTTTTAGATAAAAATGTTAAATGTTGCAACTTGATAGTCACTGTTGATGACTTTCTAGAGTCTCAAATGATCATGCCAGAATCATGGTTCTAAAAATGAACAGCAGTAAGTTTAAAAAAAATATATATATATATCTTTTTCAGGTTTCCTTCACTTTCTGGGAAGCATAGGTGCAGTGTACTCTGTCAATCTCTCATTAATATTCAGTATAATTTTTAAGAAATGTGCCTGTGTTCTGAGAGTGTTCGTGGATGCCATTTCTCCAGATCTAGGGGGACCATTATTTGCCCTAGGAAAATGAACTATTAAATCACAGCCACTGTCCAGTGTCTCCATGCTTTCCAGATGTTTGGGTTTGATGCACAGAAATGCACTGGACAGGAAGGATTCAGTTCACCCCAGTTCATTTTAGTCCTTGACGGCTGCCTATCAGGAAATATTTGGGTTTTGCTGAATAGCAATAGTAAAAGGATACATTCAGGAAACAGTGGACACACACACACAAAAAAAGATGTTCCTCACACCATGTTTGGAGCTCACTGGAGAAAGAATCATCCCCATCTAGCACCCTCTACTTTGCCCATGGACATGCCCACAAATATCTGTTCACCCAAATAAATGTGTGCCTTTGATTCATCTCTTGGAGCCCTCAAACAGGAATACATTTACTCCTGTAAATCCAGCTGCACAGTTCCCATTACGTCCCACATGAGGGATTTTGATGCTTTTAAAATGGCATTGCAGGTGTGGAGAAATAGAAAAGCAAGCCACAGTAAACCAACTTCTTTCTCCCTGTCATATACCACCTTAAAAAAAAGTTTAGCATCCTTGCCCTATTGTTTTAAACACTGAATAAAATTTCCTGTGCAAATAGTCTATTTTAAAAAGGCAATGCTACTTTTCGCACAAGGAAAGTTTAGGATGTTGAATGACTATGATTCCATTTAAGACATTCATACTCTCTTTCTTACAATCTAAAGCTCTTTCCCTTTACACTCGCACCTTTATTTTCTCGCACTCATTCAGTCACATCTCACACTTGCATTCTGCACAATTTTTGCATGCATGTAAGCCCATAATGTGGTACATACAGGACAGTCTAGGGCATGTCTACATCCTCTACCTGAGCTAATGCAAGTCCCACTGAGATACAAAATAATTCCACAAAAGGTTTTCATAGGATGTATTACACTGATGGGCTTGCTTATGAAATTCAGCAACAGTACCCTCATGAACACAACCATTACATTATAACATTTTATTGATTGATTTACACATGCATCACTATGGATGCTGGAGCTAAACAGGAAACACCTGACACAGAAATGTACAACAGTGACTTCTCACTCCAGTGGATCTGCGGGGAGAGCTCTGGCATATCACCTGACCATCTGCTCCCTGCTGGTGTGGAGGACTTCTGCTTTTCTCTTGCTTCCTCCCTCCTGAAGATAAGGGATGTCATTCTGTAAAGAGAAAAGGAAAACGTCAGCTACTGCAGAAGAATATTAAATCTTCCTAAAACATTCGCCTTCAATGCCTGTAAACTGGATATTAACAACATTTAGAGGGCCTATACAATAAAACTTGCACAAAACCAATATTAGGGTGGGCTTGCAAAAGATTTAACAGACTTGTTAAAAGGCCTCTTAATGAGCCATGCAAAAAGATTTAGCATGTTTGCAGTAAAAAAATAACAAGGTCTAAAATAGCATGGTTACACTATTCTCATGCATGGAAACCTCAAAAATACATTGACTAAATAGTGTGAACATGCTGCTTATTGAGGGCATGCTAAACTGAGCAGGCTCAGTTCTCTTTTCCTCTTGGTCCCTCCTGCTGCTTTCCAAGGTTGACTTATGAGCCTAGTACATGGGGGGCTGCTCCTTGTTGCAGAGGAAAGCAGCAGGAGAGCTTAGTATACTCCAGCTGTGGAGGCTGAAGGAGCGCAGAGCATTCCAGCAGAAGAGAAAACTGACATGACCGCATGTTTACAACTGTCTGTCTTATGTGTCAGTAAGGCTCTTCAAAGAGTGATGGAGACAGAAGAGAGCGTGCAAGGGGGAGATCCGGGAAGGAATTTGGCCACCCTGACTCAGAAGGGCACCATAATCCAATCACTTTCTCTTCTGTGACCACCTTGTACAGAAGGTGTCACAAATACTGCCCCACGTGTCTGCTATTGCCTCAGAGCTCACATACATGAACTATGCTCGCAAACCAAAATCATTAGTCAGCTAAAAATGCTTTATGAGGGTCGCCTTCCTTTTCAGCCTCAAGTCTCTAAATGCCTAAAGTGGTCTTTGGCTACACTATCCTTGTCAATTACAGCAAACACCTTTGTCTTCTGGCAACCGATTGCTTGGGAATACATTTATTTTTCATAAAGAAAGGCAGATTTATGTTTGAAGTGCTCAAGTCTGTGTCTCCTTTATCCACTCCTCTATGTCATTCTCTCCCTCTCCTCCATGCCTCCCCTGTATTTCTGGTGCTCTGTGAAAACTGTCTCTTCACATAAAATAGGGGACTGGGGAATCACTGGGGAGGCCCCTATATGGGAAGCTCCCTTGCTTGTGTGACTAGCCAAGGAATGGGGCTAATCCCCCCACAACAACATGGTAGACATTCAAATTCCAGCAGAGGAAGAGGAGTAAAGTGCAGCCTGATAGCCAGACCTAGCTGCTGATTCTTCAGCTCTCTTCACTTATTTGCAACTAATAACTTTCTATGCTTATCCCAAGGGTTGAAGAGGCCTGGAATAAGCACAGAAAACCCTTAATTGCAAAAAAAGTGAAGGGAAAGCAGAAGAATTAACAGCTAGGTCTGTCTGGCAGCCCGCATTTGCCTCCTCTCTCTGTGTCCTCTACCTTCTTGGAAGATATCTGAGGCCTGTGGGTTTTTGGTGTGGGTTTTCCTATCCAGGAACTCTCTGCTCTCCATTGACCTCCTCTCCTGGAGTTTAGTAGTTCTCTCACTTCTTCCTGGGCACTTTCAAGCAACCCCATGTTCCAGGCTTCCTTGTATACTCTTTGGAAGCCAGCAGATGGAATCAAGAGAAAAAAAGAGAACTGAGCTTCCTCAATTTAGTATGACCACAGCTATTTAACTTAATTCTGTTATTGCCTTCACCACCTCCACTAAGAGGACATTCCATACATCCACCACCCTCTCTGCAAAGAAATATTTCCTAAGATTACTCCTGAGCCTACCCCCTTTCAAACTCATTGCATGGCTCCTCATTCCAGAGCCTCCTTTCCATTGAAAAAGGCTCACCTCTTGTGTATGGAAACCTTTGAGATATTTGAATGTCTATCATATCTCCCCTATCTCTCCTTTCCTCCAAGGTGTTCATGTTTAGATCTTTAAGTCTATCCCCATATGCTTTAGAACAAAGACCACTGACCATTTTAGTAGCCACCCTCTGGTCCGACTCCATCCTGTTTCTATCCTTTTGAAGGTGCGGTCTCCAGAATTGTACACAGCATTCCAAGCGACATTTCACCAGGGACCTATACAGAGGCAATATCACCTCCCTTTTTCTGCTCACCATTCCTCTCCCTACACAGCCAAGCATCTTTCTGGCTTTTGTAGTCACTTTATCCACCTGTTTGGCCACCTTAAGATCATCAGATACAATTACCCCCCAGATCCTGCTCTTCCTTTGTGCTTAGAATTTCACCTCCAATACTGTACCTTTCCCTTGGGTTTTTACATCCTATAAGCATTACTCTGCATTATATAGCATTAAATCTTAGCTGCCAGACTTTAGAACATTCCTCAAGCTTTGCTAGATCCCTCCTCATGTTTTTCAAACCTTCCTGGCTGTCTACCCTATTATAGATTTTGGTCTCATCAACAAAAAGACAAACCTTCTGTTATGTCACTCACAAAAATGTTGAAAAGAATTGGTCCAAGGACCGAACCCTGAGGTACACCACTAGTAACACCTCCCTCCTCAGAGAGAACTCCATTTACCACTATCCTTTGTCACCTCCCACTTAGCTAATTTCTAACCCAGTCAGTCACTAAAGGATCCATACCAAGTGTGCACAATTTATTTATAAGTCTTCTGTACAGAAACGTGTCAAAGTCCTTTCTGAAATCCAAGTACACTACATCTAACACTCTCCCTTGATCCAATTCTCTGGTCACCCAATCAAAGAAATTGATCAGATTCATCTGGCAAGATTGGCCTCTGGTAAAACCATGCTGCCTCAGATCTTGCAATCCATTGGATTCCAAAAATTGCACTATCCTTTTTATTTTTTTTTTTAGCAGTGATTCCATTAGTTTTCTCACCATAGAGGACAGATTAACTACTCTGTAGTTCCCAGCCTTCTCCTTACTTCCACTTTTATGAATAGGAACCACATCCTCCCTTTTCCAGTCCTCTGGGACTACTAAAGAAGCATTGAAAAAGTCAGCCAGCAAAGCTGCCAGGACATCTCTGTTCCCTTAGCACCCTCGCATGTATCCCAGTCAGCCCCATCACCTTATCTATTTTAAGTTTAATTAGCACCTCATGAACACTATTCTAAAAATCAATTGAGGTTTTCCTCACTTCCAGCCTTATTTGTGTTTGTTTTATGTGGTCCTGCTCCAGACTTTTCCACAGTGAACACCAAACGGAAATATTTGTTAAGCAATTTTGCTTTTTCCTCATCCACCTCTACATATTCCTCCCCTTCAACTGTGAGTCTCATAATGCCACTTTGTACTTCCTTCTATCACCAACATATCTAAAAAATAGTCTTGTCCTCTGTTTTTGCGTATTTGCTATTTTTCTTCTATTTGAATTTTTGCATTCCTGACTGCTTTCCCAGCTTCTCTTAATTTTACGGATACTGTTGCTTGTCTTCCTCTTTCTGCAATCTCTTGTAGTTTATGAATGCTAACCTATTCTCCCTTACCTTATCGGGTCCTTCTTTAGAAAACCCTAATGGCCTCTTTTTCCTCTTCCCTTTATTTACTTTCCTAACACCAGCCCGAGGTAAGTATTAAATGGCAGCCATTTACCACGTGCTCACAAAATAGTGTGGAGGGTGAGCTCGATAATTTGTCATTGGCATATGAAGTTCCTTCATTTGCATGCACAGACATGCAGTTTTTTGCGTGCTCCCACTAACATCTTCTGGGACCCCCTTTAATGTTCATGTTAAGGCCTTCCAGAATAGCTTCCTATTTTTAGCTTGTACACAAAGGCTCAATGAGAAAGTTGTATAAGGTCCTTTATGTCCTACAATGCAGCCATATGAGGATAAGAGAAGGAGGCAGAGAATGACATGATAGCTTCATAACTTCTTGATAAGATGAAAACATAGCGACACAATAAATGCTAATGCTGTGACATCAAATCCTGATGTAAAAAACAAATTGATAGCTATCCTTCCTAGAGAAGGCTACTGCATAGCAACTACAAGCAGTACCAGAAGAGAACCAAGATATGAAATACCGCAAGTACAAGCAATTCAACTAAATTAAAAAAAAAGTTCTTAAGGCTGTGCAGGAGTCTGTACCACAAATGTGGTACAGACTCCTGCACAGTAACTAGTCACAGCACTCATTCCTTCACACAATCAATTCAAAAGAGACCTGCAACATGAAAACAAAGCAGAATCCACGTACCATACAGCGATGCTAGCAATTAAAAAAGGATTTTAAAAAAAACAGTCATATGGAGGGAGAAAAGGACATGATGCATGCATCCACCCTGGGGCGCAGTATTCCCCTGACTATTCATGAAGTCAATGAATCACCCTCCCATCATGTAGATTACCCTCCCTGTACCAACCTGAGGGTGCTGCCTTCACCTGTATCTGCCTTGAAAAGCATCAAAAGAATTCAGAAAAATAGGAAATGTGGCCAAGCACCACATTTGTGACCTTACATAATAATATATGAACAATTCGGTAAGCATATGTCCATTACTCCCTTTAGAAGATAGGGCAGATCTACTATTTGCAAACTGTCATCATTAAATAAAATGTTAATGTATTCACATTAAGGGGGTCATTCTCTAAAGGGATCGCCCGCGATACCTAAATCAGGGCGGGTTCTGGGCGGCGTCGGCACCGGAAGGGGAGGAGTCAGGGCGGCACCGGGGCTGACGCCGTGAAGACATCGCTGACGGTGAAAGGTAAGGACCCTTATTGCCGCCAGTTTTGCGCCAAATAACTATACCTTTTATGGTGTAGTTATTCAGTGCGAAAGCTGGCAGCCAGCGCACCGCAGTGGTGTGATGGCTGCCGGCTTTCGCAGGCCCACCCCCTGCTTCACCCCCCTGTCCCCCGATACCACGTGATTCACTATTCTCTGCGAGAATAGTGAATCCAGGCCTAAGATGGTAAAAAATATGTTACTTACTGATGTGGCTAGGACTAGTTTCCATTCCAATAGACCCATTCCAAGACACCATATTACTCTGGGCAGAAGAGCTGGAGGAAACAGGGAAGGGCTTTCTGTACAAGCACTGCAGCCTCTGTCATGGTCTATTCAAAACAGCACTGGAGCACTGGCAGTGCAGGAGCATCTGAGGTCATTCATGCACCATGAAGATGATTGTGGGTCAGGCTGAGAAAAGGCCCAGTGCGACTTTGTTTTATTTTTTTAGAATCATGATTTTTGTAGTTGAGGGGCAGGGGCCAGGGCTGGCTGCTACTACCTTTAAAAAAAACAAAACAATTAAAAAAAATTGAAGTCTTGTTTGTTTTACTTTCATTTTGTTTTCAAAATGTATTGGAACAGGAAATATAATTGAAATGTCCTGTTTTGTTTCAAACAAAAGCACGTTCCTATTAAGTATAATTAAATATTGATGTACACGTATGTGGTCTTGGATGGACATGCATTTCCCTGTCCCCTTACCCATTCTGTGCTAGGTTGCTCAGTATTGTGCTCTATAGAACTGTCAGTGCATGCTGCCCTAGGATGGATTGAATGGGGAATGTTGCTTTATAGTTATGGAATGCTGAGATATGGTGAAGTGGATTCCTTACATGCAGTGCTACTCTTATTGGAGTGAGGCTTGACAGTGTTCTTCCACCAAAAGTGAAAGATTAATGTGTGTTTTATATTCCTTTCTCCTCTGTCCTCTTTGTTTCCTATGAAATTAAGCATTATAAGTGTTTTGGAATATATATCCTATATCTATATATAAGGCAGCGTGGGCAAGCATGTGTGGCATCTTGACCTTGACCTTAGTTCAAGCTGACATCATGCACCTTTCACCTCCTGCACCCAATCTGAGGACATCGGGAACATTTCTGCACATTTATTATCAGTGGAGAGGTAACAATGGTCATTTATATTGTAGTAAAGATGGTAGTGAATTTCAGGACTCTGACTGGGAATCAACATAAAAATTCCATAGATGGGGGGGAGGGGGTTAATTTTTTTCCCTGCAATATACAGGGTCTCTGAGCAGGGCTGAATTTGCCTTGAAGGTGTCTCTAGGCCATGGTGGGAGGTGTCCCCCTAAGATGTGCAGCATGAGTGAAGTGGCATTCCCTCTTCTGTGGAGTGGTCCTCTCTCTCTCTCTCTTAAGCACTGCTCAGCCTTAGCAGATGAATCCCATTAGACCACCTTTTTAAAGGGACAGGGATGGGCCAGCAGCGATTCTAAAGTGCTCCAATGTTGCCCTCTTCCTTCTGCACTTTTAAAGGGGTGGATCTACTGGGACACTGGTGCTAAGGCTGAATATTGATTAAAAGTGAAGGCCATTCCAAGGAAGGGGAGATGTGCCTTTCACCGCAGTGTGCCCTAGGCATGGGCTTACATGGCCTAGTGGAAAAATCTGGGCCTGCCTCTGAGTTGTGCTTTTCTAACAGAAAATATTATCTTTATTTTCTGAACTTGCTAAATAAGTAGTAATATTTTCTAAGTCATGAATTTGGATAACTCAAACCCTTAGAAAACCAGTTGTAGATGCCCACATAGACCTAAGAAATCTCGCTGAACATTCCAACCCCTGGGATGCCAGAATAGTTAATTTACTAAATTAGCTATGCTTTGTTTGTAAGGCTGGATTTCATCACCTTTTTTTTTTTTTGTCATACGCACAGGCAGAATGGGAAAGGCTTTAGTAAATAAGTCTGTAATTTGCAAGGGCACTGGAGTTGTATCATCCATTTCAGTCACCCCAGGAAGAGCAGTATTTTACAGAACTGACAGTCCTCAAGGTGCCCCCCCTCCTCTGTGCGAGTCCATAAGAACGACCATTTCTAGATACCAAAGACCACTGATGTAGCAAACATTACTGACCACCTTCTGTGCCTAAATCTAAAAGGCAATGGATTTACAAATCATCCTTATTGTCTATTTTGTCCGAAACTAACTTTCATGATATCCAACTGTTTTTTCCTTGAATTTAATCAAGCACCAATACAGTTTCTGAAGCTACATATTCATATTGCAAAGGAAAATAATTCTCTAGCACAGATGGAACTCACCAATAAAAATGAATATATATATATATATATATATATATATATATATATATATAAATATATATAATAAGGGCAATCATAATAAATGTTTATTAGGAAGACAGCCCCAGATATGAGCCCCTTAATCTAAATGTCCTAAGCCAGTTTTAAAGGGGTATGACCTTTTTTCAACTTGGAAAAATCTGTCCTGATGACTGATTTCAGATACACAAATACAGAGGTGAGAAAAAAGGGGAAAAGTGATGCAGTGTTTTCCTGTCCATATTATTGCCTGAATACGTAGTTTAAAGCATTATTGTAGTAGAATAGAAAAAAAAAAAAGCACATTACTTTAAAAAAAAAAAAAATTCAGTGTATTCCTGTCCAAATGAGAAGTTTACAGATAGACACCAAAGGCAATTTGCTAGTGAGGAAATGTTATAATTATATATTAAAAAGGCAATTTATTTCTTTGCGTGTTCTGTATGTATTTATGCTTGGAACCAGCTATTTTAGGTAAAACACTTTTTTCCCTGTTGAGTTGACCAGGCTTCAGAATTTATGAAGAAAGATGTTTTAGCAGCTGTTCCCAAGGGTGCCCCATCAGTCCTAAATCCCAGCCCTGTTCTGCCTGCAAGCCCCGCTGACACACAGCATGCCAAAACAGCTTCCTTTTGCCTATGCATTAGCTATCCATTTTACCTTTTTGACATCTCTCACACATAAAACCGTAAGAGAGAAATAAAATATCTGTCTCTTGGCGAAAATAAAGCTTTGCCTCCCTCCTGATCTGTAGGATATAAAATAAAACCCTGGCTTTCATAGTGGCTTTGCCTTATGCTGCGCTTGGTTTTGCGCACAGACACAATGAAGATGAACGGGCAAGGGATTGGGTGTATCCTCCCGGGGTTTGGTTCACCCTTTTTTTTTTTATTATTATACCATTCTTATCTCAGGCTTTTTTTTTTTTTGGTCCTTGTTCAGTTGCATTTGTCTTTTATTCGCCCTTCCCCATTCCTTTCGGTGAACTTTATATATATATATATTTTTTTATAATACATTTTTACTATCCCTCCCCCCACCCGCCAAATGCTTCTTGGCATTGGGGGCACGGTTTCCCTTGTGTGTTGGTTTCACATCAAACTTGCACAGAATTCTGCAACCAAAAAAAAAAAACCCCCAACAATTCATTGCCAGAAAACAAAGGCGTTTGCTGAGAATGTGGTCGATCTGATTGCAGCCCCTTCCTTTTTTTTTGGGTGGGGGGGGGGGGTCCCTGTTCGCCAGCCTCTTCCAGGCTTACGCTGGACTTGGGAAAGGCGTTCGCCAGCGAGGAAACGGCAGCCGGCAGATGCATTAATGAGTTTCCCCCGTTCTCTGCCAAGGCGCTGAGTCCACCTGCTCCCACGTGGCTTTCCTTTCTGGTGCTTTACAGCTCCCCGGCCCGCTCTCTCCGTTCACACGCTTTCTTCCTCTCTCTCTCTCTCTCTCGCCTTCTCACTTCCTTTTTCCCTATTTGATGGTTTCATATACCGGGGATCCCCTTCCCCGCTGGTTCAGGTCGGAGCCCCACGGCGGTGCCTTTCTTTCGGGAATGCGGTGCCGGGGCTGCCGTTTGAGCCTTTCTGACACCGCCGGATGGAAAGGGGGAGGCGAAAGTCCGTGACTGAGTCTCTCTCCTCTTTGCCCTTGCTCGAGGATTCAGCCTGCAGCCGGATAAAGTTTGTGTATTCACACGCACTTGGCATAAGGGAGCTTGTCCTCCGCCTACTGACACATTCCTACGGCTTGTTTAAAGACTGTTTACCCTTATCATCGATTAAACTTTTCCAGTGTAAAGAAACTTGGGACTGTTTAATACATAATTTAAGGACCTTTCAAGCTTTTTAAATTAACCTTAAAATAGATCTTGTGCCATAATGGCTACAGCACTGTGCTACCTGCTTAATTACATCTGATCCTATGTTAAATATTTATTTAGTGCGTTAGAGAAAATGTTTATTAACATTTTATTCGCAGCTTGGTGGTAGTTCTTGTACTTGTTTTTGGGAGGATGAGTATGAAAGACCCAGATTGCATAAGAAAGGGTAGTATTAAGTATAAGCCAGAAATGTTTAGGCAGATTAACAAAAAATCGCTCTGTTGACCGTGTTTTATAGTAATATAAGGCGCCGGATCGTGCGGCTCGGGACAATATAGGAAAGCATACATCCAGTTCATATGTTCAGATTACACATCTTCGGAGCTCTGTCTGGCTTTCATCCTTCGCTGTAGCCGGATGTGAATAGACCAGGGCATTAGGCTTGGTTTCAGCACACACACAGTAACTAAGTCTCCAAAAAAAAAAGTTAGCAGTGGTTCCCCGCCATCAACCCCTCCCCCTACCCTCAAAAAAAAAACCCAACCCAATGTCATTTTAAAACCTGAATATTTGGCTCTAAGAAGCTTTCACGGGTAATTGCATTTGCATCCTGAAGTTTATGCAACATTCCTGCTCATATTGCACTTGATTAGATAGTCCGGATCATAGTAGAGTATTTATAAGAATTTTTCTCCTCTAGCTTGCACTTTCGTGTTTGGAGGAGGGTTGTTTGTTTTTTGTTTTGTTTTGTTTTCATGGAGGCTTTTGTCACCCTTGCCAAAATTTGCACCAGATTTATCAGTGAAAAGAAAAAGTCGCATTATTTTCAATGGGGAATAAACGGGTGCAAAACTGATCCAAATGTATGGTTGCTCAGCCCATAATGTTTCTCCTCAGTTTACTGTTTACAAAAATACAGGTTTCACATTAAAGAAACTAGCCCTTTGCGTGTCCAGAGATACACGGATATTGTTAGGTGGACGGATAGATAGATAATACTCTTGAGTGACGGAGACTGATAGACAGACAGATACTGTTATAAGCATGATAGTGCTTATAACGTGACGCTCTTTGGAAGGTTTTTTTTTCCTTTTAACCAGTGTTAAAACCCAATATAAACCCCATAACTTTTTTTTTTTAATACAAGTTGGAGAAGAGAAAATACTGCTGAACTTCAGGTTAATTAGCGACTTGGGGGAAACGAAAGAACAGCAAAGACAAGAGCTACAGGAAAAGAGCTACAAGATTCATCGAATTTCGCAGCCCAGGCTAATGGGGAAACCTTGAAAGTCAGTAAAATGTTCGGGTGAGTTCTGGTCAATCTCCTCGCCTGGCAGATGTCTTTCGGTTCCAGGTTTCGGGGTCAGAGAATCCCAGATCACTGGATATTATCGCGATCACTAATCGGGCTGGGAAGGCTCCGCTGTGACCCAGTTTTACGGACAAGGCGCAGGTACTGCAGGAATTATAGGAATATCTCACACAAGCAAATAATAATAGAGCTCCTCTGCCTTGGAAGCAGGGTCTATCTACCCAGGCAGCCCCTCGACCCACCAGCAGCAAAGTTTATTTGGAATGTAGAGCGTGCCAGGGTAGTTGCAAAAACTAAGCTTGAGCGCTAGTAAAGTAAGGCTTAATAAGAAAATATCCTGAAAGGATAGGAAGAGCTGCCCTGGATTTGCTCCAGAAGTGTCCTCAGCACGCTGGGGCGTGCATCAGGCGAGTTCCATTGTACAGAAAGCCCATTAAAGCCACGTTTCCTTTCGGAAAGGTCTTTGAAGGAAGCCACCAGGTCACTCTTTCAGGTTAGGGGAGTCCGACTGCAACAGTTCTGAAGGAAACAGCCTGAAGATCCCTTTAGTGTTTCTCGTAGCGCGTCTCTGGAGGGATCACCGTGTTCCCCGGCTGTTTTACAGAATCTACAGCAGGTTCTTTCGTTTTCTAATTCGGTCCTTTGTCACTTTTATCGTTCGTATCGTTTGTTTGTATTGCAAAATAAACAGCACATTTCTGGGGCGTTTTCCTTCCCAGAATTAGTTTATTTGAGATTATGAGAATAGTATTAACCTTAAACCCTTAAAACATTTCCTCCCTGGACGTTTGAAACTGCCTTGGGGCAAGCACTACTGCACAAGCAAGAAACTGTAACAATTATTTGTTTAGAGTTCTTCGGTTATATGTTCAGGAATTTAGGAAACGCTCTCAAAAGCTAATCAGACAAGCAAGCAATGACTTGAGGTTCGGGTCTAGGCTGAGAGTCTGAATGGAAGTATAAATAAATAAATAAATAAAAGAATTTACCATTTCGCTGTGTCAAGTTTCAGATGTAAAACTGGAAGTGTGTGTCTGTGTCTGTGTCTGTGTGTGTGTGTGTGTGTGTGTTTTGGGGTCTGCTGGCTTGGCAGTAGTTTCTGAAGATGTAAGTTAAAGGTAAACTGGGTGGAGAGAGGAAGAGAGAGAGAGATGACAGTCTTTTAAAACAAATAAATAAATAAAGGAGCCTGTCAGAGAAGCGTCAGTGTTAGCCCTTAGTAAAATATTCCTTTGCAAATAATTGGATTGCCAGCTTGCATTAGCGAGAAGATGGGCGTGAGGGAGGTGATCTGTCTGCTTCACTCACTTGCACCGGTTGAATCATATTTAAAACCTCAAGCCAGAATGCCATCTCCCTGAGTGAGTCTAGAAACAAAGAAGCGACGTGGAGAGAACCGGAGCTCCGCCGATCTTTTTGTGCCCTGGTTTATTAGAAATCGTTACCGAGGGAGCTGCTGAAATACATAAGCAGCAGGGAGAAAGTTAGGAGAAAAGAGAACCATTTCTTGCTGCTTATTTTTACTTCGTATCTCCTCAGCCATCAGCAGTGACTTGGTAAATGTAGCCATTACATGAAAGGGGAAAGTCAATTACTTGGGTGGAGGATTAATTGGTGTGGATTTTGCAACCCTTCTCTTATATAGCTGAGGGCTGAGGCCGGTGGGAGACATACTGGGGAGTGAGTGGGGAGAGCTCACCGCTACTTCCAGAGCAAAACCGTGGCTGCTCAGTTAGGTGGCAGGCCCTTGTGAGGTCTTGCAAAAAAGCGAGGAGGGTGATGTTAGTCTCACTCAGCAGATCAAAGCCCTGCTGGTCGGGACTAATATTTCTCCCTTTATTATGAAGTGTCACTCAGGGGTCTGCATGCATGGAGATCAGAACAATCAAGACCTGAAAGGGAGCAATCGAAGGCGCACAGAGGTTAATATCACCTGTATCCATGAAAAATCCCTGTCCTGGGCACCCCTGGGAACTTTCAACTTGAACTTTTCAACTCGGCTGTAGTAATAGATCTGAAGGTTTGGTGCGGCAGACAAAAAAAAGCCAAGGGCCTCTGCCCACTCCTGAAATCAGATTTGGAAAGATTTTTTATTTTTTCCCCAGCAAGGGCAGGATCAGTTATATTGAAATATATTTATTTCTAACAAGATGGTTATTCTTGAAGTGCGCTGACCTATGCAACCGCCCGACCTGGCCCATACCTGGAGATGAAGTCTAACTTAAAATTAAAAAGGGAGGGGGAGGGGAATCATTTTGGTAAAAACGAGCTGAGCTCATTTCGAAAATAAAAGAGAAATTTGGAGAGGTGTTTTTTGTTGTTGTTTTTTTTTTTGCAGCTATTGTTGACTGACAAGTTCCATTTTAATGGAAGTAAAGGTATATACATATAGAGAGAGGGGGGGGGGGGGGAGTGACTAGCTTTGGGAAAATAGCACCCCCTTCCAAAGGTCCAGTCTCTTTTAATGTAAACATCAAATGTCTTCCATCCTTTAAGATGGCTTAGAAAAATACCTAAGCTTCGAGACATTTTAATAATGGATTGAGTCATGGTCCTGTGTGTCTTTGTGTGTGTGTGTGTGTGTGTGTGAGAGAGAGAGAGAGACATATACTTATGTGCGAGAGATGCCTGTGCGTGTGTGCATCGCGCACATATCAAATCCGTGTGCAATATACAGAAACCCGAAAAGGATGGCACACAATGCAACCACTGTATTGGAATCTCTTTCTTTTTAGTCTAATTTCTGAACAAAAAAAATTCATAGGAACGGAAATTATGGTAAAACCGTGCAAAGGCTTAATGGGGTTCCAGCGAACCCTTATTTTCTCCCAATTAAAGTGCTGCAGGCAGCCTGCTGGAGATTTGAATATTCCGTCAGATCTGACCGACAAACTTCAATGATCGTTTTCCAGATCATTGCTTACATCTTCCCAATAAGCAGCCAGGCTCTCTAATAATCACAGTAATTCTATTGAGCGGGGTGTCAATAGCTGTATGGTATCCTTCCTGCCCTGCAAAAGAACAAAGAGGAATAAACAGAACCGGACCGCTTAACAAAAAAATAGGGGGGTGGGGGAGAGCATCACAAAAGGAAAATAAAACCATTAAGAAAAACCCAAACTCTACATGACCGTCTATAAGCAATAGGAAAAGGGCCACTGCATGGCTCTCTGATTCAAATATTCACAAATCACAAATGAACCTCGGGCCCAAATAAATCGGGCAGCAGAATGAAAGCCCTTGCAGAAGGGCTGTTTGTTGGTTTCTTTTTGTTTTTTTTTTTTAAATAAATCTTATCGTGTTTAGTTTTAGAGAGTGAGGCCTGAGCTTCAGTCCCAAAGTTTGGGGCGGAGGTCATTTTTAGGTAATAGCTGATAAATGGTATTGCAAAAAGAAGAGGAAGAAAAAAAAGAGTGTAATCTGCTTGCCCAGAAAAGTACCAGGGTTATTGAGCCCTGGGGATCTTGTAGGTAGGCTGAGGCGCATCTGGATAACCATGATGGGTTCCCAGACCCTCAAAAACAGACCGGGCCTCCAATTTCTCTCTTTATCCGCACAACCTCTCCCGTGACGATCCTCACCCTTGCTTCTCCAAGAGTTTACCTTAGGTTGCCTCCGTTAACTTTTATGTTCCCTTACCTTAGATATGTTTCCTCTTTATTATTATTATTATTATTATTATTATTATTATTGTAGGGCTAGAGCTGAGATCTAATTGATTTTCTTAATAAACTGGGCAAATTTGTAGAGCCATTTAACTTAGGTAGGACTGCAAAATGTTGCTATAAAGCAAAAGCTCCTTCGCCGTGGAATAGTAGCCAGCAGTGCAACACCAAAGCAGAGCCAGAGTTGTACCTGTCTAAATTTTTGTTGTTGTTGTTTGTTTTTTTTTTGTATGCGGAAAAGGAGAATCAGACACAGAATATTAACTCTGTCAAAAATGTAGTATGTCGTGTTTAAATATATGCTCCAGTAGCTGGATTATAAAGCAGAAAACCGACCCCACTGAGTTTCCCAAGCATTGGCCAAAAAGAAAGAATGGGAAAAAAAAACCCAACAACAACAGCAAACACCTTGCCAGGAAATCCTGACTATAAATCAATGCTCCTTTCAAAATCTGGGATCAAAAGGAACTTTTCAGCGCCGCGTATGTGCTTGAAGCTGGATGAGCGAGGGGGGGGGGGGGGGGAGGCCTTTCCACTTCACTGATGAAGCACCAGCCTTTCTGTGATCATTAGCTGACATAACTAGCCCCGGCCGAGATACTGTAGATTGCGGGCAATCCCAGCCTGGCTGCAGGTGCAGCTGGGTCTTGACCTGGATTCTGCTCTACCGTGTCCCCCTGCAGCTGCAAAGCCGCCCCCCAGCCGGTGCCCTGGATCCTGGCAGGACGGACGGCCCCTGCTCCACTGCACAGCTTTTCCGGGAGCCAGGATAGAAAGAAATAATCATCGTCATTAAAAAAAAAAAATAATAATAATAAAATCTTTATTTCCATTCCGGGAGTCGGTTCTCCAAGGATGCAATAAGGCACTGAGGATCACCGGCTCCTTTCCTTTTTTTTTTTTTCCCTGTCCAGCGGCGCCTGTTTCTCTAGAAACAGAAAAGCTTCCCTTTAAATGCAAAGGCGGAATGATTGTGTTATATTTGTCATGAAAACACATCTTGGACAAATCCCCTACTGTTACCTAAGATGATAGGTCGTTTGCCACAAAGTCCCCTTGGGACTTTCCATTTGGGAAAGAAATAAATCACGTAATGAAGAGATTGAAATGAATATTAAATGCCTCTTCTATCTGTCTGTCTGTGACTGCCTGTCTGGGCGCCAGCCTGGGATTTTTTACAGCTAGAAATAGTTTTAGCGTTTGTTTTTTATTTTTTTACTTTTAATTGGAAATATTCTGCCCTTTTGGCTTGGCGAAGAGGCGTTAGGTAAACTGGAAATCAGCTCATTTTACAGAGGCTTTCGGACGGGGCTGCTGGGGAGGGGGGGGGGAGGGGCGGTTTTTTCCCCCCCACCGTTTTAGGGCCTTTCCCCCACCCCCCGAAATCGTATCTTATCCTCCAAATGCCGCCTCTAGAACCAAGCAGGCCGTGCGAGGCCCAGACAGTAAAAGGCGAGGAGGCTGGCAAGCCGGGCCCTGGGGCTGGCGGGGGCCCGAGCTGCCCTTCTGCAGGGCAAGAGTGGATCCCGTTTGAAGAAGCGGCCTGCGCGGGTGAGACTTTCCTCGCCCAACTGACAAACTCTTTGGAGAAGGGGCTTTTACGATCTGTAGCAAAATACCGAGATGCTTTGACAAAGCCTTAAAAAGGGGGGGGGGGGGGGCTGGGGGGTTGTGTGTGGTGGGGGGTGGGGGCTGGGCATAAGATGGCTCATCTCCTATCTCTTATTCATCCCTGACCAACACATGTCATCTGAGGGGCTGCAGTGAAAGAGAAGAGGTCCCCTGATAGAAGGCTACAGCTGTCGCCCTAGAAGGTCCACGGCAGCCCCAGACATCCCCTGCTTTTCTGTTTTACATGAGAAGAAACCCATATGCAGCCAGGGAAGAAAAAAAAAAGGAGAAAAAAAGAGGCTGCCGTATTGATTCCAGGTTTAACGTTTACCAATAAACGCCGAGAGAATACAAAACCCAAGCAGCTGAATGGGACTCAGACCGGAGGGGGGGGGGGGGGGGACGACTTCGGTTCCAGCCCAACTTCAAGCAGTCAGGGCAGGGCAGGGAAGAGGAGAACAGTGCCCTAAGTGATGATGAGTTTTAGGAGCGGGGTTTTAGGCTCGTCCCGCTGCAACAGCCACGCAAAATAAGGCCAAGATATCTTTCTATGGCCCCCGCAAGCAACTATTCCACTTCGTATTGCATGTAATGCTACTTAAAATGTACTTACTACCACGCTTTAATCCGACATAAATAACTGTAAAAGAAAAAGATCTTTAAATATGGTTCAGGGTGTTTTGGAGTAAGCGCGCAAGAATTTCTTTCTATGTGTAAGTAACTCTTAGGCTCTTGGCACTGAAATGTGTTCACTGCGCGAAAATGAACAAGAGACAGTTAGGAAACCTAATAATAAACCCCTAATACAAAACACCGTCCAGTAAAAAAGTCCAAACTAAATGGATCACGGAAGAATGTCTTCACTTGCATGGAGAAAGTCCCGCCACATCTTCCTGGTTACAATTAAAACCTTTCCTTAAACATGCAGAGGTAGCCAATGCGAGGGCCAGCCTTGCTAGAAGCCAATCATAAGTTAAAGGTGTTTGGTGGAAGAGAGGGTTTTTTTCCCCCCGAATCAGCAGAAACCTTTTTTTTTTTTATTAATCTCGGTTTCAGCAACTGGACAGATCACAGCACGTTCTGGGAGCCTGGAGGCGAGGAGGAGCTGGGATCTCTGCACCGGACGTGAAACTTTGTGGATTTCAAGTTTCAGAGCATGCACTTCCTCGGCTCGCTTTTCTAACCATCACCACTTCAATGAAAGCCGCCAGATAGACCACAACGACCACAACAAAAAAATCCCAGCTTGGGTTTGTTTGCGGAAATGTGAGGCTGAAGCCGAAGTGAATCGAATTAACAAACGTTCGGTCCACATGCAAAGCGTCTCCTCGGGCGAGTGAGGTCTCCGGTCTCCAGCACTGAGTCGAGTCTGCCGGGCAGCCTGTGAATCTTGTGTCTTTAATGTCTGGTGAGTTCACCGAGGACGGCAGTCGGTTCCGGGTGACCGTTAACAGTAATCTGTCCCCAGATAGTCAATGTCCCGCCACAAGAGAACTGCAAACGCAAAATAGGAAACCACAAGCGACCGCTTTCCCCCACCCGAGTACTTGTAAAAACTTGGACTTCTCAGTCGGCAGCAGAGGTGAGATAAGCACTGCCAACTGTCCCCTAAAACCACGAGATTTGGGAATGATCGAGACGCAAGGAACGGGGAGATGACTCTAAGAAGTGAATATTCGGAAACCAGTGAGACTTGAATCCCAGATAATTATATCTGGTGACAAGTTAGTTTCTACAGCCTGAGACCAGGCAGGTTTTATCCCGGTTGGGTCAAGGCATCCTTACCCAAATATGGATATGTAAGAAGATACTCTTACGCCTTGCATGCTGTTTGATCCCCTGCCTCATGACCTGTGTCCTGTACAGAAGCCAGCATTCCGCAGAGATGAATGTGCTGGCGGATTTTTCACACTTGCTTTTCAAAAGGTGGTTTTCAAAATGTTTATGCAATATATAGAACTGATGTAGCCCAGGCTTACTTGCAAAAAAAAATAAACACATACATTCGTTCCTTGTTACAAAATCATGCACACCTTTATGACATTGCATTCCACTGCATAATAAATCCAACCAACTTACTTTTGTATCCTTGTATACATCTGACGGTTGTCCCTTTTAGCCATTTTTTTTCCAGTAAAATAATTAACAGGTATTGCACTAAATTATTAGGATTTCTCATGTGCACCCCATTACGATGCGTTTTAATAAAATCCGCCCCGTCCCCAGCCCAGTTTTTTTTTTTTTTTGCCACATTTATATATATATATATATGAATCTGCCTTTAGCTTGAAAAGATATATTACCTACCAGTTTTATCACTGTCTGCGCTGGATGCTTGTGCACTTACCATAAATGAAATACTACAATCCTGATCCACCTCCACTATATATATTTCAATATCCTCCCAAATAAAAAAAAAAAAGGAAAATATGACTTTACCTAACACTTTTGACAATGGGTGGCTTTCGCCTATTCTCTCTGCACATGGTCACATTGCACTAGCGAGGCCGGGGAGGCTGGTTAATGGTTTACAGGGGCCGGGAGGCGGCCGATTGGCTGGGGCGGCGCGTGACGTCAGGGCGCGCTGGATAAGGCTAGCTCCGGAGCGCCGGGGCAGCGCGCAGAGTTCCCGTGGAAGCTGGATCCGGCGCAAAGCGAGGCGGCCCAGGGAGGAGCGTCCCGCACAGCCGCCTGAGGGACGCGCGCCATCCGCCGGGACGCGGAGCCGGGGAGGCGAGCAGGCGGCGCAGAAAGGGCGCGCTTCCCTTCCTTTTTTTTATGGCACATGGGACCTTTCACCTGAGAGGAAGAAACACAAAAAAAAAAAGGGGAGAGAGAGGGAGAGAGAGAGAGAGAGGACTGGCATTGAAAGCCCCGCAGAGCTGCCTGGACAAGGCTAGGAATTGTGACTCTAGAGAAATCAGAGGGGTAGGTAAACTCTCTTGCTGAAATTAACTAAGGAGGAGGAAAGCAAAGAGACAGGGCGAGGGATCATCGCGATGGTCTAGAGCAAAAAATAATAATACAATAATAATTAACATCTAAGGAGACACCCCCCCCCCCCTCCCCATAGGGCGGGGAGTGCAGCTTCTCCTTGGAAGCAATAGCCAATGTTGGGTGTAGGTTGGAGGAAGCATGCACATCTCTCTCTACAATGTTTGGTACCCTTTGATTTCTTTTGGAAAGCGGAAGCACTTTGACTCCTGACTGCACTACCTCAGCTCTGAGAGAAACCATCTCGTCAGCATTGTTTCCTTTCTATTTTCCATTCTTCGTGTCCCTAACCCCCCCGCGTTTTGATTCGGGCTTGGTCGGGGGTTCTCCAGCGTTTCGGAGCTGTTCTGGTCGTACTAAGACAGTTGCAAAGAAGATCTGCCCCTACCCGCCGGCTTGTTTCTAACCCCCGGGGTCTTTTGTTGTTGTTGTTGGGTTTTTTTGTTTGTTTTTTTCTTGTTCTACGACCTGTGACATCTGGGACCCCCCCCCCCCCCTCCCATCCAAAAACAGAACCCCCCCCCCCCCCTCTCAAAAAACCACCAAAGACAATGGTGCACTGCGCGGGATGCGACAGGCCCATCCTGGACCGCTTTCTGCTCAATGTTCTGGACAGGGCTTGGCATATCAAGTGCGTTCAGTGCTGTGAATGTAAATGCAATTTAACAGAAAAATGTTTTTCCAGAGAAGGCAAGCTTTACTGTAAAAACGACTTCTTTCGGTAAGTACTCCGCTAGGATTTCTCCACAGACCCTGGCAAGAGCATCGTTTTTAACACTTTTATTTACAGATTTTCACCATGTGATGGATAGAGAGATATCTAACATATGTAACATATCTATCACAAAATAACATAACGCACGAAAATAAGCAGATTATACAGGATCTGTGCCAGGGGGCAGTGCCAGTGTGTGTTTTATATATATATATATATATATATATATATATAAGTCATATATATGCACATATCTGTGACCTACACAGGTAAGGTTATCTCGTATATTTTAATTCTGTCAATCAACTCATGGGATGGTGTGCAAAGTTAGAACAGGCAATTTAAAGACAGTAACTAAAACGGAAAAAAAAAGTTAAAAACGAATGGCTAACTTTCCATGGGAAAGTTTAAGGTCTGATGGTTTAAATACAATTATGAATTTCTAGCTAAGCATCGACACAGCACCAAAAGGCAGGTATTTTCGTGCCAGCTTTGCGGGTCTTCAGGAGGTCACATGCAGGCTATTTTTTTTTTGTTCTGGTTTAATAATATTAAGCGTTATTAGCACTTCCGCTGTCCTGTAGAAGTGTACCGTATTATATTATTCTGAGCATCCTTATAAGCAGACCTGAATAGTTTACACCAGTTACCTGTATCTTAATGCAAATCCCCATTCACTTAAATTGTAGATATGGGAGGGATGAATTGCAAGGTCTACCTAGCCTGTGTTTTACTACACCTTGCAATATTTACAGATCATGGTGAAAAGCAAATTAACTTGAAAAATTTAGCGAAATGATTTAAAAAAAAAAAAAAAAAAAAGTACCCTCTAAATATCGATGCTGTCAGTCTGCAATCAGATGCAAAACAGATATTTGCTCCAGAGGGGAAATCAAAACAGAAGATGACCTGGTAACTGTAAGCCTCCCAATGAATTTCCCAGCATATTTTGAGGTCAAGCGACGGGTTGCAGTGATAATTTGACGGATGAAAATGACACAACTCTGCAGATAAGGCAAAGATGTGGCGCCGGTCCCGGGAGCTGGTGCAGATGCCCCCTTTGATACAGGCCCAGAGAAAATGTCATTTCCACCCGATTTGGTATCAGCCCTTGTTCTTCTTTCTAGAAATGGTTTGTAGCTCAGGACTGAGAATGGGGCATCCACGCTTTCCTGTACTAAAAAGTTTCTGAGTGTCACAATAGTTGATGGATTATTGACATGGCATGTATTATATGCCCCTAGCTTTCCAATCTTTCCTCCATTAGAGGTGGCACAAGTGAAACTGTATTTTTGCAGTGGAAATGGTCCCATTTGCTGGCAGAATAAGTTTGTCCGTGGAGCTTGTGATGTGTTATTATTCTACTTATTCAGTAGTGATAGGAAATAGCACGTCCAAAAGCTGCAGACTTTTTTGGAGGAAGTCTGTGCTGGGAGGTGGGTAGTGTTAGGTCTGTCTGCTCTGGGTTTCAGCTGTGAGTTCTAGTAAAGATGTGATAAATTGATCTGAATAATAAAAGTGTTTGAAGAGGAAAGGAAACAGTACACACTCACATGACAGACTAGCAATCAACATCCAGCACTGCAGAAAGAAATCTGGTTAGACTGCCTCATCCTCCAATCACTATAAGTTCTTAAGGATTTTTAAGTAGAATAATCTTTCTCTCGCTAGATAGATAGATATAGATGATAGATACTCTTCTTTGCCAGGCATTTTGGTAAATCTTGCATTTTATTTAACGTATTTTCAGCCAGAGAAATTCCGAAATGGTTCGCTCTATGAAATGCCAATGTGGCTAAAACAAAGTTCAACAATATACTAATAAGTGAGATTTCATTTCACCCATAACATTTTTTCTCTTTGGCAATGTCCATTTCATTATGAATAAAATCGTAAAAGTAAAATGGGATGTTTTTTAAAGGACCTTTTTGTCCAACTGCGTTTTTAATTTTGTTTTATTTTTGCTGAATGAGTGAAGATAAACTGAACCTAATTTTAGCTGTTATAATTTTCTTTCATTCCCCTTCCCTTTTGATAGTTTTAAATACCAAGCCAATGTTCCTTTTAATATTGAAAAAGTAATGAAACCATTTAATTACAAATAGTTGCATTAGTTATGTTTTAGTTTTCGATTCCTGCCTCAGAAATAAGGAGCGTAAATATTTATTGCTGGGTTTTTATCTTTAATTCATTAAGAAAGCAGGGGCAGGTCAGCCCATTTATAGATCAAGTGGCACAAATGATTTTAATCTGCCATTATTGTGTATTAAGATATTTAATACATTTGCTGTACTCATCTAAAATCAGAAAAAAAAAAAGTTATGAAATCGTTTAGCTCAACATTATCAATATAGTATAAAATAATATTATTAGAATGTAAGCGGCTTTGAAAAAGAGTATCTGATTTAGAAATAACAGTTAATTCATCCCCTAAAGATTCTGAAGAATTTAAACGATTTTTAAAATCTCAGTAAAATATTTCTCTCTCTCTGTGCTGTATGGTAAATTTGATATAATCGCTTTTATGCATCGGACCTAGAAGGTGTGCGCACAACACAGAGCATCCTCAAATGAGCAGCTCTTCCCAAATTCTGCTTACTCTTTATTAGGGAGTCCCTTAGTTAAACTTGCCGAGAAAGAAGCTCACCGTTTTGGCCTTGGTATTTAAATTCAAGCACCAACAATCCAGGGTCTGTCTTCTAGACAACTTTCACAAAGAAATATTCCCTTTGCTTGGAGCCTCTCCCGGGATTTTTTATGAACACTGGAAGGAGGAGGGTGGGAATTAAGGAAGTGTATTTAAAAACTCTCAGGTAGTGTAAGTTTGACAAATAAAGCGGAGTAACCGACTAGCGCTGGATTCCTTTTGTTTTTTTTTATGCTCCCGATCTGTGATCAATTCGAATGCTCCCCTTTATTTTACGAGGCGAGGCTGCAGAGCTGCAATTAACGCTCGCCGGGCTGATCGGTGCCTTCTTCTCTGCCAGGCGTTTCGGCACCAAGTGTGCAGGCTGCGCCAGGGGATCTCACCCAGCGACCTGGTCAGGAAGGCAAGGAGCAAAGTGTTCCACTGAACTGTTTTACATGTATGATGTGTAACAAACAGCTCTCCACTGGGGAGGAACTCTACAATCATCGACGAGAACAAGTTCGTCTGCAAGGAAGATTACCTAAGCAACTCCAATCTTGCCAAAGAGAGCAGTTCCTGTCAGGTAAGGGCGACCGGAGCCGGAACCGTACCCGCTGCTGCGCGAAAAAAAAAAAGAAAAAAAAATCCAGCTCCAGAGCGTTACGCGGTATGCGCTGCATCCTCTTGTGATCGTTTCGCATCTATTGGAGAGATGCATTCGCCAAAAAAATATAGAACTAGAATAACCTGTAATAGCAGATATTATTATAGATTTTTTGCAACGTTTTCTGATTGAACGGAGCTCTAAACGTTCTGCAGCTTTACTATATATATGCGCAACGGGAGTTTTGCAAGATGTCAATTAACTGGAATATGTTCTGTATTATGATTAAATATTATATGTGTAGTGGCAAATAAGGAATAAAGAGAACAAAATGCACGCCCTAGTTTTCTGTAAGATAGATGTTTTTGCTTTAATCTGGTAGGAGAAAATGTCCTTAGAGTTCTTTAATATATCACCACCATCTTTTCCAGATACTTAACAATTCTCTTTTTATCTTCCTGGCAAAAAAAAAAAGCCCAAAAGATGTTAAAGTCTATGACCCAAACAGAATCAATGTTTCGGCTGGCTTCCTCCGAACTGCAGGAGTTCGTTGGGGTCCAGCTCTTTCTGGGGGAAAAACCCCCCAATACACACACTCAATTTGGGGGCCTTAATATTAGATAACAGAGTTATTTGCATGTATTAATTAGCAAACGTTCAGGCAAGAGATCCCAAAATACCGTAGAGCATGGTGGAAGTCACGCAAATAATCCCTGTTAGAAAGATCTCTCTCTTTTGGGTTTTTTTTTGTCCATGCTACGAGTTTGCTTAGGACGGGATTGCATTCCACCAGCTCCAGCTGACCCGCGGGTTCTCTTCTTACTTTCCAGTGACAACGGGCAGCGACCCCAGCCTGTCTCCGGACTCTCAAGACCCTTCCCAGGACGACGCCAAGGACTCGGAGAGCGCTAATGTCTCGGACAAGGAAGCGGGCCTGAACGAGAACGACGATCAGAACCTAGGCACCAAGAGGCGAGGGCCGCGCACCACCATCAAAGCCAAACAGCTGGAGACGCTGAAAGCCGCCTTCGCGGCCACGCCCAAGCCCACCCGGCACATCAGGGAACAGCTGGCGCAAGAAACGGGGCTAAATATGCGCGTGATTCAGGTACTGTACCGCAGCCCAAACGGGACCTTTAATTCTGAATACAAGTTATTTAAAAAAAAAAAACCCAAAACCTTCCGCCTTCGGACTTTCTGCTTGGTTCTAAGAGAAAACTGTTAAAATTATAGCTGTGTTTCCTGCATTCAATTGGACCTTCACGTACTCTGCCACATTTTAAAGCATATATAGGTAAAGGACCGAACATTTAATTTAAAGAGAGCCTAGCACAGCTTTAGATGGTTAATACATTTAGTGATAAAGGATAACTAAGTTGGAGCCTCCAAAACAGATCCCAAGATCCCAAAAATCAAGAAGGTGGATTTTGCCCCTTTGCAGGAAGTGCACAAATTCCAGTTTAGGCCTGAAATTTTCCAGTTGTTTTTTTGAAAGGAGAAAAAATAACTACATAAAAGTTCAGTTTTAATGTAAGGATAGGAAAATGGGATTAATACCTTTAGTAGCAGATTCGTGAGGGAAAAAAAAACCAACCTAAAATAATAAATACAAGGCACAGAATCTCCAGTGGGAAAATTAAACATCCGGGCTACATTTGGATGTCCCTGGTATTTATTGCATAGGTTGGAGAAACTCAAAGAAGGAGACACTAACTAGATTTAAAATATTTCAATAGGAAGCATGCAAAAAAATATTATTTTAGCTTTTTTTTTTTTTTTATAAGGCGCCGATTCCAATCTGTTTCTGATAAAGACAATCAAACTGAAACAAGAAGGAATAGAACCGCCACAGATCAGTAATAAAGATGCAAAGAATAATGAAGTGAACATTAATTAAAAATCCATTCTATTACAAGAAAAAAAATAAATGAAAGTGAAAAAAGAACACAGCCTTCTTTTTCCACCAGAGCTTCTTAAGAGCAGACTTGTAGTTTTGTTCTGAAAACGGGGAAAAGAAATGAGAATCGGGACGAGACGCTTTTTGTTGTTTTTTTTTTTTTATTATTATTATTTTCCGATATCTCCATCTCATTTTACAGGGAAAGAATTTCCCCGACTCCAAAGCTTCCTGAGAGACGGTTCCCTAACGCTGCAAACGATACAGACACGAATAACCATAAAAAATGAGGGGAGGTTAATGGATAAATAAGAATGACAATGCGTTGGAATTATTAAAAGGTGTATAAACCCGCAGAGCTGGGGCTAATGGAGGGTTAAAAGATCATTAAAGCGAGGTTAGATTGGAGAGTCTCAGTGTGAGGATAATTAGGGGTAATCTTGTCAGGGTAATAAGAATTAACTCAATCATTCTTGACCTGCGACTGCAGAGCCGAGCTGGGGCGGCAGGGGTTGAGCTAAAAGGCACTTTTATTTTACGCTTTCAGCCTAGAACCCCCAACTCGCAGCAACGGACCGAAGGGCTTCAAAACCGCAGGAATAGATTTTTGAAAATCCAGCGCAACCTTTATGCCCAGTTTAGAACAATAAGTTGAATATTTGAGCTAAAAGGGGGAGTGGGCGGGGAGAAACCTTGTTTACATGGCTTTCTCCAGCGTGAAGAAAAGGTTCCTGCTGCTGATCTCGGTCTTCGCTCCTCCCATGCTCTGAACCAGAAAGGCGAGTTAATAAATGACCGGAGTGTTGAAGCGTTTCTATTTTCAAATGGGACTTTGCTTTATTGTTTGCTTTCTTTGTTGTTGTTGATTTTTTTATTATTATTATTTTGGTTGGGGGGGGGGGGGGGGTTGTGGTAATATCCAAAGCAATGCTTAGGTACTTAAGAAATGGTTAAAAATAGGTCATAAAAGATAGGGGAAACAGAGAATTTGCACCGCAATGCAAGTGCATTTCTTTCTGTGTTATTTAAGATGTCTCGCCACGCTCCTTTTCCTTTCTGCTTTTCTAAAGAGAATATGAGGCTTTCCCCGCCTTGCTTTTCTTTTATTTGTGACTATTTTTTGTGCGCCCTACCAAGTCTAAAGCGATTAATAGAGCATATCGCATCCTTTTCCGTACCCAAAGTGAACTGGTCAAAATGTATTGTTTCACAATAACAAAACAAAAAAAAATCATTCATTATTGAAATGTTACCGGAAACAGCAGCGTTTTTCCTTCAGTGGCTCACGGAATGGCAGATTTCTTTCCTGCAATACATGGGGATCGATCTTGAATTTTTTTTTTTTTTCCATCGATACAGTTTAGGAAATGAAGCGAAATATTTCAGGGCCCGGGCGCTGCCAGCCCTCTCGACCTTGGCCCAGTATCACACATACATTTAGCATGAGGGGGTGACCTGTTTACCAGAATTAATTCTGTATGTGCCTGTTAGAGGTAACCTGTAGGTATTTGGGCTGACTTGAATATCAGAAGTAATATTTGTCCGGTACTATGTTCTGCACCCCTGGATATGTCTCTGTGTGTGTTTTTCTTCGCCGGGGTAACACTTGTGTTTGGCAGTGATCTGAGTGTTGTAAATGTTCTTCATATTATATTAAATATCCCGAGGTTATCCAAAGATTAGACACATTCGCAGGCATTGCCAAATACAAGTGGGTGTTTTAGTTGAGTATAAGAGGTAAGGATGCAACCATGGATGTGTATTTGTAGGTAGGAAGGTTTGAAGGCCCTGTAGGCTGCAGCTTGTGCACAGGTACAGATGCAGAATATATTAATTTTTTTTTAATATATTTAGCGGGGTGATATTGTACCTGAATTCCAACATTGCTGTAAGTCACCTTAAACATCATTTGGAAAAGCAGGGCTACACTAGAAAAATGTACCTGTTCTTATTATTAGTGGTAGGGCCGCAGGGATTTGACGGAATCGGGTTCATTTTTGCAGCGGGTCCTAGCTTTTGCGCCCGAGGGAGGGGGTCTCTGCGCTTCGCGCCCCCCCCCCCCCCCCCCTTTTCTTGAATTGCACGTCTTTCTTCTTAACGCCCCTGCTGGGAGACGCAGCTGATCCCTGTGCGCGCTTCCCTCCCCCCCGCAGGTCTGGTTCCAGAACCGGCGCTCCAAGGAGAGGCGCATGAAGCAGCTGAGCGCCCTGGGCGCCCGTCGGCACGCCTTCTTCCGCAGCCCCCGCAGGATGAGGCCGCTGGTGGACCGGCTGGAGCCCGGAGAGCTCATCCCCAACGGGCCCTTCTCTTTCTATGGCGGTGAGTGCATTGCCCCCGGGGTCAGATCGCACCCCCGTTAAAACACACACAAAAAAAAATACAAAACCCCCACAAAAGCAGCGGGGAGTGGTATTTTCTAGTTCAGGCTGGGGAAGCATTGCAGGGGCTCCCGTGGGACGGTCAGAAGGCGACTGGGAGGGGGGTCTCAGCACAGTCTGTAGCGAGATGGGTGTTGGGAGACTCAAGGAGAGGACGGGAAGGACGGCCTAGGAGTTTCTGCAGAGTTGGGGGGTTGTTGTTTTTGTTTTTTGTTTTTTTGCCAGGCTAGCCAGTTACCTCCCAGAGGACCGCATAGCTAATTACCTGGCTCATGCATATGTATTGGCCGTTGTCCTCCTAAGCAAGTTCAAGTTTCTTCAGTAAGTTTCTGACCAGCAAAAGGGGGGAGAGCGAACTGTTTTAAAAAGGAAGACCGGGGAGAGCCGCAGAACGAGCTGGCCCCGCGTTCCCGGCCCTAAACTAACTTTAGGGAAAATCTACAGAGAGGTCCAAGAGTTTCTCGGCCCATCCCTTTAAAACAGGCAATGAAGCTGCAACAGAAAGTCGTGGAACGGGGAAGGGGCTTCGCGTCTCCGGCTTCCAGGGGAGATGGGCGAAGTCGGGGATTGCGTCCCTTCAAACTTGGGCCAGGGACTGTCAGAAACCCCGGGCGTTTTGGGGGGGGGGGGGGGGCTCTCATCGGCGGCTTTATCTGCACTCCGGAGCAAACTCCTGGCGCGCATGGCTTCCGACGCCCGGTCAGTTAATGGGTAACAGAGCCTGGGTAAATCATTACCCATGGCCCTTATAAGAAGGAAGGATTTCAACGACCTGCTCCTTACAGTCCTGGCCCAGGAGGACATCGTCGCCCTCGCTAAAGGGAGCTACATCTTCCAAACGGGCTGCAACGCCAGACCCCCTCCCCCCAATATTCAGTAATCCCAGGTCCTGTTTCTGATGAGTAATTTGCTCTCTGGTCTGAGTCGCCGTTTGCCGTGAAGAGTGAGCGAATTCAAGAAGGCACGGAATAGGCAGGCACAGCGGCTCCTTAATTGCCAATAAAACCGACTTTAAGGGTGAAGCAAAATAAGACAGAGGAGGAAAGTTGGCAGACGGGATGGAGGGGGGTCAGTTCGGGACTTTGCCTGCCCTCATCTACCGAGCCTACTACTAGACAAAAGGACCGGGCCTAAGCTGCCAGAAAAGAAGCAGTGACAAGAAAAAAAAACCAACCCCAAATCTTGTTCCTCTATTTTGAAACTCTCTCTGCTGATACTGTGAAGTGTGTACTATTTATGCTGCTGTGCTTTGTCCTCCTTTCTCTTCAGATTATCAAAGCGAGTATTACGGGCCCGGGAGCAACTACGACTTTTTCCCTCAAGGACCCCCTTCCTCCCAAGCGCAGACCCCGGTGGATCTCCCCTTCGTGCCCTCCTCCGGCCCCGCAGGGACGCCCCTGGGCTCCATGGATCACCCCCTGCCCGGGCACCACCCTTCCAGCGAGGCCCAGCGCTTCACCGACATCATGGCCCACCCCCCGGGGGACTCGCCCAGCCCGGAGCCCAACTTGCCGGGCTCCTTGCACTCCATGTCGGCGGAGGTGTTTGGAGCCAGCCCCCCCTTTTCTTCGTTGTCCGTCAACGGCGGTGCCAGCTACGCCAGCCACTTGTCGCACCCCCCGGAAATGAACGAGACGGCCGTGTGGTAGCTCGGAAGGGACCGGGGGAGGGGGAGGGGGGGGCTCCGGTGAGTGATCCCCGTCCCTCTTGCGAGCTCGCGGTGTACAGGAGCCAGCGGCTGGCCTGCCCCGCCCGAAGCAGCACCGCTGTCGGAACCAGCCGAGTCCGGGTCACTGCAGGGCCAGCTTTGCACCTGGGACAGTTGTAAAATAAATAAAGAGAGACTTTGGTTTTTTGTTTTTTTTTTGTTGTTGTTTTGGGTTTTGTTTTTTTTTTGTTTTTTGTTTGTTTTTTTTTACCTTGGCAACGAAATTTGTGAAAGTGTACGGTAATGTGCTGCTGCCATACTCTGACGAGACACAACCTGAGTTGGTTGGACGGTACCCCCCCCCCCCCCCAAGAGCCACAATCCTCATCCATTAGGCAGAGATGGGGAAAGTCTAAAGACAGGCTGCCATTTTCCTGCTTAGAGACGGGTTCTAGCGTTATAGATGTTGATTATTTTTTTTCTCTTTTGGACAGTTGCGACAGAAAATTAAACATAATGAACTGTATTAGCTTCAGAACTGTCACCCCGCGGTGGGGGCCGAAATTTTTTGGTTCGTCGCCCTCATAGCAAAATCCATGTAAAACCCTCAGTGTATCAACTCTTCTACCTTGATAAAGCTATTCACACAAAAAAAAAAAATCCTCATGATAACAAAAAATAATAAAAAAAAATGACTTATAGCAAAACCTCTCACTAGACAGACTTGAAATAAAGAAATCTCTTTCTTTACACACACACACGCACACACACACACACAAAACAAGATAAACAAAGACTATTAAAGTAAAAGCAGTCAACTGTTTACGTATGATGTTAAAAATTCAGGAGTTCAATGTTTTAGTAATAAACCTGTTATAGAAACCTCTTGTTCAAAGCAAAATGTTTTGAACAATCAACCAAAATCTTTCATATTTTTTTTTCTGTAGATGTTATATGACAGATTGCAGGCTTGTGGTTCACTGTGCTAGTTTGTTTTAAGCTGTTGTTTACAGAAGATAAGGAAAACAAAATGTGGAAATCCGTTACCAAATAAAGTAATTACATAGCACAAATACAGCAGCACGGTGCGTGGCACCAGCAACCCGAGGAAGTGTTTAAATAGAGTATTACAAGGTTTAAAAACAAAACAAATCACATAAACAAAAAAAACAAACAAACATCTTTGCTACTTTTTAGTCCTGTTGAACGTTCATGGAATTGTTAATATGACTTATATAGACTCACACAGGTTTTATTTTTGTGTCTTTAAAGAAAAGTCCAAAATATTTAAATTTTATGGTCAAATATGCAGTCAACAGCTGCTACACTTTCTTTATATATTAAATTTCTCATATGTCTTTTATTGTTCTAATAAACCTAAGCTTGTGTGACCTCCAGTGCATATTAGACCATTCACTGTATGAAAGGCAACATGTTGAATAAATTTGTGAGTTTGTAATAAAAATAGAAAATCAGATGTTCCGATAGTTGTGTTTCATTGGATGTGTTTCCTATTTAGGATGTACTGGAGAGAGAAATCCCCTACCGGAATAAAGTGCATTTTGCAAGGCTAGGCCCCCTTGGCCAATGAAATACAATGTTGCTTGTAGGTGGTACATTTTAATGTATATAAAGGAGTTAATTGTGTCAGCAAAAAATATTTTTGTTGCTAAAATATGTTGGGAAACAAGATCAGATTGTGACCTAAACATGCGATAGTATGAGAATACGATAAGACAAACCACAGAAAACCTGTTTGTATACAGTTGTATGCCAACATATAAATCTAGACATACGGTAATCAGTTTAGAGTCAATTCATCTCAATTCCGTTTAGTTTCATAGCTAATTCTACCTCCTAATTTATGGCTTTGTAATTATAGCGGTAGGTGTGCGTTTGGAAGAGAAATCCTTTCCCAGAATTGATAAAATTCAGTTTGCATTCTTCTCCAAAATCGCCTACTAAGACGGAAGGTTCTTTTTTAAACTCAGTGGATGGTTTCTGGTGGGGGGCGACGACAATGTTTATTCTACAAGCTGGTGAAGCCAAAACGATTACATTTGAAAGCTGCGTTGGCTACAGTATGATTTGAAAGTGAATACGGGTTGCAATAATCTCCATTTTCAGGGGAATCTACTGGTGGTATATTAGCCTGTAAAATAGGTCCACTTCAATTGTTGCTGGCTCTAGAAAACTTGTTTCCTCATATTCCTTTATCTCCAGAATTAATTATCATTGTAAAAAAATAATAATATATAACATTATGTGGATTTTCGCTGTAAGTATATTCTGACAACCAAGCAAAACTCGGTAGGGCCCTGTTAGCCTCAGAAATGCTGGGAAACAAAGAACAGAATGCACATTTTTAATATTCCTAAAATTGCATTAATTCAGACATCTTATTCCCATGTCACTCTTTTGCGATTTTGCTTTATAAATAAAACATAATATACCCACAATATCTATCTTTCCTGAAGTTTGGGTTGTTGTTTTTTTTTTTTTTGTTTTTTTTTTTTGCATTCTCCGGTTGGAAGCTTTAGTGCAGCCCATTCAATAGTTGTTTTGTGAATTTTTATTTTTATTCACAAGGGTTACTATCTGATATCCAGCTCAAAAGTATTTTAATGTATTGTAAAGGTCGTTATGAGCAGCATGAAATATTTTTCTCATAGAAGGCCATTCTTGAATTATATCGTAAAAGAGCTATATGAAATTAAAATAACAAAATGTTCAAGGTACTCTATCTTGATAGGAAAATCCAGATGTTATCCAGTTGAAACATTTCTATAATATCTTGTTGCATAGCTGTGGGATTGTTAACATTTCAGTTGATAACCTGCTGAAATCTTGATTTGCTCCTTTGCTTTCAGCCGCGAGAAAATGTTCTGGTCGTAGCAATGCCAGTCTCATTATTTATTTATTTGCAGTTTTCATTTTATTTTATTCTATTTGTAAAGATCTATGCTGTCTTCAAAAACAAACAAAAAATGTTATCTGTTCTATAGTCAAGTAAATGGTAAACATAGTACAGCATACTTTACTACCGCTTAAGAATATTACACAAATCGTGGTAGTTGACTGCATCGTCTGTGCCGGCCGTGCTGTGTAGCTGCCGAGTACTCGCGATCCAATGCACCAGAAATCAGGTGATTATACCTATAAATACATGCATTTGCCCCGTGCCTTTGCCTTTCTTATTCAGCATTATTATTCTTATTTTACTATTGATTTCTTTAGCCTATGGTAAAAATTATCTCATTAAACAGGGCACGCTAGGGTGGTAGTGCCTAATGCTCAGACAGAAGCATTGGCACCACTGCAGACCCAGCAATGTACAGGCGGGCAGTGCAGACCAAGTGCAAATCCTGGAAATGTTGCACCTAAAGCACACCTACAAAGACAGCCCCTTATTATCCCAGTAATCCACTTTTTTCTTCCACCAAGTCCAAAATCGTGCATGGTGCAGGCAGTAGGTACCCATGAAGTCATAAATAAATAAATAAATAAAAAGCAACGAGTGCTGATCAAGTAGTCTGAAATCTATTCCAGCCTCTGGATTCACTGCGCGTTTAAGATATTTATTTATTTATTTTTAAGGTTTTAGCTGACGGTCTTAGGGCAGAACCCAGGCTGGAAGGGGCTTGTCCTTTCTTGCATCCTATCTAGGCTGGAGCAAGTGGTAATTAATGATGTACCTCTGCCCTCTGTGGGAGACAATAGGCAGCAGTGAGTCCAAAAGGAGAGAGAGGTCATTCCCTGGCAGTCACTGCTCCTTCCGCCCTCTCAGCCCAGCTCCCGCTGTTTGGGGATCAGCACGCAGCACTCCCCTCCCCCAACAGCACCTGAGTGAGCGGATTACACACACATCTCACAAAGACTTCGTCTTTTGGTTTTGTTTTCCAAAAAAATCATACGATATTTTTCAAGATTAATCAGTAGAGGACAATGAGTTCTGATTTGGCCACGGGCAAATCACAGGATTTCACCCATTTTGAACATATGAAGCAGGAAACCCTAATGGAACAGAGAATATAGTTATCTTCTAGAGAATAACGAATAACGTCCTAGCCATTCTGTGCCGGATCGGGCTTCTCTAGTGCCTTTACATCCAATATTATAAATTAAAATAGGATTCTCAGTTCGATTCTTGATAGGGAACTAAATAACTACATAAATTCTATGTACTCCAGGGGGCTGGAACAGGGGTTGTGAATCCACTGCTTCTTTTTCGAAAATATAATATAATGAGGAAAAAACCCCAAACACTGGTCTAAAACAAATATTTTATCATAGCATAACAATAATCCTTTCTGAACATGTTACTAAATGTCAGCCAATGCCCTGTGCGAATTGCTTCACTGAAAGCCTCCAGTTCCTCCAGACAGGGCATTAACTGCCAGTGAACAACACCCTGATCCATCAGGAATCGTGGCCTAATTGTAATATAACTCTATACATGACAAATGGTATTATTCATCCCAGGTAATGATCTATGCAAGTGAAAATATGGTAAAAGCTGCATTTTGCATTTATTTAAATTAACTTCCCATCCTTCTTTGTAAGTTTAATTTTAATCAGTGATCATTGATAATGGGAAAAAGTTTATTATGAATCAGAAGATCAATATAAAAATGGAGACCATATCTATTATCATCTACTTAAATAGCATGGTCCTTTTCTGAGAATTTCCAGCCCCACATGACTCTCTTTGGAGAGATATGACCTGCCATTTTTTTCTCATGCTGAATTTTATGTAGGTACTTTGCTGATTGGCATTGAAGGGTTATTAGGTGAAGTAGAATATTGTTTGTATTATATGGTTTTAAGTATGTTTTCAATTTCATTCTAAATTTAAGTTATTTGATTGAATATATGTTATGCTTGTTTTATTGTAAATTGCCCAGAATGGCAGATAAGTGATATATAATTTAAAAAAAACAAACCTAAATAAATAAAAAAATAAGAGATATTGGGTTCAGTTGGAGGATATGTGACTCCAATGTGGGGAGATTTATTCCTGTAGGTAGGGTTTGTGTGTGTGTGTGTGTGTGTATGGAGGGCTTTTTTGTATACCTCTAAATTTTGCATACCCCTAAATTTTTCAGAATCAAGGCCAATTTATGTAAGGAAAGTCTGTGAGTAGAAACGGGGACCACACAGCCATCTCTTGTGCACACCACATCAACATTATCATGCAAATAGAATTCCAGCTTCAGCAGATTAACAGAAAAGCAATGAAACCGAGCTACATTTCAAAAAGAGAATTGTATTCAGCTCCTCTTCCATGCATTTCAGGCTTATGAACATTACGGTTGAATGCACAAACTGTCAATGTGGGTTATCTATTTTCCTGTATCATCCAATGCATTTATTTTGGTTGTATGCACAGAGTGGAAATAGGGTCTGTTACATCTAATTAACAGAAATTTCATCTTGGCTGACATGAAAGTTGTCCAAGTTAAAATATTCCTGGCCAAATTATAGTGCTACAAAAAAACTAACAAAAAGTGAAGCACAGTGTAGCATTTGTATTCAGTAGCAATGAATACAATGAAAGGTAGTGCTGCATAGCCCTAAAAGAAGAAACTAAGCAGATTGCATGGGCAAATTTGGTCTTCTACCACCATTTACAGTTACTATGTAAATAAAGAGTTATTTCCTTTTGCAGTTCTGAGCTTTCTTCTGGATGCTTTGCACCACAACTGGTCAGATGCCTAGCTTACATACTCTACATCTATTTTGTTATAATGCAGTTGTGAAATAATAATTTTATGCATTTAGAATTAAACTGTAAAAGAAATGAACATCACTTGTATTTCCATACAAAAAGCTTGTGTTGACTAGAAGTTAATCACTATAACAGGATTTGTGTTCCACTAACATGCTTTAATACTGTGGCTTCCAACACTTAATAGCTCTGGTTTTCAGGATATTCACAATAATTATTCATGAAACATTTTGGCATGTTTGTTATAAGAACTGGTTTAATTTGCATATTTTGTTACAATCACTCTCCCTGGGAACTTGAAATCCAGATCCGTTCGAAGTCCTGGAGAAAATGATTTTGGGAACCACTACTTTAAGGAGACTAAGAAATATTTGCTAGTTTATGTTCTGTAAAATTTCACTGTAAATCAGAGCTCCACCATAGAAAACCTTTTGGTAAACTTCCATTTGGATTTTTCATTTTACTTCCAAAACAGTTTAAAACCCTTCTAAAATAACTTGGATGTGGTAATTGACTTCCATACAAGTTTGTAATTTTTTTGAATGCTGGAAAGAAGGTTTTATGCTATTCTGACTCTTAAAAAAAAGGGAAGGTTTCCATATCTATACACCTATATTTTTTAATTACTCTCATGTAAGAATTCTAGCCTTATAGAGTCATCATTTTTGTGTGTCTGTATCCCCCAAATAACCTTTGAACTGTTCATCCAGTTTCCTTCTAATTTTGTCATATGTTAAAGAGCTTCCATTGACTCCCCAATTCATACTTTTCATGTGCCCTTAATATTCCTGACACTTAGAATCTCTTCTTTTTACTTCATCTAGGGAAACAGGCTTGTTTGGGTCAATTCAATTGAAATCTCAGGGAGGTCAGCACATTGTGATGTCATCAAGCCTTTTCAAAGCTGCCCAGCTATTGGCTGACATTGACCATTTTTAAAGCTGACTCAATTTCTTTAAAGGGAAAAACCATTGATAATGTTTAATGATGCATTTGTTAAACAGATATTCACATAAGCTTTAACATGGCCAAGTACAAATTTCTGTTCCGAATGTGTGTAGTTGTCCTGTTAGATAATTTGAATACACAGAAACAGAGGTGAACAAAAAGTTGTTGTAGTCTACCAGTCATAATCTTGCTATGTCCGCCCCTCAGTGCAGTCATCTTTCTCCATCCCTTCCCCTTTTAAATTGCACTATTCCTTTTTTTGTCAAAATAATTTTTATTAATAACAAAGGAACAGCGTCCATCAATAAACAGTACATGAATACAATAAAAAAAAATACACGAACGTGGATCGTGCCATATGAATCGGTAAGCACATAGCATTAGAATTCGTGGCAACATGTACCCTCATTAATTATTTTTTTTTTTTGTAAGAGAATAACCTACCCCCACCCCTTCATTATCCACCCCCGCTATATTCCACCGCCCCAGTAACCAACAACCCATCCACACCTACCAGAATCATTCCACGGTCAGACCACACACAATCACTATACCTACCCTATTCAACCCCCTCCCTACCCTACTCGCCCCCCGCCCTACCCCGCCCTACCCGGAGGACCAGACAGACATGTAACCATTTTTTAAATTGCACTGTTCCTGTTGAGTTAGCCCAATAAAAAGGCATCACGTAACTTTTTTTTTTAACTTTATTTCTCTGTACCAAAGAAAGAAAGTTGGCATCATTCCCACATCTGCTTGTTTCACAACTGGCTGCGGGACATTGCTACACAGGTACACGAGTTCCTTGGGCTAAGAAGCCACTGCGCATGCTCTATCCCTGCCCCCGCTCCAGCGCCTGTACTCCAAAGTCCCGGTGACCCGGACGTGACGCAGCCTGACCTTGTCGCGTCATCGTGTAAGCGCTCTGTGCCGGCCAGGCAGCATGGCGGCTTCCCTGCGGCATCAACTGGAGGGTTTGCTGAATCCGTTGCCGGCCTGCGGGGACCCCGAGAACGAGTCTGGCGACGGTGCGTGTGTCTGGCGGGAGGGCTGGGCGGGGGACGAGGCATGGAGGGGGAGGAGGAAGGTCCGCACATGGCTTTGAGGCAGCCGGGGGGGGGGACGGGGACTCGTTTTCTGTGCATTCGTACAGAGGTTAAAAGGTCTGTAGTTTATTCTTTTATCCTCCCCCTCACATTCCACCCCACCTTCCCCCTATAGCACCACAAACGAATCATTTGCCAATCCCGCCCATCAATTACGAAGACAATCGCAAGCAAACTTGGTATTTGGGGAGGTGGTGGTGTCCTAAGGCCCCCTTATGGCTCCCTCACACCTCTCCTGGGCAGCCCTTGCACTAGAAGTAGCCTAATGGTTAGAGTAGAGGGCTGAGAACTAGGGAAGCTGGGGGTTAAATCCCACAGCTGCTCCTTGTGCAAGTTCCTTCACTCCCCATTTCCTCTGATACAAATTTGTAAGCCCTCTGGGGACAGGGACATATTTACAGTACCCAAATTTAACTCGGCTTGAGCTACTATTGAAAAGGCTGAGCTAAAAAAATAAAACAAATATCAAGATTTGTTGAAATGTGAATATAATATAAAGTAACATTCCCCACGCTCCAAAATAAATAAAACATTTTTTTTAAATGTAGGCATTTTAGGTAGGGGTGGAGGGGGGTATCTGTCCCTCCTCTCAGTGTATTAATTTTAACTCTGTTGCTTGCACATGTGAATGACATTTCTTTTGCAGAAACCCTTGCCAAGATTATTGATAAGTTTGATGAAGGTGGAAGTGGTGATGATGCCCTGCAGGTTGGCAGTATACGGAAATGTGCCGCTGCCTATCTTTCTGACAGTGATAGGCGGTACTCTGGTAGTGTCACAACACGAAAAGCCTTGAGAGAGGCATCTGGAGAACCATTACCGTTGGAAGAATCAGGTGAGATGCATGTAATGGGGCACATCTCCTTGGTGAAAATCCTCTAGCCTTCTGAGATACATTAAAAGACTTTTGTTCCCTTTTACCCTTCCATGTAGTGATCTATAGTAGCTGTTACTTTATTACCTTTAGCCACAGTGGAGCCCTTTTGATGAGATGGCTGAGGTGAAAGCATCTTCCCAGACTACAGAACTGTTGCCATGAGCTATATGCACAAACTACATAGGTGTCCCACCCACCTTTTTTCCTAAGGATCTGAATCCAGATCTCATGTGCCATATCGCTAGCATCATACAGAAATCTTTTTGATGATTCCAATATCTAAGGCAGTTCAATTTTTTCTTAGATGAACAAACTGAGGTGGAGGAAGAGACTATACAAGGGGCCTTGGATGATGCTGAAGGCAATGAGGAGGAGGATGTAGATGACAGCATAGAAGAAGAGTCTGATGAAGGAGAATCCATAGATGAGCAAGAAAGTGAGGAAGATGTGACTGAGGAGCAGAAACATGCAGATGATGGAGAGCTCAGGACTTTTTCTGAAGAAAATGTCACTGTGGAAACTGAAAAAGGACAAGCTGTCAAAAACCAAATAGGTTTGTATATGCACTTTTAAAGGGAATCATTCCTAGACACCGTAATATGTACAAATTCAATGGGAACTATAGTTGTTGAAATAACTATTGTAGTTAACTTTGCCTTGTACTGAAGACAAAAAGGCTTGGTATAGTGTTAGTGAAAATTTTAGATTCTGGCTTCTTTATATTTATTCAAAACACAGTGAGTGTCTTTTTTTTTTTAAACTAAAAAGCTTTCCCAGCATTTATACATACAAGCACTAGGGGGAGAAGGTTGTAATGTTGCTGGTGTGCTGCACGCCACATTGTGGTTTCCAAGACCTGCTCTGGAATGTACAAAATAAAATACCCTTACTGTAAAAATGTTAGGGTAGAGTACAGAAAAACTTGACCAGTTTGTCTTTATTGTGTGGTATTTATTTTTTGACCATCTTCAGATGCCTTTCAGAACATCTTTAAAAAAAAAAAATAGATTTTTGAATTGTGGCAGGGAATTGTAATATTCAGGTGCCATAAAGTACAAAATATTTAGAATTGCCAGGGTGGCTGTGCCAGACTCCTTTAAGACTTGAGTTATTTTTAGTTTGTTGCTGTTCTCAAGTGCCAGTACATTGATTTTGGATGCCCTAGTGAACACTTGCCAGTCCCTGATTGGTATAGGTAACAGAGCAACCTGAAGATTAAAGATGATCTTACTATCAGCAGATGCCTAATTGTTTCCTCAGTGTAAAGGTTATAAAATCACTAGAGACCAATGGGAAACTATGGGCAGAGAAATCATGAAATGTTGTAAACATCCTTGTAGAAGCCAAAAATAGAAGACAGATGATGAAAGAATTGCCAAAATTAGTGGTTTGGTTGGTCCCATGACATACACTTCCCTGACAGTAATCCAGAAAGTCTAATTGTGTGTTTTATTTCTTTCTGGTAAAGCACTATGGGACCAGCTTTTGGAAGGACGGATAAAAATGCAGAAAGCTCTGCTTACAGCTAATCAGCTGCCACAGCCAGATGTTCTCCCAGCTTTTAAACGGAAAGGTGGGACTGAGCTTTCCATCGCATTGAAAAACAGTAAGAACCTTCCTGTAGAATCTTCTCTCTTAACTGTTCTCTTGTACTTGGGCGTGTGTAGTGTTTAACACATTTTGGTGCAGGGCCCCATTATTGTCCTACACATTATGCATGCATTTTTGTTCATTACATATAGACAACTCCTAACGGTAGCTGATGGTGGGTAGCAAAACTGTATTCAAAAGCAAAATGTTCCTCTTGCTTGAATGTTCATGTTATGAGGTCCCTGAGCTTTGAATGGCTACCAGGCTTGATGAGGTTGCATTTTTTTTTTTTAATTTGGCTCAGCAGTTTCCTTCTCCTTTTTCAGCTATTCACTTGCAACTGGCCTTTATTTTTTATTTACTTACATTTGTATTCTGTTTTTCCATAAAAACATTCTCAAAGCAAATGTTGTTATACTTTTGTTGTATGTATTATAGATACATACAAGATAAGACCTAACATTCTTCACTAGGCTACAGCACGATTAGCCTTCATTCACAACTACCTGGGATATTTACCGTATTTTTATAACCTTCCTGAGCCCAGCCATAGACCACAGTTCCCCTGGACCCTGGCATGTGCACACTCTACTTCTAGTCAGTAGGTCTATCTGAAATACATAATGGACCAAGTGTGTGCAGACAGCAGCTGAAGATTACTGGGATAGTCCGAAACAGTATTGATTTTTCAGATTTTCGAGGGTTCATTCCACATTGGCATTCTTATGCATTTTAGACTTCCAAAAACTGCTGCTGTCTGATACCTCTGAAACAGTTTAAAGGTAAATTCTAAGACCCAGCGATTTTATAACATGAGTATAAAGAGCGGACTGGGAGGGAACTTCCTAACCCAGCTAACTACCCTACATTTTTTTTTTTTTGTTTTGAAACTTACCTGCTTTCTGGTGCAGCAGCAACTTGCGAGGGCTGGTCGGCTCCCGGTGCGTGCTTTAGCGGGAGCAGTGCCTAATGGCGCTTTCCATGCCCGCCCCATTTTCACAAACCCTTTCTTCTGCGCGTATGGGCAGATACGTGCGAGGCTGTGGGCGTTTTAAAATCCCCGCGGTGCACGCCCGTCTCATCCATGCATGTATCTGCCCGTTTTGACGCATGCCAGGCTTTTAAAATTCGGCCTTTTAACTTGCAGAGCTTTAGCATGAACTTCACCCTGACAATAATGGCATGGGAAAGGGAACAAACAGCTTGTGAAAACAAAACCTTTCGCTAATAGAAAAAAAAAGTTTAGAGTGACCAATTTTGTGATAGTTCTGGACACTTTGCCTAGTTAACTTGTGGTCTGCAGCTTTAAATGAAGAGATCGAGAAAACCAAATAGCAGTGGTAGCATCCTTTCCCTGTACGTACCCGGATCAGTCCAGACAGCTGGGTTTTGTCTCCCATCCAGCAGATGGAGACAGAGACATTTTGACTGACTCTGCCACTTAACCCGAGGTGCCACCTGCAGTCTGCCAGTATTTCTCTGCCTCCACCAGATGGTAGAGTTGCAGAATCCTGCAGTCTAAGATTTAAGGGAAAAAAAAAAACCGGGAAAGATAACTTCTTCAGTTAGCCTCCCAAGGGGGTAGTGAGGTCCTGGTGGGACCGTCCCCCCTGGTATTCGAGGCAGGAGAGCTGTTGGTCGGGAATCCTTTTGCAGCTCCCAGAGCCTTGCCGCCATTCAAGGTGACACTGGGGGTCCCAGTTCACTCACCCTGTGAGGATTCACATGAGCCTATGTTGTTTGAAGTCGAGAAAACCAAATAGCAGTGGTAGCATCCTATTCTTTGTGTGCAGATCATACTTGTATTTAACAGGATGTATTACAGATGACAGCAAGCACAGTGTTCAGTATGGGTCAGAAATCCAGTATTCCTGGAGACCTTTAACAGGAACAATGGTTGACATTTTGATATTTTACATTAGCAAAGTATAGAGTGTTAACGGGAACTGTGAATCCAGGGTGGTTCAGGTTAGGGGTTCAGTTACAGTTAAAAAGAAACTTGTACATTTTGACTATTTATTTTTTGCATAACTTGGCAGGCTTAAAGTTACTCTGATTAGCTGTGCTTCCAGCTCCAGCGCTTAATTTGGTGCTCTTATTCTCTTCTATCAATATTGGATCTACACAGGCTTTGTGTAGCCTCCCTTTCTGATGCTATTAAGTGGTGGATGGAGAAAATGAGGAAGAACAATTCATTTCAGAGCTTAGGATTTCTTCAAAGCATCACCTGCCATCAGGGTAAAATCACAGGTGGCATTCCTGTACAGCCAGAATGAACTGAAGCTCTGAGTGGGGTTTTTTCAGTCATGAGACAAGGATATTTGCCGTCCGGGGCTACCAGCTGATGATATCCACTACTGAAATAACACATCCCACTCTTTGGATTCTTGTGTCACTCTGCAGTAGTCGTGTGCTAAAAATGAGTTTTGCTCTCTAGTACCTTCAGTGCTTTCTGCTCAACCCTGCACAGTCAAGTTCAAGCAGCCAGACCGCTCCCTCCCCTTGCCTGACCCCAGGACTGGAGGGATACTTGTCTCAAAGGCACCACTGATGGGCTGTTACTGTATCAGCAGCCGTTTTCCCTCTCTCTCTAGGCATGAATGCACCTCCACCATGCACACAGCTCCAGAAGACAAAGGTGCTGTGTGCCATGTGTTGCCTTCGATTTTTTTTTGTTTTTGTTTTTTATTTTTTTGATGGGGAAAATGAGATGCACCTTTAAGCGGCCTTTCCTTTGGTGCACTAAGTGAGTGCTACATGGCTCGGCCAGTTTTAGGCTCGACGTTCGCCTCAGTGATTTACTGCAAAATTGCTTATAAATGGAGGCAGAAAGTGTTTTGCAGAGCTGGCAGCTTTCAAGCCTAGCACCCATTTGTCACCCAGCATTTCCCTTTGTGTATAGAACAAGAATTAATTAGGCTGCGCTGTAGGAAAAGTTTATGGCCATAATTTATATGGGATGAGTTGCTGTTAAAGAGGCAGTATTGCTTCGGTTAAGCTTTCTTATTTTTCTTTCCTATGTGTGTTTTTTTTTTTTTTCTTTTCTGTTTAATTTCAAGCATTTTAAACAACTCTTAAAGCCACAGTGCATACTAATGGAAGCTATTTTTGCTCAGTTGAAACAGTTGTCTATAAAGTAGAAGACAGTTGTCCCCCATGGTATTCTAGCCTGTTAACCTAAATTAAGAAAAGAGAGTCATTTTTAAAAAATATATATTCTAATTACAATCTAGAATGTAGAAATATGCTTTAGCCAGCATATAGAGTGGTAATTTAATTTAATTTCCAGCTTTAGAATGTGTCTGGATCTGGGGCAGGAAAGGGTGATTATAGATTTTGTTTCCGGTCCTGCTGGCCCCCCCCCCCCCCCCCCCCCCACACACACATGTGGAAGAGCCATTATTTTTTTTAAACACTTCAAGAATAAGAGAGTAGGAGGTAATTGCTCTCCTAAAAACAAGTAGAAGTGGTAACTTATTTTTTTTAAACCTACCCACCCCTTCTGAGCTGAGGACCTGGAAACTCTTTTTGTTAGGGAGAGCTTGCTGGTGCTTTACAGTCAGTTGCTTGGCCATGCATTTGTATCCCCTCAGGGAGGCCTCTTATGGGTTAAGAGGGTGGTTCTATGAAGTTCGGGTGAGAGGACTGCAAAAAGAATCAGAACTCCTCCTAGGAAGCGACCTTGGGAATGGGGCATTCCTCAAGGTACCTGTCCACTGTGCTTTTCTTGCAGTTTTAAGTTTGGAGAGTTTAGGATTTAGACAACCAATTGAATTGAGTTGTTTAACTTGAGATCTTGTCTGCCCTAGTTTTCTGATAACATGGAACAAGCCAGGTATTCCTCCCTTTATAATATGGTGGCAATACCTTGCGATAACCCATCTTGTGCAGTTTATCAAGCCCCATTGTGCAGCGAGCCAATCAGATCGCTGGGCTCACAGACAGCCCCCTCGCCCCCTCCCCCCAACTTTACTTTCTGCTTTGTTGCACTGCCTAGGAAATGCCAGTTAGACCATTCCACTGCACAGTGAGGGGAGATGCCCTTTGTACAATAGGAAATGTCAGTTAGACCATTCCACTGCACAGTGAGGGGAGATGCCCTTTGTACAATAGGAAATGCCAGTTAGACCATTCCACTGCACAGTGAGGGGAGATGCCCTTTGTACAATAGGAAATGCCAGTTAGACCATTCCACTGCACAGTGAGGGGAGATGCCCTTTGTACAATAGGAAATGTCAGTTAGACCATTCCACTGCACAATGAGGGGAGATGCCCTTTGTACAATAGGAAATGCCAGTTAGACCATTCCACTGCACAGTGAGGGGAGATGCCCTTTGTACAATAGGAAATGCCAGTTAGACCATTCCACTGCACAGTGAGGGGAGATGCCCTTTGTACAATAGGAAATGCCAGTTAGACCATTCCACTGCACAGTGAGGGGAGATGCCCTTTGTACAATAGGAAATGCCAGGTAGACCATTCCACTGCACAGTGAGGGGAGATGCCCTTTGTACAATAGGAAATGTCAGTTAGACCATTCCACTGCACAATGAGGGGAGATGCCCTTTGTACAATAGGAAATGCCAGTTAGACCATTCCACTGCACAATGAGGGGAGATGCCCTTTGTACAATAGGAAATGTCAGTTAGACCATTCCACTGCACAATGAGGGGAGATGCCCTTTGTACAATAGGAAATGCCAGTTAGACCATTCCACTGCACAGTGAGGGGAGATGCCCTTTGTACAGTAGGAAATGCCAGTTAGACCATTCCACTGCACAGTGAGGGGAGATGCCCTTTGTACAATAGGAAATGTCAGTTAGACCATTCCACTGCACAGTGAGGGGAGATGCCCTTTGTACAATAGGAAATGCCAGTTAGACCATTCCACTGCACAGTGAGGGGAGATGCCCTTTGTACAATAGGAAATGCCAGTTAGACCATTCCACTGCACAGTGAGGGGAGATGCCCTTTGTACAGTTTATTGAAAAAACACTTAGAAGTCTCAAATATTTTTAAACCTCTTTATAAAACACCTCACTTTAAGGGGGTTTGATTAATTTCTTTGCTTTGTTTGTGTCCTCTCTTGCAATTCCCTTGAAGAGCAGTCTGTAAGAAGCTTTTTAGCATTGGGTAAAAGCAAGCTGCTTCCTTTTTTAATTCGCAGGATGAATATCACTAGTAGTAGGGAGGGGGTGGGCGAATGCAGCCTTGGAGTCGCACTGCTGTAACACATTCTGTCTTGGAGGAAACATCTACAGCCCCCTGTTTTTTATTATTTTCTTTTTACACGAGCTGGGATATCTTTCCCAGTGCTGGGTACTTGTTTAAACTGAACAAGCCATGTTTGCTGAGGGATATGCAGAGGGTTTCTGTCTGGCCCCCAACCGTGGCATGAAGTTGCATGCGTCAGGGTTTTGGGCCTTCATAGAGGTTAATTCCCAGCATCTTGGCTTTTACTTCTGACTTTGGTCTGAGACGGCTGATCCAAATTTGGGATTCTGGAAATAATGAATTGCAAAGGAGCTGCACCATGGTGCATGTGCTGCTACAGCCACACTGTTCTCACGCTCCACCGCATGGCTACACACACACACACACCGTACTCCTCTTCTCGACTTCCTGTTTGCATACATATCTCAGTTCAGGCTCAGCGGCACACCTGATCCCTGAGAGAGATTGCTGGGGTTTATTCCTGGTCTGCTCATTTTGTACATTTTTTTTTTTTCTTTAATCAAGCAAACCATGTTTACATTCATTCTTGTAATCCAGGTAAATTTATAGGTGGTATTTACTGTTTAAGTAGCACTGTAGGTGTACACAGCTCAGTACAAGAATAATTCACATGACCACATTGTCACTTCTCAGAAGAGCTTACTGGCTTGAGATTTTGGAGTCTAAGGAGGCTTGTGTGGCACAGTGAGTTGTCCACATAACAAATACCCAAGAATCCTTTCCAATATGGCCTTGTGTATTTTAGGCAGCGAGGAGCAGGCTGACTTAATTCATTTTGGATTGATCAGATAATTGTCCCTGATCCTCTACTTAGCTGGATTAAGATGCCAAACTATGGTGGAAGGCAAAAGCCTTATAAATGAGACCCAAGAATTGTTGCTTAATTGTACAATAATATCTTTTTTTTATAAAATAACAAAGAAAACCTAAAGCTTATTGGCTGTTTATGAAAGAGCCTAGTGTTGATCCCTTTCCTACATGCTCTTCTCCCTGCCAATCACGTGGCTCTGTGTGTCCTAGATAATTTCAGAAGGGATCCTTTTGAGCTGGAATATGGAGAGAAGAATTATAGTGGCTGTCTAAATTTATCCTGTCCGGAAATCTTTCTGCTCTCCTGAGTTGGGTTTGCTGTTTCGGATCTGCTCTGGGGATAAAGCGCCCGCTGTCACAGCCGCGTCGACCAGCCTTGGAATAATGACACCTAGGCCGTTCTCTTGGAATCCTTTGTGGGAGAACTTGGGGCCTAAATGTTAAGGCTTATTGTTATTCCACGTTGATAATCTCAGCCTTGCTTTAATAATTTTTCCTCATGCCTGGGTAGCCCGCAAGTTACACAATAATCACTCACACAGCTTTGTAATCAATGCCCAAAGTAATAGGATTCCTCTGGCCACCGGCAATTAATATATTTGTGTCTTTTTTAAAACACTAGCAAGTCGGGCCTGAAATACGACTGACTGGCTTTCCTCATTTGCATATTTATTGCAGTGGAAAAATTCTTGTCGAATGATTGATGTTGAGCCTGCCTTTTGAATTCCAAGTAGCACATTATTATGAAATGAAAAATGCCGACCATACAGTTGATTAAAGTTGAAGACACTGGAATCTGTGGGGTTTTTTTTTTTTTTTTTAAATTGTGGGAGAATTAAAGGCATATTTTAATGGATGTTGACAAGAAGTGAACTAACAAAAGCAAAGCAAAGGATTTGCTTGAAAAGATTTAATCAGATGCGTTTCTTGGGGGATTAATTGCTGGGGATGGCTAGGGCAAGTGGCAGGCTTGTGGATTTGAATGAAAGTATTGTTCTTGGGCGAGATCCAATGTGTGTCACTTTGACCTATGATTTTTTTTTTTTTGCTCGGGCTCTGGAAAGAAATCTTTTTTTTTTTGCCTGCACGACCGGCATTCTATCAAGCGTGAGTCATCTTGTGGCCATTTGGGGAGGTACTTCCAAGTACAGGAATATGTTTTAACATCAGATGCATATTTTTGAAAGCGCGTTTATCTGTCAGGCCTAAGTGGAGCGCATGGGAGGTTTGCAGCTGGAGTAAGCCCCCGGGGGTCTCTGGCCCCTGGCAGTGGATGGGTTGGAGAAGGAGGGTTCCAAATGGAGAAACACTAGAGACCAATTCCAACTGAGCTGGAAGGAATGGGGGTGGGGGAGAAGTAACCTGCTTAATCTATCCACCCCCCCTTATTCAGATGGAAATTGAGACCAAAGATTTTTCCTCTGCTGCTGCTTTTTTTTTTTTTTTTTTTTTTGTGTGCGCGCAATGTGAGATAAAATATTCTTTATTTTCCTGCTTATGTTTGTCTGGTGGCTGACGGCATGGTGGAGGAGCGAAGTAACATCGATTTTTTTTCAGGTTTGCTAATCGGATGCCCCAGCGCCTTGGAATGCTGTTACTTATTTTAGAATTCCTCTTTGGAGGCTGCATCTCATAATAAACAGGGGAAACCCCCCCCCCCCTGGGAGACCACCATCCTCTTCTTCCCCAGCTGTTCCTGGGCAGTTTGTTCGTTGCTTCAAATCTGTGGTTCAACAGCATTGGGCTTCCAAGAAGGCTTTGGTGGTCTGCATGGTTGAAATGCAAGCTTCAGTGAGTACAGGCTGGCCAGAGGAGATACGGATAGATAAATATGTAATATCTACCAATAATTGTGAGGATTGTTACAAAAATTGATAAGAGATGAAAGGGGGGCCTGGGCATTGCCTTAAATATTGGTATTGTGAGAAGCAAAGTTGTAGATGACCAGGCCTGAAGTGGCCCAATAGCCCAGGTGGTGGAGACGATCACTGTGGCATATTGTGGGTATGATTTGGAGGGCAGTGGTGTGAAAAGGGTTACGAAGTGGTATAAAGGATATGGAGTTAGGGGGGGGGGGGGAGTTGGTGTTGGGTTGCATATGGGAATTTATATGTACATCGCCCCAAGGTGGATGCATCTCAACTGCGTGGGCCATTTTGGTCTTTATCTGCTGTCAATTAGTGTCATATGATATGTGGGGTTGTGTGTTTTGGTTTTTTTTTTTTGCTTCCCATTTGCTTGCCCTTCTGACTTGAAACTAGATGAGCCCCTCTTGTTTCCCATGTGACTTTTCTGAAATGCCTGCTTAGAGGGTGCTCATTGAAACAAATGTGTGAAAAAACCGCAAGTTAAGGAATAATTCTGTAATAACTTCTGGTACCAGGAAAGCAGTTACCCTATTCTCTGAATTGAATTGATTCTTGCATGTTTTTGGCAGCCAAAACAAGGGTGAGGTACAGCAAATTTACATATAGGCACAATGAGTCCCTGCTGCTAAGAGCTTGTAGACTAAGGGGATAACCCTGTAGTACAAGGAAATAGTGCCCTTGTTAGCCCAGTCAAGTTTCCAGGCTATCCACAATGAATACCGGTGCAAGAGATTTGCATGCACCGCTGCCTTCATATGCAGCTCTATCTCCTGCATATTCATTGTGGATAACCTGAAAACCTCATTGGCTAGGTGTGCCCCAAGGGACGAGGCTGCGAGCCACTGATCTAAGGTCACAGCTAGTGGCTGGAGTAGGACTTGAATGTGACTTTCCTGCTTTCCAGACCCGGACTTCAGCCACTAAACCACCCTCTGTCTTATCAGTCTGGCTCTAAAGGATGCTCTCTCTGATCTTTGCAAAAGAGAGTCTGAACATGTCCCTTAGATTCCAGATGGAGGGAGGGGTGGAAGTAGAGTGGAGTCGCCTTCTCTGTAGCCCTTGGTACTGCTGTACAGAATTGATTTTTGTGGGTTTAGAACAGTAGGGCAGATTGCATCTCTAGTGGGTCTTGTGACACTTTGATGCATGGCCGTGCTTTCCTTGCATGGAGCTTAAATACTCTAGGGCTACTTTTTGACTGGGTGAAAGGATGTATAAGATGAGAACGTAAGAGGGAGTATTAACAGAAAGGCACAAGTTGATTTACTGATATTGGCTGCGAGCTTTCTTGTTGGATTGATAGGCTGTCTTCTCGCTGGAGGCGCTCTCTCCTCTCTCCCCCCCCCCCCCCCCCCCCCCCCCACTGACTTGCGCAAAAAGTAAAGTTGTTCACAAGGGCCACTGTGCAGAGACCGTATTAGAGGGTGATGTACTCTGGGTCTTTTCATGGTTCCCAGTTAAACTGGACATTAAATTCAGGATATTTCTCTGGTTCACATAGGGGCTCTTTATTCTCCTAGATTAGAAGGCAGGGCCTCTAGGAAGAATGACTGTGACTTTCATTCCGTCTTTGAACCTTGGTTCTTCTGTACTGCATTCTTTCCGTGCCAAAAGCAGAATTAAGGAATGAAATGTGATGTTTTCGTTAAAGGCACTGGTTTACAAACAAGTATAATCGTATTATTTAAGCCCTTCCCTTGGCTTGAGTGCCGGTGGAGAATTTTGGTAGTGGCAGTCTCAGATGCTTTGTCATGTCTGTGTTTGGCTCTTGCTGGGGGTGTCATTGTAAGTGTTTACAGCTGCAGAATCATTGAATCTGGGATGGACAAAATTGAGTAGGATTTACTGTCTCTTCTGCTTTAAAAACATGTAAAATGTAAATCTGCCTGCATGGACTATACTTATTTATTTTTTGTGTGCTTTATTTTCAAGAGAGTATATCTTAAGTTGCTCTTCCCATCCCAGTCTGAGACATTGATTGGCCGGAATTGTCAGAGCAGAACAGACAATTAGGGCTGTGCACTAACAGATAGTGCCATTAAATGCAGTGCAAAGTGTGCTGGGGCAGAGATGTGAGGACATGGACTCCAGAAACTGGATTAAGTTCATTCTATAAATTGGATTAATATATGTGTGGTCTGTGTAATAATGATCCTACCGTCTCATGTGTGGCAGATTATAAGGCACTGAAAGCACTGCTGAGATCCCTGGTAGATCTGCAGGATGAGCTGCTTTACCAGTATCCAGATACAAGGCACCTGATAGATGGGAAGGATTTGAAAGCTGATAGGTAAGTCCAGCATCGATCACATATGGTGATGAAGAACAAAATCACTTTTTACATATCCAATTACTCTTGACCCGGATTGATGCCAGAGACCCCTGTTAAGAGGGGGGGAGGGTCCTGATTGGGTGCATTTCAGATGGGAGTTCAGGCAGTTCCCTAACGCACTCGGCCATTCTCCCTGGTTTCTGAATCCTCGCACAGTCCTTGTATTTTCTGTTACTCATTGCTTTCCCACCTGGTACTTCAGTTCAGGCGGGTCCAGGCCACTTCTATATATCCTTCGCTTCCGAGAGGGGATGCCAGGCTGCACAGTGACCTGCTCGCTAATCAGAATGCCTTGTTTAAATTTAATAGCCTTGCATCCATTTAGCGAAAAAAATCTTTTTCTTTTTTGGGGGGTGGTGGTGGGGGGGAGGAGGTCCCTTATGCTAAGATCCTCACGTGAGGGGCTGCGATTGAACTTTATGTACTTGGTTTACACAAACAGGTTTTCATTTCAGCTGTTGTGTAATGTTCTTGTGATTTCATTCCTCTCACGCTCAGATATTCCCATAGCCAGTGAAAACTGCAGAAGGCTCCATGCTGCCTAAACCCTGCAGCCCCCAGTTTCATGATATTTATTTATTTTTGAAGAGCCATTGGCATACACAGCACTGCACAATTTTATTCATGTGCTCGGTGCTCCTGCCAAAAAGAATTAAGCCTGAGCCCGGTGACCCATGAGATTGTCTGGCTCAGAAATCTTCACTCTGCATTGCTCTCTCCCCATGCCATGTACAGCTCTTGCTGTTACAGTACAGCCAGGAGTGTGCGATTTATAAGCCACCACTTATAGCACAAAAGATTGCAGAGAGAGAGCCTGGTCAGGCTAGTAAAGTCTGTTTTCTTTCGTGTAAACTGAAACGAAAAAAAAAAATAAAAGAATGAAGAAATTATCCCCATTTGTGATCCAAGATTGAGCTTCTCCTTTACAAATTTGTTTCTTTAGCAGAGGAGGTGCTCCTGGACTCCACCAGCTGAGCTGTCCACGAGCGCGTCCTCTCAAGAACTTTGCAGACGGTTTTTTTGCTTTTCTTTTTACTCCTGCCATGTATGCTGAGAATTGTGATAATTAATCTTTCACCAAATTAGTTTTTCCTAGAGATAACTCAACCACTGGGAGAGGATCTGCACAAGCTTAGAGGTTGCTTACCCCAGCTTTACATAAGAACATAAGAACATGCCAAACTGGGTCAGACCAAGGGTCCATCAAACTCAGCATCCTGTTTCCAACAGTGGCCAATCCAGGCCATAAGAACCTGGCAAGTCTATCCCATTCTACTGTTGCTAGTAATAGCAGTGGCTATTTTCTAAGTCAACTTAATTAATAGCAGGTAATGGACGTCTCCTCCAAGAACTTATCCAATCTTTTTTTTAAACCCAGCTACACTAACTGCACTAACCACATCCCTTGGCAACAAATTCTAGAGTTCAATTGTGCGCTGAGTGAAAAAGACCTTTTTCCAATTAGTTTTAAATGTGCCCCATGCTAACTTCATGGAATGCCCCCTAGTCTTTTCTATTATCCGAAAGAGTAAGTAACCGATTCACATTTACCCGATCTAGACCTCTCATGATTTTAAACACCTCTATCATATCCCCCCTCAGCCGTCTCTTCCCCAAGCTGAACAGCCCTAACCTCTTTAGTCTTTCCTCATAGGGGAGCTGTTCCATTCCCCTTTATCATTCTGGTTGCCCTTCTCTGTACCTTCTCCATCGCAACTATATCTTTTTTGAGATGCGGCAACCAGAATTGTACACAGTATTCAAGGTGTGGTCTCACCAGGAAGCGATACAGAGGCATTATGACATTTTCCGTTTTATTCACCATTCCCTTTCTAATAATTCAGAACATTCTATTTGCTTTTTTGACTGCTGCAGCACATTGAACCAACGATTTCAATGTGTTATCCACTATGACGCCTAGATCTTTTTTGGGTGGTAGCTCCTAATATGGAACCTAACATTGTGTAACTACAGCATGGGTTATTTTTCCCTATATACATCACCTTGCATTTATTCACATTAAATTTCATCTGCCATTTGGATGCCCAATTTTCCAGTCTCACAAGGTCTTCCTGCAATTTATCACAATCCGCTTGTGATTTAACTACTCTGAATAATTTTGTATCATCTGCAAATTTGATTACCTCATTCGTCGTATTTCTTTCCAGATCATTTATAAATATGTTGAAAAGCACGGGTCCCAGTACAGATCCCTGAGGCACTCCACTAGAAAATTGTCCATTTAATCCTACTTTTCCTGTACGTACCCGGATCAGTCCAGACAGTGGGTTGAGCCTCCTGTCCAGCAGATGGAGACAGAGAAAAACTGAAAGGGTATCCTATATCAGGACAGAGCCCACCCTGCGTCCCTTCAGTATTTCTCTGTCTCCAGCAGATTCAGACATTTGAATCTGCAGTTCCCTAGATTTATCTCCTTTTCTTCTCCTTGGGGATTTCTCTTCTCTTCTTCCCTCTGGGTTGATACAGGATCAAGCAAGTATTGTTAATTTCAATTAAAAGTAAACAAAAAAAAAACAGGGCAAAGTTTACTTGTTGTCTCCTAGCTCTTACTGGGTCCCAGGGGAGACTTGTCCCCTTGAATATTCAGCCTGGGACCCACTTTCCCGGTGACCTCCAGCCTGGCTGCATGGGGTGATACTGGTGGTCCAGTCATTCCCCCTTTTTTGCCTAGTCTGAACCTGTTGAGGTACCTACCTCGGGTCCCATAGCAGAGAGGTGTTTTTTTCCTCTGCTTGATTAAAGTTTCAAAAACAAAAACAAAAAAAAAAGGAAAGATTACAAGACAGACTTGCAGGCAGTCGGCAGTGTTTTCTGGCCAATTTCTGTGGAAGGAGTGAAGCAGGGTTCATTCCCTCGCTCAGGCTCATGGTCAGCTAGGCACTGCCATTTTTCTCTCTGCTCTAGCAGCTGCCCCCCCCACCGGAGCTCATGCCGCGTTCCCCTGCCTGTCTTGCCTGTGGGGAGCCTGCCCCGCAGCTCTCCCTCAACGGGCTCTGTTCAGCATGCCTCCCCGGAGGGGAGGGTCCCTCCAGGGCAGTGACTAGATCTCCAGCTCGGGGTCGGGCTGTGAGATGCACTCCCAGGCAAAAAACTGTGGGAACGGCGGCCATTTTGTCTCCGGAGCTACCTTCTCACACAAGCCCTGCTGAGCCAGCAGAGCCGATTTTTAACCCCGGGCCCAGTTTCTGCCCCCCACTCCCTGCGATTCCTCCCCCCCACCCTTGCCAGGGTGGTCACAGACAAGGGTCCTAGGACCCCGAATGTACAGGCCTCTACTAGGGTCAGGACTGTACCGGATCCCCCTGACCCCCCCCCCCCCCCCCCCCTCAGCCGTCTCCTACGCCGGATGCGGATCCTGATTCAGATTTGGTTCTTCCAGGCCCGCCGGTCGATGGGGATGATCCTCTGGTTCTGCGGCTGTTCCAATGAGAGGAGTTTGAACCGCTCATTCCTTTTGTTCTGGATGAACTGGGAATTGAGGTTCCTCCAAAAGAGCCCCCCACCCCTTCGTCTTCTCGCACTGTGGACCCGGTCCAGGCAGGACTGAGAGCTCCGCCGCGCATCTTTCCATTCCACCCCATGCTGATGCAGCTCCTGCTATGGTAGTGGGAATCTCCCGAGTCAGGTCTAAGGGTGGGCAGGGCGATGGACAAGATTCCCCACCCCTGCCGGACCAATGCCTGGATATGCTTCGGTGTCCGCTGTCACCAAACGTACCACCATCCCGGTGGTAGGGGCCATGGCATTAAAGGATTTGCAGGATCGGAAGCTGGAGCTCCACCTCAAGAAGATCTTTGAAGTTCTGGCTCTTGGAGTCAGGGCGATAGTCTGTAGCAGTCTCATGCAGCGGGCAAGCCTCAGGTGGGTTCAGCAATTACTCAGCACCCAGGACCTCCCGTCTTCAGAGACGGAACAGGCAGAAAGGCTGGAAGGCGAGATTGCGTATGGGGCTGATGCTCTCTCTGATCTCCTCAGGGTGCAAGCCAGAGCTATGGTCTCTGTGGTGTCAACCAGGCGATTGGGCTGCAGACTCCTCTTCTACGTCGCAGTTGGGCACTCTACCCTTCAAGGGTAAGTTACTTTTTGGCGAAGACCTGGACCAGCTTATCAAATCCTTTGGTTGACAACAAGGTTCATAAGCTACCTGAGGACCCGCCCCAAGCAGTCCAGATCCTTTTTTTCCATCGTGCTCTCGCTTCAGGGGACGGCGCAGATTCACCAAACCGCAAGGAAATTTCCAGCGGAATACCTCCACTAGGGATCAGGCATGGCTCCAGTTCTTTTGAGGCCGGCGGCCCTTCCGCGACAATACCCACCAAGGTTCCGCCGCCAAGCCCTCTCAATGAGATGCGGCCGGCCCATTCCTCCATTCCAGATTTAGGTGGTTGGCTGTCCCTATTTCTCGAGGAATGGGCCAAGATTACTTCGGATCCGTGGGTCCTTGAGGTGATCGAAAAAGGTTACGCTTTAGAGTTTGCTTGAGATCTCCTGGACCTCTACCTAATCTCTCCCTGCGGACCACGGAAACGGCCGACGGTGGGCCAGACGCTCGACAGGCTTCTAGTGCTCGGCGCCATAGTCCCGGTTCCCCCACAGGAGCAGGGATCCAGCCAGTATTCCATCTACTTCGTCGTTCCCAAAAAGGATGGATCCTTCCGGCCGATCCTGGATCTCAAGAGAGTCAACCGGGCCCTCGAGGTCCCCCACTTCTGCATGGAGACTCTGAAGGCGGTCATAGCGGCAGTCTGTATGGGCGAATACCTCGCTTCTCTAGATTTAACAGAAGCCTACCTTCACATCCCGATCCGGCAAGAACACCAAAAGTTCCTCCGCTTCAAAATTCTAGATAACCACTATCCGTTTCGGGCACTTCCTTTCGGGCTAGCTTTACCAAGGTAATGGTGGTAGTGGCAGCCTTCCTCCGGTGAGAGGAAGTCCTGGTCCATCCGTACCTGGACAACTGGCTCATTCGGGCAAAGTCAGAGGAATTGTGTATTATGGCAGTCAACCGAGTATTGTCTGTCCTCTCCTCCCTTGGGTGGATAGTCAACTTCTCCAAGAGCTGCCTCAAGCCCTCCCAATTCCTGGGAGCCCGCTTCGACACCCGTGTGGGCAAAGTTTTGTTACCCGAGGTTCGGGCGCTCAAGCTTATGGATCAGGTTCCATCTGATATCCCTCTCAGTCCCAAGCTGTGGGGACAATCTCCAGGTTCTGGGCTCGATGGCTTCAACTATAGATTTGGTTCCTTGGGCTTTTGCGCATATGCGTCCATTACAGAAAGCCTTGCTGTGCCGCTGGAAGCCGGTCTCTGAGGAGTTTCGGTTGCCCCTGCCGCTCTCTGATGCTACCATAGCCGACATACAGTGGTGTCTCTCTCCCACCCACCTATTGAAAGGGATGCCGCTGGAAACTCCTCGGTGGATCATTGTAACGACTGACGCCAGCCTCTCCGGCTGGGGAGCAGTGTGTCAGGCTCAATCTATGCAGGGATGCTGGTCCCCAGTTCAATCCCGCTGGCACATCAATCATCTGGAGGCTTGGGCAGTCCATCTGGCACTCAAGGTCTTTCTGCCTCTGATCCGTCGCAAGGCGGTGTGGGTCCTCTCCGACAACGCCACCATGGTAGCCTATATCAATCGGTAGGGGGGCACCAGGAGTCGCCCGGTGGCCCTGGAAGCCAGTAAGCTATTAGCCTGGGCGGAACGTCACCTGGATCAGCTGGCAGCCTCCCACATAATGGGGAAGGAGAATGTTCAAGCCGACTTCCTCAGCTGGCAACGTCTAGACCCCGGAGAGTGGGAGCTGTCTGGGGCAATGGACCTGATTGTGCGCAGGTGGGGAGTCCCTCACTTAGACCTGATGGCTATTCTGAACAACGCAAAGGCTTCCAGATTCTTCAGCTGCAGAAGGGAGCACTGCTCCGAAGGGGTAGATGCCCTGGTTCTTCTTTGGCCCCTTGACATTCTCCTATACATGTTCCCACCTTGGCCTCTGGTGGGAAAGGTTCTCAGAAGGATAGATCTTCACAGGGGGGCCTGTCATTCTCGTAGCACCGGAGTGGCCTCGGCAGCCATGGTTCGCTGATCTGGTGAACTTTGCGACGGACGGTCCACTTCGTCTCTGGCACCTCCCAAATCTGCTCCGTCAGGGTCCAGTATTTTTCGATCAGGCGGATCGCTTTTGTCTAGTGGTCTGGCTTTTGAGCGGCAGCGTCTGAGGAGGAAGGGCTATAAGGAAGAGGTTATATCTACTCTGCAGGCTCGTAAGCCCTCCACCTCCCTTGCTTACGTCTGGCTCTGGAGAGTGTTTTAGAAAGTCTATGACGAGTCTGGCACACAAGGCTTCGGTATCTCTGGTCCTCTCTTTCCTGCAGAATGGCCTTTCCAAGGGTTTGTCTTTCAATTCTTTGAGAGTGCAGGTTTCGGCCCTTGGGTCTCTCTTAGGTACTATCGATGGTTACGCGGTAGCAGCCCACCTGGACGTCGTTCGATTCCTCAAAGGGGCCAAGCACTTGAATCCGCCTTTACGGGCTACTTGTCCTTCCTGGAGTCTTAACTTGGTGCTTCGGGTCCTTTATGGGGCGCCCTTCGAACATCTCCGGTAAGCTACGCTTAAGGATCTAACACTTAAGACAGTGTTTCTTGTTTCTGTTTGTTCCTCAAGGAGGGTGTCCGAGATTCAGGCGTGTCTTGTAGGGAGCCTTTTCTTCGCTTTTCTGATTCAGGTGTCTCCCTCAAGACGGTCCCATTTTTTTTTTTTTACCAAAGGTCGTGTCTTCCTTCCATGTCAATCAGTCGGTGGAACTCCCTGCTTTTTCCACTGAGGACATTGCTAGCACCTCTGGTGGCGACCTACGACGCCTTGACGTAAAGAGTGTCCTACTGCAATATTTAGGTCACAAATGATTTTCGAGTCTCTGATCATCTCTTTGTCTTATGGAGCGGCCCAAATAAGGGTTGCAAGGCTTATAAAGCTACAATTGCTCGTTGGCTAAAAGAGGCGATTGCGTTGGCGTATATCTGTCAGGATCGGTCAGTCCCGGAGGGCTTAAAGGCCCATTCTTTGCGTTCACAGGCTACCTCTTGGGCAGAGAGTCAGTTGGTCTCTCCTCAAGAAATTTGCAGAGCAGCTACTTGGAAGTCTCTGTATACCTTTGCTCATCATTACCGCCTTGATGTCCAGGCGCCAGTGTTTGGTTCCTTTAGTAGGCAAGTGCTTCGAGCGAGACTGTCTCAGTCCCACTCTATTTAGGGAAGCTTTGGTACATCCCTCTATCTGGACTGATCCGGGTACGTACAGGGAAAGGAAAATTGGTTCTTACCTGCTAATTTTCGTTCCTGTAGTACCACGGCTCAGTCCAGACTCCCGACCTTTCTACGTCTGCTCATGATTTTTCCGCTCGAAGCTTTTTCACAGAATCCTGGATTGGCTTCTTCCTACCTGAACTACAAGGCACCGGAGGTATTCATTATATTGTTTTTCATGTAAGAGCAAATACTTAACTGTTGAACCTCTGGGTTCCATTTGACTGTTCAAGTTTATTACTTGCTTGATCTTATTCTGGTTTATCTATCAATAGTTCTTTGTCTGCTTTGATAATGTTTATACTGAAGGGGCGCAGGGTGGGCTCTGTCCTGATATAGGATACCCTTTCAGTTTTTCTCTGTCTCTATCTGCTGGACAGGAGGCTCAACCCACTGTCTGGACTGATCCATGGTACTACAGGAATGAAAATTAGCAGGTAAGAACCAATTTTCCTCTGTTTCCTATCTTTTAGCCAGTTTGTAATCCACGAAAGGACATCAACACCTGTCCCATGACTTTTTACTTTTCCTTGAAGCCTCTCATGAGGAACTTTGTCAAATGCCATCTGAAAATCCAAATACACTACATCTACCGGTTCACCTTTATCTACATGTTTATTAACCCCTTCAAAAAAGTGAAGCAGATTTGTGAGGCAAGACTTGCTTGGGTAAAACCATGCTGAGTTTGTTCCATTAAACCATGTCTTTCTATATGTTCTGTGATTTTGATATTTAGAACACTTTCCACTATTTTTCCTGGTACTGAAGTCAGGCTAACTGGTCTGTAGTTTCCCAGATCGCCCCTGGAGCCCTTTTTAAATATTGGGGTTAGATTAGCCACCCTCCAGTCTTCAGGTACAATGGATGATTTTAATGATAGGTTACAAATTTTTACTAATAGATCTGAGATTTCATTTTTTAGTTCTTTCAGAACCCTGGGGTGTATACCATCCGGTCCAGGTGATTTACTACTCTTCAGTTTGTCAATCAGGCCTACTACATCTCCTAGGATCACCTTGATTTGGTTCAGTCCATCTGAATCATTATCCATGAAAACCTTCTCTGGAACAGGTATCTCCCCAACATCCTCTTCAGTAAACACCGAAGCAAAGAAATCATTTAATCTTTCCACGATGGCCTTATCTTCTTTAAGTGTGCCCCTTTAACTCCTTGATCATCTAACGGTCCAACTGACTCCCTTGCAGGCTTTCTGCTTCAGATATATTTTTAAAAGTTTTTACTGTGAGTTTTTGCCTCTACGGCCAACTTCTTTTCAAATTCTCTCTTAGCCTGTCTTATCAATGTCTTACATTTAACTTGCCAACGCTTATGCTTTATCCTATTTTCTTCTGTTGGATCCTTCTTCCAATTTTTGAATGAAGATCTTTTGGCTAAAATAGCCTCTTTCACCTCACCTTTTAACCATGCTGGTAATCGTTTTGCCTTCCTTCCACCTTTCTTAATGTGTGGAATACATCTGGACTGTGCTTCTAGGATGGTATTTTTTTTTAACAATGACCACGCCTCTTGCACACTTTTTACCTTTGTAGCTGCTCCTTTCGGGTTTTTTCTAACTATTTTTCTCATTTTATCAAAGTTTCCCTTTTGAAAGTTTAGCACTAGAGCCGTGAATTTGCTTACTGTCCCCCTTCCAGTCATTAATTCAAATTTGATCATATTATGATCACTATTGCCAAACGGCCCCACCACCGTTACCTCTCTCACCAAATCCTGTGCTCCATTGAGAATTAGATCTAAAATTGCTACCTCTCTTGTTGGTTCCTGAACCAATTGTTCCATAAACTGTCATTTATTCCATCCAGGAAATTTCTCTCTAGTATGTATTTAATTTACTTGGCAACTTAATTTTTCCAAGCCTCTATTCATTTAAAAGAGGTCAATTCCAAAAATGGCGGAGTGCTTAACTTTTTGGCTTCCTAAGTTAAGCTGGCTTTCAGCTGACTGGCTAGTTAGATTTTGGTGAAAAATCATCCTAAATCTAGCAAGCTGAGTTTTTTAGTCTTCTAGATTTAGAACAGAAGTTACTACCCTTAACAGAAACATGGGAGTAGCTTGAATGGAGCGACAGTTACTGCCATAAAGAAATTGCTGGGCAAACTGAATGAACCATTTGGTCTTTTTCTGCCATCATTGCCATGTTACTGTGTAGATTTTGGATGCTCATATGGATTCCTTAAACTTAACTGTAAATCACTGAAACCTAGGTGGGAGAAATTTTAGACTTTCAGCCCGATCAGCATTCAAAGGCTTTCATCTAGCTGGCTGACCACCTTACTTAGCTTGAACCCTCTAAAGCCTGACCCCCAAGGCATTAATGCTTCCTGTACCGATTGCTCACGCTTGTCTCTTCATCCTCTGGTAGGGTCCAGTTTGCAGGTTGCTCGATTCCACCTGTCTGCGTGGCGGAGCACTGTTGGGGGCAGTAAAGTGATGCCAGAAGGGGGGGGCGTGGTGCAGCGTTCCAGTCTTCAGTAGCACATAGATCCCTTCGGGGAGGGAGATGACGAGAGAGAGAGAGTGCGGAGGCCATCTAGTTGTTTATATGCTCTCTGACAAATCAACAGCTGCTTTTAAATGGCATTCAAACAGCTATGGATAATGTTTTGTTTTTTTTGCATAGCATTGCAGAGGAGATGTGCCTCATGGAACACACCGAGCACCGTCCTCCTGTAGCCTCGCGAGCAGGCACAGGATTGTGAACGGTAGTGCGCTCCCCTGGTTAGCCTTGGGGCCTCCATATTTATTTATTTTTTTTTTTTTTGCCATTTGCTGCAGCAGAGTCAGAGCTGGAAGTCAACGCCATTTAGGGACCTTTTTGAGAAGGCAGAAAGTTGCCTTTGCCCGGCATTTTCTGCGCCCGTCCGTGTTTTTCTTACAGGGTGCTCATTTCCGAGAGAGGTTTTTCTAAAGGCCGGATTGAAACCGTTTGTTCTCCAGTGGCGAAGATGAGGAGGAGATGTTGGCGAAGAAGCAGAGAAATGCACCAAAGAGGAAGCTGGAGATGGAGGAGTACTCTGACTTCATGGCTAAGCGGTTTGCTGGTTTCCGAACATTTCGCAACAGCACTCTGCAGAAGTGGTATGACAAGACCAAGCTGGCCTCTGGGAAATTTGGGAAGGCAAGTCAAGGCTGGGTGGTATTCGTTCAATTTTATTTTATTTTATATTTTTTAGAATCTTGTGGTGAGCTCTGCCAGATTGGTAACCCCAAAAACCAGCACCCTTCCCTTTCTTCACAGACTGCAGTAGCACGGGCTTCTTCTAGGCTGCCCTGATCTAGTTTCAAGGGGTGACTTCTAAACCATTTAGGAAAGGGATCATTCTGTGTGCCAGTCAAGCTGCCAGCTGAGAATATTTAGGTTTGCCGACATGAAACGAGTTGCTGGGTCTCAGTCCATGCCACTGAGCGGGCAGGGTTTTCACATCTGTCTACAGCTATAAACAGATGCAGACAGATGTGAAATCCCTGCCCCCTCTGAGACACGGACTGACACCACACCAGCTGATTACATGTAAATAGCGCTTTCCTTTTGGCAATGTTCTTTTATAAAACTGACCACCCTGGCATGCAGGTAATAGTGAGCACATAACACCTATATGTGCACGCTTTCTCCCATATTTGGGAGAGGTGTAATGGGCTGGGGCCTGGGTTGGCTGTTGTCATTTACATGCACGCTGTTTTCATTTAGGAAAGTGCATGCATACATTTTCATAGCAAAACTATCCACACCAAACAGCAGATGAAATTATGTTCAGGTAGTTGTGCCAGGGTAATTTTTCAAAGCAGAGTTACACATATAAGTTCACTTTGCAAATTTCTATAACTAATGTGTATAACAGCCCGCAAATTAACAAAATCTCCCCCCCGCCGGTGTGGGTGTTTTTTATTCAGTCTTTAAATAATATTAATGTTAAGAAAATAACTGGGCTTTGAAAAGGTAAGTATCTCCACTTTCAAATGTCCTTTTGTTTTTCGTCCTATTCAGGGTGTCTTGGCTTCTAATGTGTGTTGACTGTGTTTTAGAAGTCAGCTCCATTCTTTTTTAACCCCCTTGTCCGCCCCTCTCCTTGGCGGCTCACGCTTTCCCTTTTCGCACTGCCTGTACACTCCGTGTGACCCCAATTACTCTGAACGCTGTTTGAAATCTTTTCTGCTTAGTTATAGGGCTGGGATGAATTGATGGAAGAAGAACCCTGGCTACAGCAGTACTCAGATTAACTGGAGGCGTCAAGAATGTCCCTGCATGTGAGGAAAGGGAACAGAGAGGAGAAGGCCTAAAAGCAGGAATAGTGCACTTACATGGAGCTGATTTATGCTCTGCTTTAGAGCAAAAACCAGCTCTCTGTCAAGAGACCAGGGTATCCCTAGGAAAGAGGGGGAAAAACAGAAATATTTTCCTGCAATCCTTAAAGAAGAAACTACGCTGTTATTCATTATGAAGCTCATAATTCTTTGCCTTTCAAAATTTATTTGTAGAAGTTTTGCTTTTTAATCTTCTTACCAACCCCTCTTCATGCTTTAGCAAATGATTTTAGTAACATACTGAGGCTTACAGTGAGACAAAAATGGGACTTCTTTTTTTTAAATCAAAGTTGATGCATTAATCAAAAATATTCAGTTAGGTGCACTGACATGACCTGATGAGATGTTAACTTGAGCTGAGTGCTAATGCAGCTGGTCTGAGTGAGGGACTGCTTCCTTACTCAGTGCAGCACTTAAAGATAAGGAGATGGACAGAGAGGGTTAGAGATGGATGTCTCTGGTGTCCGCATCCCGTTATCTGACACTGGTTAATGTTCCTGCAGGGTTTCATCGCCTTTGAACGCTCAGTCCTGACTCAGATCGATCAGATCCTGATGGACAAAGAGCGATTGCTACGTCGGACTCGGACTAAGCGCTCTGCCTACAGAATATTGGGGAAAGTGGAGGCTGAGTCTGGGCCAGTGCAGGAACTGGTGCCAGGAGAGGAGCCGGTAAGGACTATAGTGTACTTTGGCTTCACATACCATAAGACAAGCATTCAGTAGATTGCTTAGAATTGTGCACGCATCCTGCGGGGCATTAACTGTTTGTCCAAAGTCATGTCACTTTTCTTCTTAATGACAGCCAGTAATGGTATAGATATAGCATTTATTATCTCTTAGAGAGCTATCAGTTTACAGCATGGACCCTGCCTTCAAATGCTGCTTACTTTGCCAGTTGCCCATGTGGTGACTGGAGGCCCTGTCCCCAGGTCACAGAGAGATGGAGGCTGCAAAAAGTGTCTGGGGCCTCTGTGTGTGGATGGCTTATCCAGCAACTGGGTCCCAGTGTGTTCTGCACCATTTCAGCCAAAGCTGGGAGCAGAGCTTAGACACCATATCTTTCTTTAAACCTGTACTGGAAGGAGCAGGCCATGCGTGTGCTTCCATTTCACTCACTGTCTCTCTTTCTGCTGTTGCAGGAGGCCTTGCCTCAAGGAAAAGCCAACGCCCACCTGAAGGACTTGGATGAGGAGATTTTTGATGACAGTGACTTTTACCATCAGGTACCTGTAAACTCGTTACTTCATCACGGTGTCAGAACCGTCTGCTCTTTGCCCCAAACCTACCTCATCCGAAACGGAAAGACAAATCCCCTCTTTCTTACCTATGAGTCTCGGCGGTTTCCTACTTGTGACCCAGCAAAGACTGGAGATGTAATCACAGAGCCTAATAAAAAAAAATTCGTATCCAAATATTTAGTTTCAGAAGGCACAGCAGCTAAACCAGAGAAATTGTTTTATATTTATGTAATGCCAGTAAGTTGTAGTGGAGCGTTTGTCTTCTCTTCCCTGTCCCATTTTCCAAGCAAATGCCTCATCTTGTCTCCCATTTGCAGGTCTTCTGCAATCCACTGGTAGATTCTGTTCCCTGTACGTAACACGGATCAGTCCAGATTCCTGGGTTTTGCCTCCTCTCCAGCAGATGGAGACAGAGAAGTTTTGATGGACTCCGTCCTATACCCCTGAGGTGCCTCCTAGAGTCTGTCAGTATTTCTCTGTCTCCAGCAGATGGTGGAGATGCAAATCTCTTCAGTCTGGATTCACTAGAATTGGTTTTGTAGGTTTGGTTTATATATTAGTTAACTAAGGCTTGAATTAGTGAAAGGCTTTGGTTTAGTTTTTAGGTTTAAAAAAAAAAAAGATAAGGTATTTTAAGCCTCCCAGGGGGTTGTCAGGTCCTGGTGGGAGCATCCCATCTGGTAATAAAGGCTGTGGAGCAGAGGGTTGAGAACCCGGTTACCTGCCCTTGCTGGCAACTGAGGGTGATACCGGGGAGCCCGATTCACTCACCCTCAGAGGGGGAGGCAGCGCTTCTGTTTTACAAAAAAAAAAAAAAACCAAGTTGACAGGACGATCGAGGTAATTTTTTTTATTACTTTCACAGACCAGTGTCCTCTTCGTTTCCGCCCCCCTCACCGCCGCTACCTTTTCAGCTTCCCTGAAGCCGCTAAGCTCCCGGTCAAATTTTAGTCCGTTGTTATGCCGTGTGGTGCGGCCTGCTTGCTGCGTGGGAGCGCTCGCGCGGCTCTATTTGCTTGGACTGCATCTCCGGAGGAGAGGGCACCTTGGGGAGGGCGGCGGCCGAATCTTCTCGCGATGGTGGTTCCCGGAGGTGCAGAGAGCCTGGGAGGCTAGAGGAGCAGCATTGGCCCTCAGACCCGTTCCTGCTTAGCGCGGGAATGGAGGCCATCTTGCAAACTTTCAGGGCACAGGAGCAAGCAGCCTTGCGGGGAGGGAATTCCCCACAACCTCTGTCACCGCAACCTGGGTCCTCTGGGGAGGGGGGGGGGGGCGCGATTTGCAGGCGGACCATGTCCACTCATCAGGAGATGACCCTGGAGGGGGCCTCTGATGATTCTTCTTCATCGTTCTCCGACGAATTTGTTTTGCTGCTCCACAAGGCCTTTAAGGCTCGGAAAGCAGCTAGGAAGTATGGCAGCAGGGTCCCTTGTTCGGTTCCAGCACCCTCGGAAGGGGGCAAGGATGCCGTCTTGGCCCATAAGCGCTCCAAGTCCCCATAGGGGATGGGGTCCACAAAGTCCAAACGGCCTCTCTGATCTCTTTTTTGTCCGGCGGACAGAGCATTCCAGTGGGGAGGAGACGTGCCCGCAGGATCCTCAGGGTCCTGATGCGGATCAGGTTAGCCATCTACATTCTACCAAGCAAGCTGGCACACCAGTAGTAGAAGGTGATGATCCAAAGGTGGTGCGCTTATTCCGGAAGGATGAATTGGGGGCCCTCATCCCAGCTATTCTGGAAGAGTTGGGGATTGAGTTACCTCAGGAGGATTCATGGCTGGGCGATGTGGACCCGGTAATGGTCGGACTCAGAGGTCCAGCTCGGTCTTTTCCCTTCCAAATTTCAGTCTCTGACCTATTATTTCGCGAATGGGACACTCCGGACTTGGGCTTGAAAGTCAGCCGAGCTATGGACAAATTGTACCCGTTACCAGAGGAAGCCTTGGACCTCCTCAAAGTGCCCAAAGTGGATGCGGCGGTTTCCGCAGTCACAAAAAAGACCACCATCCCGGTGACCGGAGCCATAGCCCTTAAAGATTTACAGGATCGCAAATTAGAATTGCAGCTTAAGAAGATTTTTGAAGTCTCGGCTCTTGGGGTCCTTGCCACCATGTGCAGCAGTTTTGCACTTAGGGCCAGCCTCCGCTGGGTGCAGCGCTTACAATCTGCAGCATCCCTTTCTGATACAAAAGCAGTTCAGGCTGGTCGGCTGGAGGCCGCAGTCGCCTACAGTGCAGATGCGCTTTATGATCTCTTGCGCACTTTGGGTAGAACTATGATTTTGGCGGTTTTGGCCTGTAGACACCTATGGCTCAGGAACTGGTCCGTGGATGTTTCTTCAAAAGCCCAGCTAGGATCCTTTTAAGGGAAAGCTGCTCTTCGGCCAACAAATGGAGGACATGATTAAGTCTCTCAGAGAGAACAAAGTCCATAAATTGCCAGAGGATAGACCTAGGACGAGGGGATCCTTTCCCCAGCGTTCGAGGTTCCGGGGGAATCGCCGTTCTCGATCTTCCTGGTCCTCATCTCGGCAGGGTCCTAGCCAGCAACACTCCTGGAATCAGTCCTTTCGAGGCCGATGTCCTGGAAGAGACGGTCCTCCGCAATCCCACAGGGGTCTCAAGTCTTCACAATGAAGCAATGCCGGTTCACTCCCCATACCAGAGATAAGGGGCAGGCTGTCCCTTTTTCTAGGGGAGTGGACCAGTTTGACCTCCGACCGGTGGGTCCTAAATATAATAGAACATGGGTATGCTTTAGAGTTTGCTCAGCCGCTCCGGGAGCGATTTCTGGTTTTCCCATGCTCTTACGAGCAAAAACGTCTGGTTGTGCACAACACCATAAGATGTCTGCAGGACTTGGGCGCCATAGTACCAGTACCCACAGGAGAACTCGGGCAAGGTTGCTACTTCATTTACTTCGTGGTACCCAAAAAGGAAGGCACTTTCCGACCCATCCTTGACTTAAAGAGAGTCAATCGGACCCTAAAGGTGCCTCGGTTCCGCATGGAAATTCTTCGCTCTGTGATAGCGTCCTTCACAGGGGAGAGTTCTTGGCATCTCTAGACCTGACAAGCATACCTGCACATACCCATCCGACCCGACCATCAGAAATATCTGCGGTTCACAATCCTCGGACATCACTTTCAATTTTGTGCACTGCCTTTTGGTCTGGCAACAGCACCCAGGGTGTTCACCAAGGGTAATGGTGGTTGTAGCAGCGGCTTTCTGGAAAGAGGATATACTGGTGCATCCCTACCTGGACGATTGGCTGATTCGAGCGAAATCGGAGGACCTTTGTCGAAAGGCAGTTCAGCGGGTCCTGCAACTGTTGAGCTCGTTAGGCTGGGTTGTCAATCCCGACAAGAGTCATCTAGTTCCTTCCCAGTCCTTGGAGTTTCTGGGTGCTTGGTTTGACATGCTCTTGGGCAAAGTTTTTCTTACCGAGGAGAGACTGACCAAGGTTCAAACTCAGGTAGAGTCTTTGTGGTCCATGTATCATCCCAGAGTCTGGCATTATTTACAGGTTCTAGGTTCGATGGCTTCCACTCTCGATCTGGTCCCATGGGCCTTTGCGCATATGCGTTCTCTTCAGTCAGCCTTACTCTCTCTTTGGAATCCGCTTTCCGAACCGTTTCATCTGCTCCTGCACTGACGGACTCTGCGCGTTCCAGTCTTCCTTGGTGGCTCTTCCCGGACAATTTGCGTCGAGGGGTGGATTTGGAAATTCCCTCTTGGACAGTGGTAACAACCGATGCCAGCCTATCAGGTTGGGGAGCAGTCTGTCGGGGGAGAGCGTTGCAGGGACAGTGGTCAATAATGGAGTCGTCCTGGTCGATCAGTCGATTGGAGACCAGAGCAGTTCAGTTGGCTCTGCAGGTCCTCCTTCCCTTGGTAAAGGGAACAGCGGAAAGAGTACTCTCCGACAATGCGATGACAGTGGCCTACATCAGTCGTCAGGATGGAAACAAGAGTCATCCAGTGGCGATGGAAACCCATCTTTTAATCAGCTGGGCAGAGCAACACCTGTACAAGACAGCAGCCTCTCACATTGCCGGAGTAGACAACGCACAGACCGATTTTCTCAGCCGCCACCAGTTGGACCCGGGAGAGTGGGAACTCTCCTAGGAGGCCTTTCATCTTCTGTGCAACCACTGGGCCCAACCCTCCATGGACCTGATGGCGATGTATCGCAATGCCAAGGCTCCTCGATTCTTCAGTCGGCGACGGGAGCCAGGAGTAGAAGGGGTGGATGCTCTGGTCCTTCCCTGGCCAAAGGACATTCTGTTGTACGTATTTCCGCTGTGGCCGTTGGTCGGCAAGGTTCTGCGCCACATCGAGGCTCATCCGGGCAAAAGGATACTCGTAGCGCCAGAGTGGCCACAGTGCCCATGGTTTGCGGACCTCGTGAATCTAGCAGTGGACAGACTGCTGAGATTTCATCCGTCTCCGAATGAAAGGCCCTGTTTGTTTATGAGAGACAGATCACTTCTATCTAGCAGCATGGCTTTTGAAAGGCAGAGATTAAGGAGTAGGGGTTACTCGGATGCAGTGATTGCCACGCTCTTACATTTCCGTAAGCCTTCTACCTCCATGGCGTACATTAGAGTTTGGGGTTTTTTCGAGAACTGATGTCTGAACCACGAGGTGGAGCCGTCCAGGGCTTCAATTGCGGATGTTCTGGCCTTTTTACAGGCAGGTCTAGCTAAAGGGTTGGCATTTAATTCCCTACGAGTTCAGGTGGCAGCCCTTGGTTGTTTTTGGGGTAAAGTGCAGGGCATTGCCCTAGCATCCCATCCAGATGTGACTTGTTTTCTGCGTGGGGCTAAGCATCTGCGTCCTCCCGTTCGGAACCCTTGTTCCTCATGGAAGCTGAATCTGATACTCCATGCCCTTTGAATGCACCTTTTGAGCCGTTAAAGCGAGCGACCCTGAAGGATCTGACATTGAAGGTCGTGTTCCTTTTAGCTATTTCCTCAGCAAGGCGTGTTTTGGAGCTTTAGGCATTATCTTACAGGGAGCCCTTCTTAAGGATTTCGGAGGCAAGGTTCTCCTTGCGGATGGTTCCCTCCTTTCTCCTGAAAGTGGTGTCTCCTTTCATGTGAATCAGTCGGTGGAGCTCCCTTCCTTCGCAGTCCTGGATTCTTCTATTTCAGAGTCTAGGGATTTAAGAAAGTTGGACGTAAAACAGGTGTTGTTGCGTTACTTGGAGGTCACGAACATTTTCCGTCTCTCGGACCATCTGTTTGTTCTGTGGAGTGGTCCCAGGAGGGGTCATAAAGCTTCAAGGGCCATTATTGCGCGCTGGCTAAAGGAAGCTATTGTTTCTGCATTCCTAGTTCAGGGCCGTCCGATCCCGGTTGGTCTTAGGGCTCATTCTACTCGATCGCAAGCCGCCTCATGGGCGGAATGTCAAAAGGTATCGCCGCAGGAAATTTGTCGGGCGGCTACGTGGAAATCTCCACACACATTTGCCAGGCATTACCGCCTGGATGTCTGGGCCCCAGAGCCCGGTTTCTTCGGGGCTAGTGTGCTCCGAGCGGGACTCTCTCAGTCCCACCCTGGTTAGGGAAGCTTTGGTACATCCCAGGTACGTACAGGGAAAGTAAAATTGGTCCTTACCTGCTAATTTTCGTTCCTGTAGTACCACGGATCAGTCCAGAGTCCCACCCATGGGTAAACGGAGAGTTCGCTCGGCCGGTAGTTATTCTACAGTTATCAAATATTCTTATACTGTACGCCCCCCCTTTACAGGGTATGAGTATGGGCATGGTTTCGTTCATTAAGTTACAGGTTTTTCATTCCCTCTACTCTTTGGGGGGATGTTTTGTTATAGTGGAAGTTATGGTTTAACCTTTCTGCTTGGGTACAGTGTAATACTGACAGACTCTAGGTGGCATCTCGGGGTATAGGGCAGAGTCTGTTAAAACTTCTCTGTCTCCATCTACTGGATGGGAGGCAAAACCCAGGAGTCTGGACTGATCCGTGGCACTACAGGAACGAAAATTAGCAGGTAAGGACCAATTTTCCTATCACAGTCTGAGAATCCGCATTCTTCTGGATCACATTAATCTTCGGCCCGCACTGCCCGCTGTCTGAAAATAGAGGAGGGTGCCGCGGGGGGGGCCTTCCTGGCCACACGACCCGCCCCAGACATCTTTCCCTAAATGGCTCAGCAGCCCATGAGGAGCTGTAAAATGGCCGCGGGTGAGGGAGTAAAGAGCGAAGAGGCCGGCTCCACCGGCTTTCGCGGGCACCGGGGGCTGAGCTGTAAAGGAAAAAACTACAAAGGAAAAACAAACTTACCCCTGGCTGCAACGAGAAATAAACAGCAAGGCCGCAGAGAAGAGACAAGGAAGAGAAGCCACTCCCCAGAAGTTGAAAGAACTCTGCCTTTTTTTTTTTTTTTTTTTTAAACTTAATACAAACTTGATACAAACTTGATCCACAGAAAAAGACAACAAGCCATAATCAAGCAAGAAAGTGAAGGAAAAGGAGGGGAAGCCTGATTCCCCTACTCGCATCTGCTGGAGTCAGAAGATACTGAACTCCTGCAGAGGGGGTAGTAGTATATATGGATACGCCCCCTCAAAGCTTGTGCTGACTCCATCTGCTGGATTGGGGACATAACCCACTGTCTGGACTGATCCATGGTACTACAGGAACGAAAATTAGCAGGTAAATAATAATTTTCTTTTCTTCTGGATCACATTAATCTTGTAAGAGATCCAATGGCAACTGGGCTTTTCCTTAAAGATGTGTTGCTGAGGCACACAGGATGTGCCTCCTGCCAATTGGGTACATACCCAGTCTGCCACTGAACATTATACCTAAAATATTGTGATTGTCAACGATATTTGGCAGTGGAGATCAGATCTTTACGGTCGCTGCTCCAATTCCTTATGCATCTGTTAAAAGTCCCTAGCACTGATTGTCACAGGCCTGGACGGATGCCAACAGAAGTGCATGACAGGGATAATCATGCTGAATTTCTTTTGCATTGATTTGGAGATGTACAGATGAATTCTAATTTCACATAACTGTAATTTCCCTGTACGTACCCGGATCAGTCCAGACTCCTGGGTTAATTCATCCCTGTCAGCAGATGGAGACAGAGAAGAGCCTCGCTGACACTGCTTGAAAAGCCCTGGTGCCACCTGCAGTAGCTCAGTATTTCTCTGTCTCCAGCAGATGGCTGGTGCATTAACCTGCAGGGCTTTTCTTTTTACCCTTGCTGTTTTTTCTTTCCAGATTTTTTCTCTTTCGGGTGAGCCTTCCTCCCAGGGGACTGGTTCCTTGAGGAACCATTCTCTGCTCGGTTGAGGTGTACCGGTCGAGGTCCAAGTTGTTCCGTGGAGTGTAAATCTGGTGGTCCAGATCCCTCCCCACATGAGGCCGGCCATGCAGCTTGTAGCCCTTCTTTTTTGGTCAGAGGTTTTTTTCTCCTTTTACTTCAGCAGCTGTTTTGAGCTGGATAGCTCCTTTCAGCTCTGGGAGAGAAGTTCTCAGTCTTTTGTTAACTTTTTAAAGTTGAAAAAAAAAAAGGTTTAAAACAAGAAGGAAGTCAGCTCCGCTGTGACTCCCCCCCCCCCCCCCCCCCCAGTTCGTACCGGCACTTTTCCTTTTTTCTTTGATTTTTTTTTTTTATGCAGTTTTAGTTTTTTTGTGCTTACCGGCATGGTTTGCGGCTCGGCTTGCCGCGGGTGTGGGGTGGACCCGGCGCACCTAAGTCGATCGGGCCTCTGTTCTGGGTGCGTTTTTGGGGGGGGGGGAAGAGGGTCCATCCCTCCTGGGAGTTTCCAAACACCAGCGCCTCTGTAAGAGCGCGGCTGCCAAGATCGGGCTGTTTTTGCAGGCTCCTGCTGCCCCTGGGTCTGCCGGCTCCCTCGAGACGGGAGCGACGGCCATTTTGGACGCTGGTTTGCGTGCACCGCCATTTTCTGAAGGGGAGGGGGATTCTCCTCTGCGGCTCTCCCCTGTCCATCCCGCCCCCCCCCCCCCCCGATGCGCAAGTACTCGCCGGAGGAGTAGGCTCTCCAGGTCCCTTACTTCAGGGGCCGGGGGGAGACCAGGTCCCCAATTTGCCTCCGGGTTCATGTCCCTTTTCCCCGTATTTCATTCTCCTGTTGCACCAGGCTTACCTGGCGCAGCAGGATGGTTTGGGCATGCAACTTCCGAGTTCCGGGACGCGAGCCGTGCGGCCGCGGGGCTCAGACATTCCCATCTGGCCTAACTTCGTGGGGGCACCAGAGGGCTTGCAGGTCCCGGCCCCTCTGGCTGGTGCACGGTCGGGCTTTTCAGCGCCTGATCTTGTTTTCCCGGATCCGGACCAGGGAGATGACACAGGAATGCCGTCGGTGGCAGAAGGGGATGATCCCAAGATTCTCCGGTTGTTCCGGAGGGAGGTGCTGGCACCTCTGCTTCCGCAGGTCCTTGAGGAGCTGGGTTTAAAACCCCCTCAGTAGGTTCTGGAGTTGGATGGTGCGGACCCCATTCTGGACAGTCTTCGTGCTCCGCCTTCCTGTATCATAGGTTCCCTGTACGTACCCGGATCAGTCCAGAACAGCTGGGTTTTGCCTCCCTTCCAGCAGATGGAGACAGAAAAAGACTTTGCGGACTCTGTCCTATACCCCTGAGGTGCCACCTAGTATCTGCTAGTATTTTTCTGTCTCCAGCAGATGGCGGTGGTGCAAAACCTAGTGTCTGATAGAGGTGCTGAGTTTAGGGTTGGATTTGGTCTGACTTTAGTCTCTTAGCACTTGATTTTACAAGGGAAGCTTAGTTTAAGGATCCCTTTAAATTAAAAAAAAAAAATAAATTACTCGAGATTGTGGAAAACAGTGGCAGAAAGCACAGCAAGTTTCTTTGAGCCTCCCAGGTCCTGGTGGGACCATCCCCCCTGGTATCAGAGGCAAAAGAGCAGGGGGTTGTAGACCCGGGGACTACTACTGCCAGCGGGTGATACCGGGGAGCCCGGCTCACTCAACCTTGGCAGACAGCTCAGCACAGCCTTCAGAGCACTGTGAAAATAAATAAATAAATAAAAAGGTAAAAGGTTTTTTTTTTCTGTTTGGCCGGTCCAGCGTTCTCTCCAGCTCCTCTCTGCCTGCCTTACTGTCTCGGCTCGCGCGAAGGCCCCTGTTGCCCGGTCTATTTTTGGCGCGCTTACCTCAGCTGATCGGAGCTAAATTTAGTCCAAGGCTATGCCTCGTGGTGCGGCCTGCTCCGCATGCGGCAGCGCGCGCACCCGCCTCTCTAGAGCCGGCATCTGTGCAGATTGTCTCGGGAGGTCTGCTGAGGGGAATCCCCGTGGCAGCAGCAGTTCTTTGCGGTGCCCAAAGCCTGGGAGGCTTACAGCTCAGCCGCAGCCACCTGATCCGTTCCTGCTTAGTGCAGGGACAGAGGCCATTTTGAAAACGTTCAGGGATGCAGAGAGAGCTGCGATGGAGGCATGGAGTTCCCCGCCACCTCTCTCCCCGTGACCGGGGCCCTCCGGGGGGGGGGGGGGGCGGCAGGTCTCAGGAGGATCGGGCTGATACTTCGGATAGTGATCCTGAGGGGGCCTCAGATGGGTCGTCTTCGTCATTCTCCTCGGACTTGGTGAAGTTTTTTCACAAAATGTTCAAGGCACGGAGAGCGTCCAAATGCAAGAGGGGCAAGGTCTCTGAGGTTCCCTCGTCCCAAGTCCCCGCTAGTGGGGGGGCATACTAAGTCTAAGCGTCCTCTCAGATCCGTAGCAGGTCCGGATGATTCGTCTTCGTCGGATCTATCTGATGGAGGAGACCCTTCCCCACAAGACCTTCAGGGGGTAGACGCAGGCCAGGATGGTTAGCCCCTGGTGCCCAAGCAGGGAGACGCTTCTGCGCTGGACGGTGATGATCCCAAGGTAGTACGCTTGTTCCGGAGAGATGAATTGGGTCCACTTATCCCAAATATTCTGGAAGAGCTCGGAATTGAAGTCCCGCAGGAGGATTCGCATATGGGAGCGGTGGATCCCATGATGTTAGGTCTAAGAGGTCCGGCTCACTCTTTTTCCCTTTCACATGTGGGTCACTACCTCTTGTTCCGGGAGTGGGACACCCCGGATCTAGGTTTGAAAGTCAGCCGCGCTATGGATAAGTTATACCCGCTACTGGAGGATGTGCTGGAGCTGCTCAGGGTACCCAGGGTGGATGCGGCAGTCTCTGTAGTCACTACAAAGATCACCATCCCAGTCACGGGAGCGACAGCCCTAAAAGATTTGCAGGACCGAAAGTTGGAGGTACAGCTTAAAAAGATATTTGAGATCTCTTCCCTAGGAGTGCGGGTAGCCATGTGCAGCAGTTTTGCTCTGCGTGCGAGCCTGCATTGGGTGCAGCACTTACAATCTATGGCATCCCTTTCGGAAGTGGACGCAGCTCAGGCTGGTCGTTTGGAGGCGGCGGTGGCTTACAGTGCAGACATACTGTATGATCTCCTGCGCATGTCGGGAAGAACAGTGGTCTCCGCCGTTTCGGCCCACAGGCTCCTTTGGCTCAGAAATTGGTTGGCGGATGTCTCCTCAAAAGCTCAGCTGAATTCCTTACCTTTCAAGGGAAAGCTGCTCTTCGGCCAACAGTTGGAAGACATGATTAAGTCTCTGGGAGAGAATATGGTCCACAAGCTACCAGAGGACAGGCCCAGGAGCAGTGGCTCTTTTCCTCAGAGGTCCAGATTCCGGGGGAATTGTCGTTTTTGGGCCTCACTGTCTTCTGGATCCTCCTCTCGTCAGGCTCCCAGCCGTGATGGATTCTTTGGGGCTGTGTCCAGATTACGACGGGGTGTGGATTTGGAAATTCCCTCTTGGATAGTGGTACCCAGCAATGCCAGCCTCTCCGGGTAGGAAGTGGTTGTTGAGGAACAGCAGTGCAAGGTCAGTGGATGAGGTCAGAGTCTTCTTGGTCGATCAATTGGTTGGAGACCAGAGCGGTTCAGTTGGTGCTACCCCTTAGTAGAGGGGAGATCAGTGCGGATTCTCTCCGACAATGCGACAACGGTGGCTTACATCAATCGTCAGGGTGGAACTCGGAGTTGTCCGTTGGCGATGGAGGCTCAACTTTTATTCAGGTGGGCGAAACAGCACCTGAACAGGATAGCAGCCTCTCACATTGCCGGAGTGGACAATGTGCAGGCCAATTTTCTCAGCTGCCACCAGTTGGATCCAAGAGAGTTGGAACTCTCCGACGAGGCTTTCAGTCTCCTGTGCAACCGATGTCCAGGCCCGTGATGGACCTGTTGGTGACATATCGCAATGCCAAAGCTCCTCAATTTTTTCAGTCGTCGAAGAGAGTCAGGAGCGATAGGTGTAGACGCTCTGATGCTTCCCTGGCCAAAGGACATTCTGTTGTACGTCTTTCCGCTGTGGCCGTAGGTCGGCAAGATTCTACGCTGCATCGAGGCTCATTCGGGCAAAGTGATACTTGTCGCGCCAGAGTGGCCGTGGGACCCGTGGTTTGCGGACCTTCTCAATCTGGCAGTAGACGGCCCACTGAGATTTCATCCGTCCCTGAGTCTGCTGCGACAAGGTCCCGTTTATTTCACAGCGGTAGATCACTTTTGTCTAGTGGCATGGCTTTTGAAAGGCGGAGATTGAGAAATAAGGGTTACTCGGAGGAGATGATTACTACACTTTCGCAGTTCCGTAAACCTTCTACCTCCATAGCCTACGTCAGAGTTTGGGGTATTTTCAAGGACTGGTGCCTGAACCACGCGGTGGAGCTGTGTCCAGAGCTACTATTCCGGATGTTCTGACCTTTCTGCAGGCAGGTCTAGTAAAAGGTCTAGCCTTCAATTCCCTACGGGTTCAGATGGCAGCCCTTGGTAGTTTTTGGGGAAAGGTACAGGGCCTTGCTCTAGTGTCTCATCTGGATGTGGTTCGTTTTCTGCATGGCGTTAAACATCTTCGTCCTCCGATTCGGAACTCCTGTCCTTCGTGGAAGCTCAACCTGGTTCTCCGTGCCCTTTTGTAATGCGCCTTTTGAGCCGCTGATGCGGGCAACCTTGAAAGATCTGACGTTGAAGATCGTTTTCCTTGTGGCTATCGTATCGGCGCATTTCGGAACTACAGGCCTTATCTTGTCAGGAGCTCTTCTTAAGGATTTCTAACGAAGAAGTTTCTTTACTTTCAGAAGAAAGGGAACCATTCGTAATGTCCTCTTTTTTTCATTTGAATCAGACGGTGGCGTTTCCATCCTGGCGGGCCTAGATCTTTCTACTTCCAAGTCTAGGGAGTTAAGACAGTTGGACGTCATATCTTTGCCAGACATTATCGACTGGATGTCCGGGCCCCAGAGTCCAGTTCTTTCGGAACCAGTGTACTCCGAGCGCGACTCTCTCAGTCCCACCCTGGTTAGGAAAGCTTTGGTACATCCCAGCTGTCCTGGACTGATCTGGGTACGTACCGGGAAAGGAAAATTGGTTCTTACCTGCTAATTTTCGTTCCTGTAGTACCACAGATCAGTCCAGACACCCAACCGGGGGAAAATGGAGAGTCCGCTCGGCCGGTAGCTGATCAATTTTTCTGCAAGTTTTATTGAATGCCCCCCTTTTCAGGGAAAGGTTTTGGGCATGTTGTTCATTCATTCATAAGGTTCACGGTGTTTTCATTTCCTCTGTTCTTCAGAGGGAAGTGGTTTTATGGTTGCCGTTATGGTTTTTCTAATTTCTGCTTGGGTACAGTATAATACTGGCAGACACTAGGTGGCACCTCAGGGGTATAGGACAGAGTCCGCAAAGTCTTTTTCTGTCTCCATCTGCTGGAGGGGAGGCAAAACCCAGCTGTCCTGGACTGATCCGTGGTACTACAGGAACGAAAATTAGCAGGTAAGAACCAATTTTCCTTTGGTGCGGCAGTTGATTGAGCATGAATGGGATTCCCCGGACTCCAGTTTGAGGGTAGGTAGGGATATGGCCAAGCTCTACCCATTGCCAAAACAAACCTTGGAGCTTTTTGCACTTCCGCATGTTGATGCAGCAGTTTCCGCTGTCACTAAGAAGACTACGATTCCGGTGGAAAGGGGCCGCTGCCCTCAAGGATGTCCAGGACCGATAGCTGGAGCTTCACCTTAAGAGGGTTTTTGAGAGTGCAGCCTTGGGGCTCTGGGCTGCCGTGGGCTCCAGCTTTATGCAGAGGGCATGTCTCTTCCTCTAAGCCAACATCCCTCTCTGTCTTTTTGCCATTCACCCATTTCATTACTGTACATAATTCCATCGTTTAGTCACTTCCTGTTACCATATTTCTTTACTTTACAAAGCCTGTTGCTATATTATTCCCCTTATGTGTTACTTGTAAAGCCCGCTGCTGCATTATTGTTACATGTAAACCAAGGTGATGTTCCGAACGTGCCGCAGTATATAAAAATACATAAATAAATAAATGTCTCAGATGGGTGCAGAATTTTCAGGAGGTACCTCCTGGTCCCGACACATCTGATGCAGATCGCGTGGAGGCGTCTGTCGCGTATGTAGCGGATGCGCTGTACTACTTGGTATGTTTGCTCTCGCGGGTCATGAATTTGGTGGTCGCGGCCAGATGGTTACTTTGGCTCTGTCACTGGTCGGCGGATGTTTCTTCTAAGGCCCAGTTAGGTTCTTTGCCTTTCAAGGGTCGTCTCTGGTTTGGAGAGCAGCTAGAACAGCTCATCAAGCAGCTGAGTGAGACAAAGGTACACAAGCTGCCAGAGGACAAGCCAAGGAATCATCAGGAGTTTCAATCCAGGTCCCGCTTCAGGGTCTCCAGACGATCTCCTTCTTCCAGAGGGCCCATAGGGGTGCAGTCACAAAAGCCTTTTCAGCAACCATGGGGCTCGAATTGGGGTCAGTCCTTTTGCAGCGGGCGACGACCTTTTAGAGCTCCCGTGGCGGGGGAAGCAGCAGCGGTGAAGTCCTCCCACTCCGCCGTTCCCTATATAAGGGGCCGGCTGGCAGATTTTTACGGAAAGTGGACCAAAATCATGCAGGATCAGTGGGTCCTCTCAGTGATAAGAGATGGTTACGCTTTAGAGTTTGCACACTCCGTTCGCAACCTCTTCTTAGTCTCCTCTTGCGAGTTCTCGGCAAAGCGTCGGGCGGTTCGGGAGACTTTGCGCAGGTTGTGCGGTTCAGGAATAGTGGTCCCAGCACCGCCTCACAAATGGGGCAGGGGTCGTTACTCCATCTATTTCGTTGTCCCGAAGAAGGAGGGAATGTTTTAGCCCATTCTGGACCTCAAATCGGTCAACAGGTCCTTACACATTCCACGGTTTCGAATGGAGACGCTACGGTCGGTAATTGCGGCAGTCCGCTCTCGGGAGTTCTTGGCCTCCCTGGATCTGACGGAGGCATACTTGCATATTCCAATTCGTCCAGTGCATCAGCAGTTTCTGCGTTTCACGGTGTTGGGTCAATATTTCCAATTCCAGGCTCTGCCTTTCAATCTAGCAACGGCTCCTCGCACGTTCACCAAGGTGATGGTGGTGGTGGCGGCGGCTTTCCAATGCGAAGGGGTGTTGGTGCACGCTTATCTCGACGATTGGCTAATTCGGGAGAAGTCGTTGGAAGGCTACCATTCGTCAGTTCAGAAAGTGGGTTCATCTGTTGGCATCTCTTGGCTGGGTGGTGAACCAGACGAAGAGTCACTTGGAGACATCCCAGGTGCTCGAATACCTCGGAGCTCGTTTTGACACGAGCCAAGACAGGGTGTTTCTTATGCAGGAGAGGATGCTCAAACTACAGTCACAAGTTTGCCGCTTGTTGGCATTGAAGGTACCACAAGCCTGGGACTTTCTACAGGTTCTGGGTTCGATGGCTTCAACCCTGGAACTGGTACCGTGGGCCTTCGCGCACATGCCTCCCCTTCAGAGGGCCCTGTTGGACAAATGGAATCCCCTGTCGTATGCTTTTCATTTACCAGTTTTGCTGGAAGCGTGTGCGCAGAACAGTTATCATGGTGGCTACAGTCTTCCAATCTGCAACGTGGAGTCAGCTTAGAGGTTCCGAAGTGGGTGATTCTCACTACCGATGCAAGTCTCTCTGGTTGGGGAGCGGTCTGCGAGCGACAGTCAGCCCAGGGCACTTGGTCGGCAGTGGAAGTCTCATGGCCAATCAATCGGTTGGAGACTAGGGCGGTGCGGCTGGCACTTCAAACCTTTCTCCCCCTCGTTCAGGGTTGTTCAGTCAGAGTTCTGTCAGACAATGCCACAATGGTTGCGTACATCAGTCATCAGGGCGGGACCAAGAGCCAGGGGGTGGCAATGGAAGCGCAAGAGTTGTTTCAATGGGCGGTACGGTACTTGGTTCAGTTAGCAGTATCTCATATCGCAGGTGTCGACAACGTTCAGGCCGATTTCCTCAGTCATCACACCTTAGGCGAGTGGGAGTTGGTGGAGTCTGCGATGTGGCTCATCAGGAGAAGGTGGGCTGTCCCCACATCGATTTGATGGTGACTCGACTCAATGCCAAAGCTCCTTGGTTCTTCAGTCTCAAGAGGGAGTACGGGGCTGAGGGAGTAGACGCTCTAGTTGTGCCTTGGCTCTGAAAGTCTTGCTGTATGTGTTCCCGCCGTGGCCGCTGGTGGGCAAAGTATTGCGCAGAATAGAGAAGCACCCCGGGAAGGTAATCCTAGTGGTTCCAGAATGGCCGCATCGACCGTGGTTCGCAGATCTCGTCAATCTAGCAATGGATGGTCCGTTGCACCTGAGTCATCTCCTGGAACTTCGTCAAGGTCCCGTATTTTCCGACCAGGCAGATTGCTTTTGTCTAGCGGCTTGGCTTTTGAGAGGCATTGCTTGAAGCGGAGAGGATATCCAGAACTGGTGATCACTATGCTTTTACAAGCCCGGCGGCAAGCTACTTCCCTCTCATATGTTTGGGTCTGGAAAGTGTTTGAAGCTTGGTGTACTGACCGAGGGATTCTTGCGGTTCAGGCCTCGATTTTCCAAGTCTTGTCTTTTCTACAAGAGGGTTTAGCTAAAAGTCTTGCTTTTAATTCCCTTAAAGTGCAGGTAACGGCTGTAGCCTGCTTACAAGGCAAGCTTGAGGGTTATTCCTTGTCGTCACATCCGGATGTACAGAGGATTCTTCGGGGAGATAAAAATTTGCGTCCTCCGGTGCAGAAAGTATGTCCTCCTTGGAACCTTAATCTGGTTCTGCGGGTACTGTGTGATGCTCCATTTGAACCAATTAGGAGAGCGACCCTTAAAGATCTGATACTCCAAGGTATTGTTCCTGGTGGCCATTTGTTCCGCCAGGAGAATTTCAGAATTGCAAGCCTTGTCGTGTAGGGATCCATTTCTTCAAATATCTGATTCCGGGATTACGTTGCGTACGGTTCTCTCTTTTGTCCCAAGGATGTGGTCTCTGCCTTCCATGTTAATCAGACTATTGAGCTTCCGACATTTGCAGACTTGGATGATTCTACACAGCATGCTAGGGAGCTTAAGCTGTTGGATGTCCGCAGAGCCTTGCTTCGCTATCTCAAGGTTACTAATGAGTTCAGGAGGTCTGATCATCTTTTTGTGTTATGGAGCAGGGCAAAGAAGGGTACCCATGCCTCCAAAGCAACTATTGCCAGATGGCTTAAGGCGGTTATTGGGTCGGCATACATTCTCAAGGGTCGTCAAGTCCCTGAGGGTTTGCGGGCCCACTCGATGCAGGCTCAGGCTGCTTCTTGGGCAGAGGCTCAGTTGGTGTCTCCGCAGGAGATTTGCAGAGCAGCGACTTGGAAGTCGTTGCATACTTTTGCAAGGCATTACCAATTGGATTTGGGATTTTCTGATTCCAGGTCTTTTGGTGAAGGTGTCTTGCGAGCGGGACTCTCCAGGTCCCACCCTCTCTAGGAAGCTTTGATACATCCCAGGAGTCTGGGGTACATGTCCGGGTACATACAGGGAAAAGAAAATTGGTTCTTACCTGCTAATTTTCGTTCCTGTAGTACCAACGGATCAGTCCAGAACCCACTCGGGTTGGAGGGGGAGAGTCTTCTGCTCAGCTATAATCCTTTCTTTGTCAAGTTTTTGGCGCACAAGGTTTTTGGCTTGGGTACAGATTAATACTGAACTACTGCAGGTGGCATCCGGGCTTATCAAGCAGTGTCAGCGAGGCTTTTCTCTGTCTCCATCTGCTGGCAGGATGAATTAACCCAGGAGTTTGGACTGATCCGTTGGTACTACAGGAACGAAAATTAGCAGGTAAGAACCAATTTTCTTTTGATGTTTATAAGTTACTAACTAGAAAAAATTGATAGTGACCCTTTCAACTTTTGTGGACTCTTATAAAGTTTTAACCTGTCTGCAGGTTATCCATCTATGCGACATCCTTACGCAAACAGGTAGCTGGTAATCCTTGAGGTACAGAGCTACTTGTTCTAAAGCTTAGCAATAAACCTCTACTCTGTTCCTGATGTCCGAGGAAGGTGATTTAAGGCGGAGGGCTATGAGTTGGCTAGATTATTCTGGAACTTAGTACTTTTGTGCACTACCTGGGTACGATGTCTGATGTCAACCAGGGTTAATCAGCTGTACAGACTAGATAGGGGAGCGTCTTTTGGTTACCTGTTTGTGAGGAAACCAATCCCTGTTCTCATTTTGCTGTGCCCTTTCCCAAGCAGCGGTGAAATGGAAAGGCAATCGAGGGAGGCCTCGCTTCCTCTTACTACACTCGCTCCAGCTCAGACCTCAGACAGTGACTGGCTCTTCGTGTGGTATTGGATACAAAAAACACAGCTTGTGCTTCGCAATCCATTTCCAGTCAGCAGAGAGTGAAAAATTAAAGGGAGCTAATCTATTGCGTTGATCGAGCAGGTCTACCCCTTGCAATAATTTTATACAGTAAATACACTTGTATTAAAGATGTGGGAAAAAGTCCCACAGCAGCTATGCCTGTGGGGCCCAACCACCTTTTCACAATTGGTGACTTTGGTCACGTTTTCATGCTTAAAGAATGTAGACCTCCTGGTGTATTGCTTCAGTAACTTCTCCTGCTGAGATTAGTGACCCTAGGACATTAACACTAGCTTGTGCTTTCAGATCAGTTTTAAGATGCATTCTGAGCTTTTTATTCTAACCCATTTCAGGTTTGTGTTCTAAGCAGTCAAGCTCATTGGTTTACTAGAAATTATTGAGGGACCTATGTCTTTTCCCGTCAGCTCCAGCTAAGTGCTGATGGGATGCTTTTTTTTCTTTCTTTTCACCCTGTAATTGCAGATACAAAGACAAATAGTAGTCACTGACTGGCCCTTCGTCCTGCCACGTAATTTCAACTCTGAAACGTTCCAAATTCAGAGTTATGACAAGTCCCATCTTATCTTTTCCCCTTTCTGGTTAATTGGGGTGCCGAGGTTAATCTAAATTAAAACTTAAACTAATAGAGGTCAGAGAAGGCAGCAGAAACACCTGAGTAATACAAATAGGCTGCCATGCACAACTTTATCTTGGCCAGTCCCCGAGAGGCGAGCGGCAGCAAATTGGAGGTGTTTGAGTGCTCTGCAGAGGTGAATGATGGGTGACGCTCACCAGTACAGAGTATCTTCAGCAAGGCTCCAGATTGCATAGACTGCTGTGCCAACTTCTGCCAGCCGCTCCCAGCAGTGAGAAACGGGACCAGTTGCCAACATCTGGCAGCACAGCTAGAATGGGTACAAGTCTTGAAGCCCTGCGGACTCTTAAATGTGGTGCTGGGAACTGTGGCGACTTTAATCATTTACCAGTCTGTGGCAGCAGGCTCCGACAGCTTATCCGAAGCTCGTACATCACATGCCAACAGCTGCTGAGCCGCAAGGCAGCTACACGTTAATTTTGTAAATTCTCTATCTCTTCTCTCTCTCTCTCCCCCTTCCCCTTTCTCCAAGTGCATTCCTTGGGCGAGATGATATGCCCAGATTGCCGCTTCATTGTCCGCTCGCAATTGCAGTCCTTCATGGACATGATACTGCAGCTGTTTTGCTGACCTGGTTAATTTCTTCTGCTGAATGGGATCGGGTAGAGATTGAAGCTGAAGGCAGTGCTGCCGATAGGGCTGGAGAGAGTGGCTGGGCTGCTTGTATTCTGTCGCCTTCCTATTAAATGCACTTCATGAAGTTCCTTCCTGCTATGTGTCGGGGAGGGAGCTAGAGCAGGGAGTTGCATGCAGAAACAGGGCAGCATGTCACAGTGCATCAAGGAGCTTTTACTTACACCTCGTTATGACTAAACAAATGCTTGTGTGCGTGAGCATGTTTTTATATATGTTAACAGGACTTCAAGGTCTGCCATTATGCCAGCTACATGTCTCCAAAGCACATAAGATATTTTTTACTTGTTCAGAGGAGGGAAAGAAAAGACCTGCTGCATAGAGAAGAGCCTCTGGCAGAGCTGGGGTTGAGGGAACCTTGGCTCTCGGTCCTGCAATTTTAGTTCTCTCTTCCCTGCATTGTTTGGCAGGAGGAAGACGAACCGAAAGATCGTATCATCTGCTGCTTTGTTCCCTGACCAGTCCCTGCAGCTATGTTGAGCCCGGCCTGTGTCTAGGTTGTAAAATGAGCATGGTCCTTTTAGGAAAGGTATCACTGAAGCTGTCAGGTCTACAGAGCACAGAAAATTATCTGCCAGTGGAATAAAAATAGATAGCATTATAAGACGTTACGTAAACTTCCCTAGCAACATTGATTGAGGCTGGACCCAAACACTGTTTACAGATTAACACTACAGAAATCGGCATGCAGCCACATCTTGAGTGCACAGGTTGGCAACTTGTTTCTGGCTTCTGGACTGTGGAAGAAGTTCTGTGACATTCAGTAGCAATCCCAACAGCTGGCTCCATCCCCACAAGGAAAAAACTGAGAGCCAGTTCAAGGGGAAAGTCTGCCTGAATTTTCACACATCAGGGCTTAATGCTGGTAGTGATTTACTTACACTTCCTAGTTAATAATTAGACATTGGGAGACATCATATATCACTCCTTATGGAATACGTGGACTTTGATGAGAGTTTTCTGTTTGGATTTAATAAATATACGGCCAGAGCCGCCCAGCTAATGAAATGTTGCAGCTTGGAAAACATTTTAGTGTTACTGTGTTCAGCAAATGAATTTATCATTCATTCTGAATCCGAGTCTTAGTGTGACTTTGGTGCACATGCATAATGCGAAACCGTGAACTAGAAAGCATAAAAACTAATCAAATCCTTTAAAGACCAAAAGCATTGAAGCAGTGCTAGGCTGAATCGTTTCAGAGATAGCCTCTGGCTACAGCCACCTTTGTTTTACCAACCAGAGTTAGTGGCGTGTTTTTTTCCTAATTATTTTTAAAAGCACAGTGTGAATGTTGGAGAATACATTTTTTTGACACGGGAGATGGCAAGGGGGGGGGGGCGGGGAGGGAATTTTTTTTTTTTTTTTTTGTACACTTGACCTTTTTGGTAATCACCATAGGCGCACTCTCCCTCCAGTTCCAAGGCTGAGCCCGAGCGACTCCTCTGGTTGACAGATGCCTGCACCCCTTGCGCTGCGGCCAGGCACTGGTATCTAGGGAAGGGAACTTGCGGAGAAAGAGGAGAATGGATCAGTTTAAGTCCAGAAAGATGAGCTTCAGCACACAAAAAGAGATCTTTATATTCTCTCCCATGTTTTCCCTTCTTCTTTTTGTGTAAGTGAAGATACCATCATAAAGTGACTTACTAATGTGATTCCTCCATTTGAAATGGAATGGGAACATTTAAGTACTTTTATTTTGTCTTTGATTTGAAGAGGATAGGAACATGAAAGCTCATTTCCAGATAATGTCTTGGACAAGCAGACCTAACTTATTTATTTAAACCATTTACGTACCGCAAAATCCAATTCAATGTGGTTTACTGCTAAAAAAAACATCAATGCAATTGCATGTAAAACAGGGCAGGTAATTATCGACCAAATAAAATTGGACATCAAAATTAAAACAGACAGCGTCCTCAAGTTCCAAAGAATGGAGTGAATTTTCAAAGGAGTTGCATGAGTAGAAGAAGCATATATCATAGCAATTTTCAAAAGCACCTTTATGCAGGTAAGACCTTTTTGAAATTTCAAAGGTGTTACAAGCGTAAAAGAAGCAATTTTCAAAAGTCCGTTTAAGCATGAAAAACCTTTTGAAAATTACCGCCATGGTGCGTAAATGTTGTGGTCTAGCAGTTTTTCCTCCCAATTCTTTGGGCAGGCACCCAGCTCAGTTGAAGCTGGCTTCTCCTGGGCTGCAGGACTGTGAGCCTTCATTTGCAACTACTTAAAAAAACACAAACAAAAAACCAACAAGCAAGCATCTAATCCAGCCATTGCAGTGATAGCCAGGGGCCGCAGACTGGATTCCTCCAGAACTGGGGTTCCCCTGTAGGTACCAGGATCAGTTCAGACGCCTGGCTTTATGCATCTGTGCCAGCAGATGGAAACAGAGAAAGTTTCACTGACACTGCTTGATAAGCCCTGGTGCCACCTGCAGTTCCTCAGTATTTCTCTGTCTCCAGCAGATGGTGGCTGGTGCATTCACCTGCAATTTCCTGTGATTTTTCTGCCTTTTTTTTTCTTTTTCCGTTTCTTTTTCTCGGGAGCATTTTTCCTAGGGGTCTGGTTCCCTGGGGGAACCCTTCCCTGTTTGGTTAAGGTGGATGAGCTGGAGGTTGGTGACCTTTTTGTACGCTCGCTCCGGCTCCCATCCGATACACTCTGAATCTAGCCACTAAACATAGAAAAATAGTAGCAGAAAAAGATTGTGCGCGCCTATCTAGTCTGCCCAACCACACCAGCTATTCCTAGTGCGGTGGCAGAGACTCCCTCCCGCAGAGGTTGTGAACACGCCTTCCTCCAGGGAGCCCTGGCCTGGCTTGGAAATTGAACAGAGGCCTCTAGCAGGCCTGCTTTGTTTTTTGAATAACTGACCAATAAAAATGTCTTCCTCATACTTATTCAGCAGTAATGTCTACCACTTATATCTACCATGAATTAACTGTGAACACGAAAGCCTGCAAGTGTTTCATTAAAGCTCTGCCAGCTTTTCTTGGCATGATTTAGAATGTTGCATGTGTACTGTCCATGGTGCTGAAATGCGTGCATGTGTTGGGGAGGTGTTCTTTAGCTCTTTGTGTGTAAAGAACTTGGTCTTGCATTTTCTTGTAATGCTGTGATTCCAGCTCTTTCATGCTGGTACATATCTCTCACAAGAAGAAATTCATACGTTGGGGAAGGTTGAATCTGCTGCTCAGACTTAGCAGATATGACATCTTCTGGTGCATACATTCGCTGCAGCACTGCAAATTAGCCACATTTAATTCTAATGCTGTATTAAAAACAGGAGTTGGTTTCCAGCCTGTCTGTCATTTCAGCACCCTGGACAGTGCATTTCAGTACAGCAGAAGTAGAGTGAACTAGTTCACATTGGACCCAAAGTTTCAGATAACCAAAATCAACAGGGAGCAGCTTATAAAACATTTAGCTCAATTTGACTTGACCTTCAGAATGGCCTGAGCCAAACTTCATATAATACTTATCATTTTTATAGCTCCATTGGATATACGCAGTGCTCTACATTGTTGATACTTATTCAGGGGCAGGAAGTCCTTGCCCCCCAAAGAGCTTACAATTTAAGTGGGTACATGAGGCAGTGGTAGATAAGTGATCCTGTTTGGAATACAGATACAAAGTATAACATAGGGCCCTATTTACTAAGCATTTTTCCTGTAGAGTCAAAACAAGAGAAAACATTTAGTAAATAGGCCCCTTAATTTGCTAACATTTATGTAAATCTAAACCAAAGATTTTCTTTAAATTCATCTCAAAATTTGTATTGTGATCAGAGCTGACAATTGGAGTAAATACGAGTGAAAAATATGCAGGTCTGATGTGGATTAAATTGAATCAAAGAAGGTCTCCCACTCATGATGTAAATACAGATGTCAGTATTGACTGTCAAGCCAATAGCCTGCCCCCTCCCACAACACTGAGAGAGGGGGCCATGACTAATCCTAACATGCAGAACATCTCCTCCCCCCCCCCCCTAAAGACTCTTGATAACTGAAATACAGCTGTGGTCTCTCTTTATTTTTTATTTTTATTTTCTGTTTATTCTCCCTACCGCTTGGCTTTAGACTAATATCTTTGACCAGAAACAAAGAAACCTTTTTCTGCTCAGCCCCAGGGGCAGCTGTTTACCAAGCGGCAGTGGCGTTACACGGGTTTTTCCGTGTCGCATGTCTGTGTAACACTGGATTTGGGTCTTGTATTTAGCTGCCAGAAGTGACTGTGATGAAGTAGGAGAGATAAGCTGATAGATTGGCTGCCAGGAAGATGCTGGGAATCAATCAGATAAACGGGGCAGAGGAGTACTTTGCTGTTTCACAGTGATAATAAACCATTGGTCCCCTGCTCTCTGCAGTTTCCTTAGAAGTCTCCAAATAAGCAAACAATAAAAATATTTAATTGTTGCAAAGTCATCTCTGGCCCTGGTTTATTTTTTTTTTCAGAATATTGAAGTCACCTGTCTGTATGAATCTATTTTCTGTAGTAACCTGTTAATTATTAATCTGTTTTCAGTGTTGCACACCCGTTCCCCTTTTATATTTTTCAGCTCTTGTTCTCCTTCTTAACTTTGCACTTTCCTGCTATCACTGCCTTTGAGTTATTTTACCCTTGTGGATTGTCCTTTATTAATGGGATTTATTAGTTTCCAGTGCTGTTTTTATTTTTATATAAATCAGTGTATTTGAACATTTCAGCCATCCAGCCTTGCACTGAGAAGTAGACATTGCCTAAGTACAAGCCATTCTGTGATCAACTTACTCAGCTCTTCCTCTCCCCAGCTCAGCAGCCTCTTCAGGGCTCCAGTCCATTGCTCTTCAGAGTGTGAATATATTCCCTTTTTTTGATGCCCCTTCCCTGGGTGACTACAAGATCCCTTACTGTCTGAGGGCTTGAAGGCGGGGGGGGGGGGGGTCTCCCTAGAGACTGATCCCTGCAGGCCCACACTCTTGCCAGCAGGGCTCAGACTACGAGTGCCTGCCCTCTTGAGTATTGTGTGCAATTTCTGGTCACTGCATCTCCAAGAGATAGCAGAATTATAAAAGATAGAAGGGCAACCAAAATGATAAAGGGGATGGAGTGATTCCCCTCTGAGGAAAGGCTTAAAGAGGTTAAGCCTCTTCAGCTTGGAGGGGAGGTATGATAGAGATTTTTAAAATGAGTGGAATGGAAGGAGTAAACATTAATCATTTGTTTAGTCTTTCAAAGAGTACAAAGACCAGGGGACATGCAATGAAGTGACTAAGTAGTACATTTAAAACAAATAAGAAAAAATAATTTTTTTTACTCAACGCATAGTTAAACTCTGGAATTGGTTGCCAGAGGATGTGGTAAATGGGTTTAGTATAGGGTTTAAAAAAAGTTTAGACAGGTTTCTGGAGGAAAAGTCCATAAACCATTTTTAAGGTGGACTTGGGGAAATCCACTGCTTATCCCTGGGATGCAATACTTTAAGGATGTTGGCATAATGTTATGTTGCCAAGTACTTCAGTAAGGGTATGCAAGCCTCTTGCCCCCCCCCCCCCAAAACAAACCATATGCTCCTTTGCCCCTCGTGCTGTATATGTCATTGATGAAGTATTACATAACTGAAGTGCAGGGCTTTTTACTAGTATAACCCTTCCTCATTAGCAAATGTTTGGTGTGACTCTAATAATGCAGTTTTACAGGAATAGTATTTATTATTTGCTCAGGTTTTCCAACCACAACATTTAATATACACATGTATTAGTGGGGAAAAAGCTATGTTTACAAACTATTGCCAAAGCACTTCTGTAAACGCTGACTGATTTTGGTCTTATTGTACAACTGGCCTTGGTGGATGACAAAAGCTGCCTTAAATCTTAGAGAAGGTTGAATGTAAAAGGAGAGCTGATGTCCCTTAAGTTGCAGCTTCTGCATCAGACACATTTCACCATTTCCACCTGTGTGTGTGTGTGTGTGTGTGTGTGTGTGTTTCTCTTGGTCTCCAGATCAGCAATATTAACATTTTGGATTAGTCTTTCTTAAGCTGTACGGTCAGTTTCTGCGGGTAACAGCATTATTGAGAGATCCTTTCATTTGTTCGCATTTTACCTGTTTTGTAAGTTTGTACCTATGCACTTTTTTTTAACCTGATTACCTCTCCTCCAGCTGCTCAGAGAACTTATAGAGCGAAAAACCAATGCCGTAGACCCCAACGACCAGGTGGCAATGGGCAGGTGAGTGAGAGAGCTTTGCTGTCTGCTTTAACTGTGCCAGAGTTATATTCTAATTTTCTGCCTGGAGAGATGATTTGAAAAAATCTCGGACTTTAAAGTACTATTAAATATGCCACCGGGACTGGATGGCAAAATTTGGCTCAGCGTAAATTATCAAAAATAACATTTAAAAATGATGTTGCGAGCATGAAAACAAATCTCTGTGAAGCGTGTTGACTTATTTGTTTTACAGTCTGGCTGGGCCTTGTTCCCACCTTTCCGCTCCCTTGTCTCTTCATCAGTGATTTGTTTAAAAGCTGCACACTGATTCTCGATTGCTCAAAATACGTGGCGGCTCTTCCTTCATGCTTCATCTTGTTCCTACAGGCCCTTTATTTCTTTCTTCTAAAATGTTTTTGGTTACATTTTTTAATACTTTCTTTAATTGTACAAAGCCTGAACCCTTTAATACTTGGTCAAACTTGTTCTTTCAATGTTCGTTCTTCAGCTGTCCTTGCTGTAGTCATGTTTCTTCCCTGTACGTACCCAGATCCGTCCAGATTCCTGGGTTTTGTCTCTCTTCCAGCAGATGGAGACAGAGAAAGTTTCGTAGGCACCACCTCTTAACCCGGTGTGCCACCTGCATCTCTTCAGTATTTCTCTCTCCAGCAGATGGAGGTGTTGCACAACCGTCAGTTCTGTACCTGAGTTAAAAAAAAAAAAAAACCCAAAAAAACAAACCCCCAAAATAAAAACCAAAAAAACCCAACCTAGGATTTCTTGGACATTGTTGAGACTTTCCTTCCAGGAGGTTGGCAGGTCCTGGTGGGACCATCCCTCCTGGTAGAAAGCTAAGGATGAGCAGGGTGTGGGGACCCCAGAATTGCTCTTTCTGGAATGCCGGGGTGACAGCTGGTGGTCCAGCTTCCTCCCCTTCAGAGAGGATTGTGGGACGCCTCTGCCACCAATCTTCAGGGAAGTAAACTTTATTTATTGTTGGTAAACATTATAAAAAAAAAAAAAAAAAAAAAGAAAAGGGAAGAAAAAGAGAAGTGGCTGTTTCTAGTGCTTGCCCCATCGCTAGAGGCAGAGTGTTCAAGCCAATTTGGTCTCGCGGCTCCTGATCCCATTTACTGTTTTTGGTGTCTGCTGTGTGGTCAGGGTCCTGCCGGGCCATGCCACGTGCGGGCTGCTGCTCCGCCTGTGGGGAGCACTGCTCATGGCTCTCCAAGGCTGGCTGATGCTCCCGTTGCCTCTCCGGTGGAGAGGGTTCTTCATGGGGAACTGAGGCGGCATCCAAGCAGCGCAGCCTGGAAGGTCACTGGCTGCTCCAGAGGAAGCGACTGACCCATTTCTACTAAACATGGGAACGGCAGCCATCTTGAACCTTTCATGGCTGCTGAGGAGAGAGCGGCAGGGGGAGGGGATCTCCCGCTAGCACTGTAGTCAGCCAATTTGTAGCCCCGATGAGGCCCAGGGGGCCCTAGAGGGGCAGTCAGGGGGGGATCCTGATCCCCTGGAGGGGGATTTGTGTGGTCCTTCTTATTTTTCTACAGATTTTATCCTTTTATTGCATAAAGCATATCTGGCCAGTAAGGCCAAGAGGTAGTGTTCCCCCAGGCACAGGCTTCCTGAAGGCCCACCAAGAAAGGTGCCCAGGTGGTTGGAGATGCTGGGGGGCCACAAGGATCCATATGGTCAGAGGTCCAGCAGTGTAGGGGGCCGCAGATGACTTTTCCTCGGAGGAGTCCGACCAGGAGGTGCCCTTGGGGGATGGTCCTCATGGTGTCCCTCCTCCCAGCAGTGATCAGGAGGGGGAGCCTGAGAAGATTCCTTCCAAGGAAGGGATTGATCCTAAGGTCATTCATCTATTTCAGAGGGAAGAGCTGGGTCCTATGATACCGCATGTCCTGGCGGAGTTAGGAATAGCGGTTCTGCAGGAGGAGACGGACCAGAACACAGTGGATCCAATCATGGCTGGTTTACGGGGCCCGGCCAGGACTTTTCCTTTCCATAAGATGGTCAAGCTATTGATGGTTAGGGAGTGGGATACTCCGGAGACTGGTCTTAAGGTTAGTAAGGCTATGGATAAGCTTTATCCCTTGCCTGAGGAGACTCTGGAGCTCTTGAAGGGTGCTGAAGGTGGATGCTTCCGTGTCGGCGGTCACAAAAAGAACCACCATTCTAGTAGCTGGCGTGGCAGCTCTGAAGGATCTGCAGGTCAGGAAGCTTGAGGTGCACCTCAAGAAGATTTTTGAGGTCTCTGCTGGGCATCCAAGCTGCGGTGTGCGGTTTTATGCTTCTGGTAAGTCTGAGATAGGTGCAGCAGTTACAGAGTGCCAGGGACCTCTCACCCAAGGAATCAGAGTAGGCAGAATGCTTAGAGGCAGCGGTAGCTTATGGAGCAGACACTTTATATGATCTTATTCTCACTTCTAGGACAGTGGTGTCTGTGGTCTCGACTAGGAGGCTTTTGTTCTTACAAAACTGGTCAGCGGACTTTTCATCGAAGGCTCAGCTTGGGGCGCTCCCCTTTAAGGGCAAACTCCTTTTTGGAGAAGACTTGGAACAGTTGATAAAGCAGCTCAGAGATAATGTGCATAAGCTACCGGAAGACAAGCCTAAATGGCCCAAAGGGTTTCTGCCGGTTCGCTCTCGCTTTTGAGGCCAAAGGTGTTTGTTTCCGTCATAGCAGAGCTCCGGGCGCAGGCCAAAGGCAGACCTCGGGGAGATCTCAGTCCTGGTCCCAGTCCTTTCGTGGATGCAGAATGAACGGAGAAGGCTCTGGCCAAGGGCCTAGTGGAGCCAAATCCATGCAATGAAGTGAGGCCCACCCACTCTTCAATCCCAGCCATCGGGGGTCAATTGACTCTTTTTTTTTTTTTTTTTTTTTTTTTTTTAATGAGGAGTGGATTAAGATCACATCGGACCAGTAGATTCTAAGCATGATAGGACAAGGCTATGCTTCAGAATTTGCTTGGCCACTAAGAAACCTATTTATGATATCTCCATGTGCTTCACCAGTGAAGAAACTGATCATTCGGCAGACCATCCAAAGGCTAAGAATGCTGAGGGCCATTGACCCTGTCCCCCAAAAGGAGCAGGGGATAGGACGTTATTCCATTTATTTTGTGGTACTGAAGAAGGAAGGGACCTTTCATCCAGTTCTGGACTTGAAGAAAGTAAACATGGCTCTCAAGGTTCTCTGTTTCTAGATGGAGACTTTGGACATCTGTCTTTAAACTGTTAAATATTTCTTCCCCTTGTGTACTGAAAGATTGTATTGCATTTTATAACCCGAGTCGTCCTTTAAGGTCTGAAGGTACTCAGTTATTTGTTGTCCCCCAGTGAAAAAGTTCAGGAAGGTTTCAACTAGAGGACGAGCCTTCTCTTATCTAGCCCGTTACGAATGGAATAAACTTCCAATTGATTTGAGGCTGCAGCAGGATTATAAAGCTTTTAGAAAGTAATTAAAGGCAGTTTATTTCGATCAAGCTTTTGGATGAGGCAGCATGATCAGTTTTATTGGTTTAAATATTTTAAATATTTGTCTCTGTATTGTGTATTTTAGAATAGAATGTTTGTCATTGTATTATTTTATGATTTTATGTTTTTATTGTAATCAGTGCCGAACTGATCTCTGGAGGCAGCGGAATATAAGTACTTTAAAAATAAATAAATAGTGGGGGTGTGGAGCAGGGAGTTCTTGGCGTCCCTTGATCTGATGGAAGCGTATTTACACATTGGGATCTGCTGGGATCATCAGATACCTCAGATTCATGATCCTCGAGGAAACATTTTCAGTTTCGCATTAATTGCCTAGAAACGAGAGCAGTGCGGTTGGCTCTGGAGGGGTTTCTTCCCCTTCTTGCACAACTGTGCAGTCAGCAGTGTGACGACGGTGGCCTCTTATCTGCCAGGAAGGCACCAAGCGTCTGGCGGTTGCTCCGGAAGCGGAGATGTTAATGTCCTGGGTGGAGCAGCATCTGGCCTTAATAGTTGCACTTAGCAAGGGCCAACAATGTGCAAGTGGATTTCCTCAGCCGACAACAATTGGATCCTGGAGAATGGGAGCTATCAGAGGAAGCAATGACCCTCATTTCTTGCAGGCGGGGCATGCCTCATATGGATCTGATGGGAACCCAGAGGAATGCCAAGGCACCACTTTTCGTCAGTCACAGAAGAAAGCACTGAGTGGAAGGGGTCAATGCCCTGGTGCTTCCTTGGCCACACGACGTTCTGATCTACGTATTTCCTCCATGGTCTCCGGTGAACAAGGTTGAAAAGATAATAGAGGGCCACCCAGGAAAGGTGATTCTCGTGGCTCTAGAGTGGCCATGAAGGCCTTGGTTTGCAGATCTGATCCATCTACAGTGGATGGCCCTCTGAGGCTGGGCAGTCTATCAAATCTTCTACGGCAGCACCCTATATTTTCAGATCAAGCGGATTGCTTTTGTCTAGTGGTGTGGCTTTTGAAAGGAGGCAATTAAGGAAGAAAAGATATCCGGAGGATGTTGTTTCTACTCTGCTGCGAGCTCGCAAGACCTCAACTTTCTTGGTGTATGTTCAGGATGGGAGGCTCTTTGAGTCTTGGTGTATGGAGCAGGGGGTTGATCCTTGGTGAGTATCGGTGGTGCAGATTCTGGCTTTTTTACAGAGATGCCTAACAAAAGATTTGTCCTTTAGTTTCCTGAGAATGCAGGTTTCGGCCTTGGGCTGCTTACGGGGCAAGGTTCATGGAACAACTCTGGCTGCGCATCCAGATGTGGTGCGTTTCTTCTGCGGAGCAAAGCATTTGCACTCCCCCTGTTCGTAAGGTGTGTCCTTGGAGCCTTAACTTGGTCCTCAAGGGCATGTGCGAAGCACCATTTGAGCCAACATAAAAGATCTGACTTTGAAGGTGGTTTTCATGGTGGCGATTTGTTCAGCCAGAAGGTGTCTGAATTTCAAGCCCTGTCAAGTAGGGAACCCTCTTTGTGGATTTCAGATTCTGGAGTCTCCCTGAGGACGGTTTCAGCATTCAACTTAAGTCAATCAGTGGAGCTTCCAGCCTTTCCAAATCTAGAGATTGATATGCCTCATGCAAAGGAATTGAGACATTTGGATGTCAGAGGGCTTTGTTGCGGTATCTAGAGGTCACTAACAGTTTCAGATTGTCGGATCACCTTTTTGTGCTATGGAGTGGTGCAAAAAAGGGTCAAAGGCCACAATAACACGTTGGTTGAAGGAGACTATTGGTTCCGCATATATCTGTTGCGGTCGAACTGTCCTGGAGGGGTTACGGGCTCATTCTACACATTCGCAGGTGGCCTCCTGGGCAGAATGCCAACTGGTTTTCCCACAAGAGATTAGCAAGGTAGCTACTTGGAAGTCTTTACATACCTTTGCCAGTCTCTACTAATTGGACGCCCAGACCGCGGACATCGACAATTTTGTAGACATTTGTAGAGTCCGCTTGATCTGTCTATTTTAATAATTCTGATTATTTCTGAAGAATGGCACAGATTTCCCATTCTTCAGAAATAATCAGAATTATTAAAATTGCCACCTTGCAAAACTCTTGTGGGAAAACCAGTTGGCACTCTGCCCAGGAGACTGCCTGTGAACGGGTAGAATGAGCCCTTAATCCCTCCGGGACGGTTCGACCGCGACAGATATATGCGGAACCAATAGTCTCCTTCAACCAACGTGCTATCGTGGCCTTTGACCCTTTTTTGCATCACTCCATAGCACAAAAAAGATTTCCCATTCTTCAGAAATAATCAGAATTATTAAAATAGACAGATCAAGCGGACTCTACAAATCTCCTCTCCCCCACCAGGCGGGACTCTGGTCTGATCTGTGGTACTACAGGAATGAAAATTAGCAGGTAAAAACCAATTTTCCTTTTCCTGTACGTACCCAGATCAGTCCAGACTCCTGGGATATACCAAAGCTTCCCTAACCAGGGTGGGACTGTGAGAGTCCCACTCAAAGAACACTTACACCAAAATTGTCCTTTTAAGAAGTATTCTAAAGTTAATTATGAATGTCCTTTGTCCTCTGCTCGTTTCAGGGGATATAGTAGAGTTAATTGGTTAAAAGTTTTTTTGTTAAATATTGTATGCTTGGGTACTGATTAATATTGAAGAGATGCAGGTGGCACACTGGGTTAAGAGGCAGTGCCTATGAAACTTTCTCTGTCTCCATCTGCTGGAAGGGAGGAAAAACCCAGGAGTCTGGACTGATCTGTGGTACTACAGGAATGAAAATTAGCAGGTAAGAACCAATTTTCCTATATGTATCTGTGTCCGTGCTGTATTTGCACTATACTTGTGCCAGTGTGACATCTGCACAGGGCTCTGATGAGAAAATCAGCACAGCAGCGCCAAGAGGCAGGGCCAGATGAACAAAGGTTTTTTTTTCCGATTTGGTGTCTGAGAGAAATTATTTTTTGTTTCCCTGTTTTTGTAATACTCTGACCCCCATATTAGTCCAATCTTCAGCCAGGGCCAAAATCCACAGTCACTTGGAGTCACCGCTATTCAGTGACTGGACTCCCTTCTCCTGGGGGCTATTAACGCTACCTCTGTGGCCCCGGGAGAAGAGGACCAACCATTGCACCCTGGTACTTCTACATGGCAATGCACAGTATGGCCTCTTGAGCCACCAGGCCAGCCCTTTGGGGATGGGGGAAGCTCTGAGTAGCTGCAAATGAAGGCTCATAGCACCGTTGCCTCAGGGGAATGATAGTTCCAGTCGAGATGGAAGCTCCTTGGCCAAAAATTAAACAAACCAGAACATGAACGAAAACATTCAAATCTTTTTTTATTGTGCTTTGATGCACATAATTCCACACTGTCTTCATATTCAGGTTGTGCTTAAGCACTTGCCACCTAGAACCCTTGACAATTTAAATGAAAGCCATGTCTTAAATAACTCTCTTGACCTTTTCCTGCATCCAGTAAAATTAAGTACAGAAACAGAAGTTTATATGGCTTTACAGACAGTACTAAATGCATTCACTTGTCCAGATTTTGAGGGGGTCTTAGCAGTAATGCATCGGGGGGAAGTTCACTACATCCATCCTAATAGCTTTGTACTGAAAAAAAAAAAAAAAGCCCTCTGAAATTCAAAGCCAACAGCGACGCAATGATAAATTTCAGCTGCACCATTTGAATCTGTCACGGCATATGCTGGGCCTTATTTTCCAGTCTGTTAGCTGGGACACACAGACAGACAAACATTAAAAAAAAAAAATTAAAAATGTGAATTCACATTGCTGTTCCAGCAAGTTCATATTCTATTTCTGTTTTGGTGCTCATTTCATTATAGGTGAAAAAAAGTTTGATGTCTTTGATAGCTCAGCCTACCTAGCCACTCCCGGCTTTAAGAATCTAAGGAACAGACATCTCCCCAGGTAGTTGTAATTGGGGGTGCAGGGTGTCATAACTGAACAGCAGCTGAGTCCAGTTGAACTATCTAGCTAAATTGTCATCTAGTATTACCAGTTAAACTATAATATTTATTTATCACTATGTTAAATTGTCATCTAGTTATATTGTTCCATATGTTCTACAGTTCTATGTAAAGCTCCGCTCTCTGTTGGGCAGTTCATTGTTTTATGTAAACCGGAGTGATTTGTAGTCCCTACAAGAACTTCGGTATATAAAAATTAAAAATAAATAAATAAATGTATGCTCATTTGGTACCCACTCCTAACTAGTGATGGTGCGGGGGTCCACAAGTTTCTTAAATAAACAAAGTCCAAAGGAACAGGCCAAAACTACCAGGGTTTCCCCCCCCCCCCCCAAAAAAAAAATTCCTTCCAGCACAACAGTGATCCTTGGACAGGCACCCACAGACAACAACTCTGCAGAGCCTGCTATGCCTGCGGTCGGAGCCCAGCTCCTGGGTCGCACAGTAAAGGATGGTGGCTAGATGGTGCTCTTTTCTGGGACTTCTACCCAAGGGTTTGGGGAGGGGAGCTGTGAGTGCTGCCTCGGTAGCCACCCCCCAAGCCCTGCTGGTCTGGGGGAGACAGGGTGGGCTCTGGCATCAAACCCGCCTGCTTGCTACTGGCTGAGTGCTCCTGCTGTCCCACCAAACATTTCATGCAATAAAATGTATTACCAATTCCTTCAGCTCTTGTCCTGCCTTGCAGTGGAAATCTCTGCCCTGTTTGTGACTAGTAAACAGAGCAGTATAACATTTCTGCAATAGTGCTTACACTGTTTTTATCTGGCTTTCCAACAAAATAGATTATAGTAATTAAGATTATATTAAGATTGCAATAATTGGATTTTGTTAGATGTGTCTCTGATGTGAGATAATCATTGTTTTTAAATTGTGGAAACACAGCTAGATAAAAGAAAGAAACAACTTTGTTTCTAGTGTTACTTTTTATTAAAAAAACAATTCTTTAAAGGGGTATTTTTGTTTTTAATAGAAGAATGAAGTCTTTGTATTTTTTTTTTTTCCTGAAGGAAGGTGTTTTCCCTCTGTTTGCACTTTGACCTCATCAGGCTACAAGAGTGACCATTAATAAACTATAATCTGCTGGGATCCTGCCAGCAATAAATAGCTTGGTTCTTGTTTTTTTTTAGGTTATGGCTGCTTTTGGGGGGGTGGTGGAAGTAAAATTGTCCAGAGGGTTATGCAGGAAGAAGTACACGTGAACATGATTTTGCATGAATTTTCCCCACAATTGTGGTAGGCATTTTGGGGACAGAGTTGGGGCAGGGAGAACCTAAAGAGGGTAACTTTAAAATGAGTGCTCGCAGCCATATATATGTATATGGGCGCACAGCAACATAGGCTGAAATCTTATATCCTGCATGCAGGTACGTGCACGTGTTTTATAAAATAGGCCGAGCATGTCTGCTCCTACTTTTAAGCAAGGACGCGAACAGCTTAGCATAGTCGGCATTTATATGCAAAAGTGAGAAAACTTCAAAACATGTGCGTGTGAAGGAAATGACCAATTTCACCAGTTCATCTACCAGTTTGCTCAGTCTATATCTAGGTCATCAAAACACTGCCCTCTCCCCGGTGTACCCAGACCCCTCAAGCACTTCATATGTGGCTAAAAATAGTTTTATTCAGACTTAACTTGATCGGTAGCAGAAGTAAATCAGCGCAGAAACGAACTGGACACACCCGACATTCACAATGCTACATAATGCATATATCTCTTGGCCTTTTCCCCATTCTGCCACCTTTTTTTTTTTTTTAATTGCTTGTGTGCGTATGTGGCAGGTTTATAAAATCAGTCAGACATGCATGTGCAGGATACCCACGCCCATCTGCACTTTTTGGCGTGTGCATCTTTTTTTTAAATTTTCTGCCTTATACTTTCAGTTTTCAAAAGTATGCACACAATGGAGCTGTCTCCTACTCGTTAATGTCTTTGTTGAAACGCATACCATGGCAACTGGTATTTCAATAAAAAGATGATGATAGAAAAAAAAGTATGCACACAAATGTGCAAGTAAAAAGTACCACCTTCTGAGAAGCAGGTGTAACCTCCTATGCTGGCACAATCCTGGAATTTTCACAGTTGGCTTGGGTGTGCAAGTCCACTTTGAAAATTCTGGCTAAAGTTTGCAGAGACTTTTTATCAGTATGACTTGACACTTAATTTTCAAAGCGAAAATATGCATGCAACCTTTTGCTTTGACAGTTATTTGAAAGTATGTATGCACACTCGCGTGCACACAGTTATACCTGCTCTTTGCAGGGCCTAACTTATGCACAGCGTTCTTGTTCATACCCCAGATCAGTCCAGACAAGTGGGTTTTGCATCCCTACTAGCAGATGGAGGCAGAGAACTAAAACTTTGAGGCACTGCTACATAACCAAGAGTGCCACCTGCAGTCCCTCAGTATTTCTCGGTCTCCAGCAGATGGTAGAGGTGCAATCCTGCAGTTAAGAAAGAAGAAAGAAAGAGGGGATAGAAGAAGAGAAGTTAGAAGACACTTCCTGAGGTGTTAGGTTCCTTTTGTGAGCCATCCCTCAGGTTGAGCTGGGCGAGCGAGGGGTTGGTAATCCCTGATCAGCCTTAGCTCGCAGCAGATCCAGGGGTCCTGGTTCCCTCGTATTGCCTGAAGGCTCCTTCCCAGAGGTGTTGCCAGCAGCAGGGAAGTATTTCTTTTTTTTTTTTTGTTTGAATTTCTTCCTTTGCGGCTGCTGTTTCTTTAATAAAAAAAAAAAAAAGTTATTTTTTTTTTTCAGCAGCAACCGCTCGGGCTGTTTCTTGTTTTAACATCGGGGCAGGCCCAAGCTGGGGAAGGGGAGCAGTGTAGCCTCCTCGGTTTGCGGCTTTGGGCTGTTCAGGGAGCCGGAAGTTGCATTGGGCAGGGTTTCCCTCCTCTTCCATGCGCCGCGATCACGCAGCTTCTGTTGCTCTGCAGTAGGCCCGGCCACATGGAGAGAAGATGATGCCGACAGCGATTTCCCAGTGCAGGAAAGCTTGTCAGGCCAGCAGCCTGGCTCGGGGACAGCTGAATGCAGCGGTGCTATGCCGCGATTCATTTCTGGAGGGGGGGGGGGCCCTCGGGGTGGGGGGGGGGGGCGGGGGGGAACGAGGCTGGTTAGAGAGCCACAGGTTCCCAAGGCCCTGTCAGGATCAATACTGGGAGCCTAAACAGCTTGTCATGCAGAAGGGCTACAGCTCGGAAGGTGACAGACTCCTGGGAGCCCAAGGAATCCCTTCCCCCATTGTCTCCAGCGATGGACAGTGAATAGAATGACGTGGCGTTTTCCTCAGAATTTGTCATGCTTATAGATAAGACCTTTTTAACCAGGAAAAGCAGTGGCTATAAAAGGGCATTTCTATCAGCTGTCTCATCCTGCTGCAAAGAGGCCGAGGGGCTCCTTGGCCAGGGGTCAGGGAACGTCCTTCGCTGGCTGGGCCTGGATCAACCTGAGGGGCCTGGCGGCTTAGATGATTTGGACCTGGATGACCCGGAAAATGGTCATGGGGTTGGTCCAAGAGTGGATCAGGATGACCCAGCAGATCTCACAGTGGATGTCGATCAGGCTGATCCCGAAGAGGACCCGATAACGGAGGGAGATGACTCGCAGGTGGTTTGTCTGTTTTGTAAGGAGGAGTTGAAGCCCCTTATTTCCCATGTTCAGAAGGAACTGGGTATTAAGGTGGTTCAGGAGGAGTCTGACAATGAAGGGGTGGATCCGGTGTTTGGACTCCAGGGCCCACCAAAAGCCTTTCCACTCCCTAAAAGGATCAAGCTGGTGAACCAGGAATGGGGCTTCCCAGAGGCGATCCCCAAGGTGGCTAGAGCCAAAGCAAAATAGAATCCCCTCACGGAGGATATCCTGCAGCTGCTGGTATTGCTGAAGGTGCATGCTTTGGTCTCGGCGGTCACTAACAAGTCGACCATTCTGGTTGTGGGTTTGGCATCGTTAAAGGACGTGCAGGACTGTAAGCTCACTAGCTTACAGTCCTGCACATCCTTTAACGCTGCCAAACATCAAGAGAGGATGTTTGAAGTCTTGGCGCTGAGTCTGTGAGCAGCAATCTGTGGAAGTCTGATGCAGAGGGCCTGTTTATGCTGGCTCCAGAAGTCTCAGGAGAAGTCTTCAGCAGACACTGGTGTTAATAGCCAAGCAACTCAGGTGGAGGCCAGGATAGCATATAAGGCTAACATGCTTTTTGACTTGAGCTGAACTTGAGCCAGGAATATGGCCACGACGATCTTGGTGCAACATCTGCTGTAGTTGCAGAATTGGTCAGCTGATATATGGTCCAAATCTCAGTTCTGTAATCTTCCCTTTAAAGGAAGGAAAATTGTTATTTGGGAAGGACCTGAAACAATTGATGAAGGTTTTGGGGGAGTCTAAAGGGAATAAGCTGCCAGAGGATAAGATGACAGTCAGGAAGTCTTTTCCATCTTACTCTAGGTTTCGGGAGTTGCAGCGGTTTTTGTCCTGATAAGGGTTCTGTAGGCAGCAGTCCTTTCAAGGCACCCGAAGACTTCCCTGAGAGGGCTCCAACCAGGGGGCCGGTGATGATAAGGTTTCACAATGAAGCCAGGCTGGTCCACTTTCTCGAGATGGCATGGAAGGCCGTCTATCACAGTTTTATGAAGAGTGGACCAGGATTACCTCAGACCAATGGGTCCTAGAGGTAATAAGGGATGGCTATGCTTTAGAATTTTTTCGCCTCATCATAGAAGCTTTCGTGGTATCTCATTGCAGTGTCCGAGACAAGCAAGCGGCGGCAATTCAGGACATGTTGTGTCACCTTCAGTTGCTGGCATGATAGTACTGGTAGCAGCCAGGGAGCACCATCGCGGGAAGTTCTCGATTTACTGTGTTTTGCCAAAAAAGGAGCCTTTCGTCCCATCCTCTGTCTGCAAAATGTGAAATGTGATACTCAGAGTTCCCTGTTTTCCCGTATGGAAACATTGCGGACTGTGATAGCAACAGTTTGTCTCATGGAGTTTTTCGGGCCTCACTGGACTTGACGGAAGTCTGTCTACATGTACCCATTCAGGAAGAACATCAAAGTTTCTTCATGTTTTCTTCATCTCTTCATAATGTACATAATATATATATTTGCAAATCTTGTTATAATATTTAGTGCTATTCTCCCCCCTTATATCTCCCCCCCCTCAACTACTCTCGTGTTAACATGTTATAATTGTTCGATGTAAAACGCTCCCCAGGGGTCTGTTTGCGTTACACAGGCCCTGCTCCCACTCGCCGCCGAACGGAGAGGGCGAGTGGGAGCAGGGCCTGCGCGATCGGCGCCGGAGGCCCGCCGGGGTAAGGCCTACTTGATTTCACTTACCCACGACCGCCTCCGACCCCGACCACGAGGCAGCCCCTGCCTTCCGCCGAGAAACGCTGACGTCATCGGGCCGACCTTCCTCCGCCTCCGAGGGACACGCTGCCGGCGCACAGCCAATCAGGGGACAACCTTGTTTAGCCCTTTAATTTCAAATGTAACAGACTCCCAGGCGCCGCGCGCCTAGCGTCGCGCGCCTAAGGAGCACGCCAAAGGAGCCTGCTCCTTTGTGCGCTCCTTAGTGCACTCCCTTTGTGTACCCCGTATACTCCTCTGTCTTCACTGCTCTCCCCTCCAATCCCTCCACAGCCCCCAGCAACTGCCAGCCCCCATATATTCCTTCCAACACTCAACACATGAATCTCTAAAACAAAAAAAAAAAAAAAAAAAAACCATCCAACACTCAACAACCTGACAACCCCTGCCACCACTCAAAACCCACACAATGGCCTCAGACCAATACATCCCCAAACTAATCCATCGCCACAACCACCACCACACTCCTAAAGCCACACCCACCACTAGACGCCTCACCAAAATTCACACCAACCCTAACATACCCTATACCACAATCACTCTCATCACCCTCCTCCTCATTAATGCACAGTCGATCACCAAAAAAATCCCAGTCATCCATGACATACTCACAGATGACCAACCAGACATATTCTGTATAACCGAATCCTGGCTGAAACATTCTGATACAGTCCTACTCAATCAACTGCCCAGAAACACATACAATATTTTCTCCATTCCCAGAAGCAAAAGAAAGGGAGGTGGCCTACTATTCCTAGCACACAAAAAACTTAAATTCTCTTCCCACTCCCTTAACTTACCACCTCCTATCGAGACCAACCTATTCAAATCAAAACATCTCCAAATACTCCTCCTATATGCCCCACCTGGTTGCCTACAACATAACCTTTCCCCCCTGATTGAATCCATCACAACCCACATAAACTTACAAGAGCCAGCCATCATACTAGGAGACTTCAATCTCCATATCGACACCCACCCTCCCTCCCCCACAAGCGAACTACTCCTTTCCACCATGTCTGCCATTGGATTCACCCAAATCATCAACACGCCCACTCAAAAATCGGGCCATACCCTGGACTTAATATTCATAAACAACAAAATATCTGCAACTGGACCACCCTCTACAACCCCCACCCCATGGTCCGACCACAGCCTCATCCAAGCCAAGCTTCAAATCCAATCCAACCCAATACAAACAAACAACCGAATCATCGAATTCACCAAACCATGCTCCAGTGAAGACATCGCCGAAGTGCTACCTGAGGCACTAAAAACAATCAACTTAAATGATGCCAACTCAGCCACAAACTCCTGGATAACCATCAACACAGACATAGCCAATACATTATGTCCCACGATAAGGAAGGAAATCAAGCAATCTACAAAGCAAAGAGCTCCATGGTACACCCCAGAACTGAAAACCTCAAAGCGAACACTGAGACAAACTGAAAAACAATGGAGACGAACCCCCACCTCAAACCTGAAAGACAAATTCAGAACACTACTACATAACTATACAACAGACCTCAACACAGCAAAGCGCAATTTCTACACATCAAGAATTCATGATTACCAATATAACCCGAGGACCCTCTTCGCCTATGTCAAAGACCTAACCAACCCCATCCAAAATGACAATAAGCCAAACTCCAGCAACATCTCAAGTGAAAAACTAGCACAATTCTTCAAGGACAAAGTTAACAACATCATCGCCAAAATTCCCCAAAACTACAACGACCCAGTTGACATCCCCCCTCCCATCCACACATGGTCACAATTCACACCCGTTGCTTCCACAGAAATCGAACCTATCATCAGAAAAACCAACCCTGCATCACACCCCTCTAGACCCCATCCCCATCAAAACCCTAAAACTCATCAGAGAGATTATTGTCAAACCAATAACCTACATCATCAACTTATCCCTAGAACAAGGAATCTTCCCAGAAAAACTCAAAAACGCCATCATCAAACCAATCATCAAAAAACCTCAACTCGACAAATCCGACCCAGCAAATTACAGACCAGTCTCCAACCTCCCATTCCTAGCAAAAATCATCGAAAAAACAGTCAACAATCAACTCACAGAACACCTTGAAACCTATAATGTTCTACAGCCCGCACAACATGGTTTCAGAAAATTCTTCAGCACTGAAACCCTCCTCCTCTCTCTCACTGATACCATCCTTAGAGGACGCGACAAAGGCAAATCTTTCCTCCTGATACTTCTTGATATATCCGCCGCCTTTGACACCATCAATCACAGAACTCTCCTCACTAGACTTAAAGAAATTGGTCTCCAAGACACCACAATCAAATGGTTCAACTCCTACCTCTCAAACAGATCCTACATCGTCAAGACAAACTCATCTGAATCCTCTCAAGTGCCCCTCACTCATGGAGTCCCTCAAGGTTCTTCCCTATCCTCAACCCTATTTAACATTTACCTCATCCCACTATGCAAATACCTTTCAGAGGCAAACCTCACCTACTTCATCTATGCAGACGACATACAAATATTACTCCCCATAAACAAGTCCATTCAACTAACCATGGAAAAATGGAACAAACTCAGCTCAAATCTATCCCACTTGCTATCTCAATTATCTCTATGCCTCAACCAAGCCAAAACAGAAATCATTCACATCCACGATGACCGACCCTCTCTTCCACTCAAGTGCACCCCCTCCGACCACCCAGGAAGCTCAACCAACCCGGGAGTGCCCCAAATCTCACCCACGCCGTCCACAAGAAACCTAGGCGTAACAATCGACAGCCATCTCAACTTTAAACGACACATCTCCAATACAATCAAGGATGGATTCTTCAAACTCCAGACTCTAAAAAAACTCAAACCCCTTCTCCAAGAGCACGATTTCCGAACAGTCCTTCAATCAATTATCTTCGCAAAACTTGATTACTGCAACTCCCTCCTCCTTGGCCTACCAGAAATTCACATCAAACCCCTCCAAGTGCTACAGAACGCTGCCGCCAGAATCATCACTAACAACAAAAAATCCTCACACATCACACCCACTCTCAAAGAACTCCACTGGCTACCCATTACCCAAAGAATCCAGTATAAAACCCTCACCCTCATGCACAAAAAAATAAACAACAACAACATGAACTGGCTAAACAACGGAATACAACCTTACCCTACTCAAAGAACTCTCAGATCCACCAACACTGGCCTCCTAGCCGTACCCAATCTCAAATCTGCACACCTCAACGTCACCCGCAAACGAGCCATAACAATTGCGGGCCCCTCCTTATGGAACTCCCTCCCCACCTGTCTCAGAAATGAACCTTCATTGCAAGTCTTCAAAAAACACCTCAAAACATGGCTGTTCCTAAAAGCATTCCCACCTGACACGTAACCTACCCAAATTCAACTGCAACACACCACGCCCCCCTACACAAGCATCTCGCATCACCATCTTCCCTCCCTTGCACCACCTTCCCCCCTCCTATCCCCCCATTCCCCCCTTCAACCCTCCCTTCCAACCTAACCTTAATATATCCTCATCAACAAGTCATTTATGTACATATGTTATATACTACATCAAATGTTCAACGTAATCCTGTTATTCCTGTTATAATTTGTATAATTTGTTATATTTATTACAATGTTACAATTTATTATTTTTATTACAATGTTATAATGTAAAATAGGGCTGTTACTACCCTATTCTTTGAGTTATCTGGAAACCGATGTGATATCTCGATCGAACGTCGGTATATAAAAGAAATAAATAAATAAATAAATAAATATCATTGATGAATGTCTGTATATAAAAATTTTAAATAAATAAATAAATGTTTATGTTCTGGGGTAACTTTTCCAGTTTGGGCTCTCCTGTTTGCTTTGGCGACTGCACCTCGCACGTTCCCAAAAGTGATGGTGGTGGTGGTGGTGGTGGTGGCGCGGCAGCAGCTTTCCGCAGGGATGGGATCCTAGTTCATACGAATCCAGATGACTGGCTTATCTGAGGGAAATTGGAGGAGGTATGCTGGCAGAGTGTGCACATGGTGATGGATATATTGCAGTCCTTCAGCTGGGTGTTGAATTTTGTGAAGTCACCTGAGCCCCTACCCAGATGCTGGAATACTTGGGGGCAAAGTTCGATACTCAGCTCAGAAAGGATTCGGAAATTACAATCCCAGGTGGTGCAGATTTTGCAGATGCCAGTGCCCAGGGCTTGGGATTATCTTCAGGTCCTGGGTTCAATGGCATCTATGTTGAATTTGGTGCCATGGGCTTTTGCCCAAATGCGCCCTCTACAGAAGGCATTGCTGATGTGCTGGAATCCATTGTCAGAGGAGTTTCATCAGGCTTTACCGCTGCAGGATTCTTCCAGGTCCAGTCTCTCGTGGTGGCTGTGTCGGCCCAGTTTGGAGAGAGGGATGGTACTGGAGGTTCTGGTCTGGGTTATAGGGATCATGGATGCCAAACTCTAGGGTTGGGTGACGATCTCTCAGGAACAGCTGGCACAAGGACTGTGGTCGTCAGTGGAAGCGTCCTGGTCTATTAATCGCTTCGAAAAGAGAGCAGTGTGCAGGGCATTGGGGGAATTCCTTCCACAAGTCCAAGGTTGAATGGTTAGAGTGTTTTCAGACAATGCGACAACAAAGGCTTCTATCAATCGTCAAGGAGGAACGAAGAGTCACACGGTTGCACAAGGAGCCCAGGACCTTTTTGCCTGGGGGAAGTGACATTTGCAGGGGATAGCAGCTTCACAATGTGCAAGCGGACTATCTCAGCAGGTAACTGTTGGACCGAGGAGAATGGGAGCTGTTGAAGGAGGCCTTTTGGCCTTATCCAGTCTTGTTTGAGGCAGTCCCCGTCTGGATCTGATGGCGATAAGGAGCAACACCAAGGCAGCAAGTTTCTTCAGTTGCAGATGATACGTCGCATCTGAGGGCATAGATGCTCGGGTTCTTCCATGGCCAACAAGGATCCTGCTATACGTGTTCCCTCATTGACCGTTAATAGGTGGAGTGTTTAGGCACATTAAGAGGCATCCAGGCCTGGTGGCCGGAGAGACTGGGTCATCTGTGGTTTATGGATCTGGTTCAGCATACAATTGATGGGTCCCTGAGATTGGCTCATTTGTAGGGGCTGTTAAGGCATGACTCGGATCGGGCGGATCACTTTTGTCTCGCAGCGTGACTTTTGAGAGCAGATTCTTGTGGCAAAAAGGATACTTTGAGCCTGTGATTTTCAAGAGCTTAGTTTACAATTCCTTGCAGGTTCAGGTGGCAGCCTTGGTGTGTCTCAGAGGTATACTACCGGGAAAAGGTTGTTGGCCTCACATCTGGGTGTTGTGAGGTTTTTGAAAGGGGTCAAGCAACTGCGGCCACCGATGCATAGATTGGGTCTGGCATGGAGTTTAAATTTGGTCTTGTGAGTGCTTTGTGGGCCTCCGTTTTGTGCCGTTGAGGAAGGCATCGTTAAAGGATCTCATTCTGAAGGAGGTACTTTTGGTGGCAATTTTTTCGTTCAGAAGGATCTCAGAGCTGCAGGCTTTGTCCTGAGAGGAACCATTTTTGAAGATTTCAGAGGAGGGGGTGTCCTTGTGCATGGTATCTTTGTTTCATCTGAACCAGACTGTGGAGCTCCTGCCTTCGCAAATTGATCTGCAGTGGTCTGATCATTTGTTTGTATTGTTTGGGGGTACCAGAAATGGATGCAATTCCTGGCTGAAGGAAGCTGTTGTTTCGGCCTACCTTTTTGTAGGAGGAGAATTCCAGAGGGGTTGCGTGTGCACTCTACTAGAGCGCAGGCAGTGTCGTGGGCCGAGTGTCAATTGATGTCGTTGCAGGAGATTGGTAGAGCGGTGATTTGGTTTTCTCTTCATACTTTCTTGCCGTTACCATTTGAATGTTCAGAGCTGACCTTTTGGCGAAAGTGTGAGAGGGGGTCTTTTGCGGGCCTGCCCAGTGTAGGGAAGCTTTGGTACATCCCACTTGTCTGGACTGATCTGGGGTACAAACAGGAAAGGAAAATTGGTTCTTACCTGCTAATTTTCATTCCTGAAGTACCACAGATCAGTCTAGAAACCCAGTCCCTTCATGTTCTCAAGACTGTTACGGGCAAGTCTGTGTTCTGGCATGCTTACTGGGAAGAACTGTCAGAATGTACATATACAGAACCTAAAGACGTTTGCCAGGTTGTGGTTAGCCCCTTGAGTTGATTTGTAATTTTTCTGTTTGGGGGGGCTCCAACTTTTGGGTTTGGCGTTTGCCCTCATTTAGGGGGTTGAGGAGTTGTTACTCTCTAGTTGGCTTGGGTACAGGTCAATACTGAGCGACTGCAAGTGGCACTCTCTGTTATGTAGCAGTGCCTCAAAAGTTTTTGGTTCTCTGCCTCCGTCTGCTGTTAGGGAGGCAAAACCCACTTGTCTGGACTGATCTGTGGTACTTCAGGAACTAAAATTAGCAGGTAAGAACCAATTTTCCTATTTACATGCCTATTTAACATCAAAAACGTGGAGGTAATTTTCAAAAGGATTTATGCATGTAAAACTGGGTTTTTGAAAATTGCTACTTTTATACGCGTAACTCCTTTGAAAATTCACTTCTGTGTGCGTAAATTCCAACTGCAGTTCCCGGTGAAAATTGACTACATGCGTTGTTTTATGTGCACAACCCCCTCCCTCCAGGCAAATTTATAAGGAACCATTTATGTATATAGATGGCTTTGAAAATTCAACCCTTGAAGAGAGCATGCGTGTTCTATGGGTTCTCTCTAGGTCCAGAACAGCTGTTGGCACCCTGCCCTGAAGAGCAGAATTGGGTGATGCTCATAAGATGTTGGAGAGGTTAGAAGCTGTGTAATCTCATTCATCTAAAAACCTGCCTAGGTGTGAGCCTGGAATATCCCAGGTTCAGATATTTTGGCACAAGTCACTTAAGACACTCTGGGTTCTAAGCATTTCTCCAGTAGACACAAAATTGAGACAAGATTTAGTGCACAGGTCCCCTAGTCTGCTTGTCAGCCTGATGTAAGTTTTTCACGGCAGTGTCCCTCACCGTGCCAAACAATCAAAACCCCCAGTTCCCTGTACGTACCTGGATCAGTCCAGACCGTGGGTTATGTCCCCAATCCAGCAGATGGAGTCAGCACAAGCTTCGAGGGGGCGTCACCATATATGCTACTACCCCCTCTGCAGGAGTTCAGTATCTTCTGACTCCAGCAGATGCGAGTAGGGGATTCAGGGTTTCTCCCTGCTGTTGTAAATTAATCTTTTACCTTTTTGCTTCCTCTTTTTCTGGGCTTCTGCCTAGTTTTCTTGTGGATCAAGTTTTTCACTTTAAAAAAAAAAAAAAAGTTAAATTCAAAGGTCAGACTGTGGGGAGGCGTGGCTTACCCTGTGTTGTTTCCTCTCCCGGTGCTGAAACCTAGTAGATAGGACGGGGTAAGTGGTACTATTTGTCTGTAATTTTTTTCTTTGCAGCTCTCCCCAACCCCGGGGCCTCGCGGCTGCCGGTGGTGCCGGTTTTTCAGCGCGTGTGCCTAGTGCAGCTCCTCGTGGGCTGCTGGGGCACACAGAAAACTTTTCCTCTGACGGGTTGTGAGGCCGGGAAGGCCCCCCCACGGCGATTTCGTTCGGCGGGCAGTGCAGGCTTTCTGGGCCCCCCCGCAGCGGCGGTTTTTCAGGCGGCCCCCCCCCCCGAGGCTCAACTCAGTGCTCTTACACCCGATTTTGCGTTGCTCTCTGCCATGCCCGGGAGGCGCGGGCCGGCCCCTCCCCCATTCCTGGCGGGAACGGCGGCCATTTTGCATGCCCAGTGCCCTGAGGGGAATCAGGCAGCGCTGGAGGAGGGGGATTTAATTGCGGTTTCTCCGCCGATTTTGCCGCCGATTTTATTGCCGGAGCAAGGCCCGCAGGGGCAGGGCCCAACGGGAGGTCCCCCCCCCCGGAGGCCCCTCGGGCAGGCCGGGGTTCTCCCCTGAGTTTGTTCTTCTGATGCACACAGCCTACCTCCAGGGGTTGGAGGCTCCTGCGGGGCCTCCCCCTACCAAGATCCCACGGATGGCCTCCCCTTCACAGGCCCCCCCCGCTCCGGCGGGCGCGGGGGCCCCTCATTTTCACCCTCCAGCGCGGACTCGCCTTGCGGCCGCGGCTGTAGGAGCAGTGTCAGGACCAGCGGATCCGGGGTCTGATCCTCCGGATTGCGGACAAGGGGACTCCATGCCTGAGGGTGACGACCCGCGCACGCTGCGCCCCTGCCAGAGGGCCGAGCTGGATGACCTTATTCCACTTATAATTCAGGATTTGGATCTGGACCCGCCGCCGGACCCGCCTGCCCCAGTGGCGCCGGCAGTCGTCACTTCTTCGAAGAAGGGGGACCCGGTCCTGGCAGCCCTGCGGCCCAGGGCTCGAGCGTTTCCCATTCACGAATCGTTCCTGCAGCTTCTCACTGGGGAATGGGATACCCCGGAGGCTTCTCTGAAGGGCAGCCGGGCCATGGAAAAGCTCTACCCACTACCGGAGGATGTCCTGGATCTCATCAAGGCTCCAAAAGTGGACTCCGCGGTGTCGGCGGTCACGAAGAGGACGACGTTACCGGTGACGGGAGGAGCGGCCTTGCGGGATACGCAAGATCGCAAATTGGAGGTTTTCCTGAAGAGGGACTTCGAGGTCTCCGCTCTGGGCATGCGGGCAGTGATGTGCAGTTCCCTTGCTCAGAGGGTGAGTCTTCTCTGGGTACAACAGCTGCTCACGTCGCAGGACCTGCCCGCTGAGGAGGCCGCCCAGGCGGACAGGCTAGAAGCGGCGGTGGCGTAAGGGGCGGATGCCTCGTACGACCTGTTTCGGGTCCTAGCAAGATCCATGGTGTCGGTAGTGGCGGCACGGCGCCTCCTGTGGCTTCGCAGCTGGGTGGCGGATACGTCCTCCAAGTCGAGTCTGGGCTCCCTGCCATTCAGAGGTAAGCTCCTCTTCGGGGAGGATCTGGATCGGATCATCAAGTCCCTGGGGGAAAACGCGGTTCATCGTCTGCCGGTGGACAGATATCGGCCTTCGAGAGCGTATGCCTCTTCCCGGACCAGAGCCAGGGCGCAACGCCGCTACAGGAGCTACAGGCCATCGGGCTCTAGACCCGCCGCCTCCAGGTCACAGTCCTGGTCGCGTTCCTTTCGCGGACGGAGGCCCGCCCGCACCACCCCCAGAGCAGGTACCCCCTTCTCCTACGACCTAGCAATGATGTCAGGCTCGCCCACTCCGCCAGCCCCAGAATTGGGGGCCAGCTGGCGTTTTTCTACCAGGAGTGGGCGCAGATCACCTCGGACCAGTGGGGCCTGGACACCGTAGAACACGGCTACGCATTGGAATTTGTCCGTCCCCCGCAGGCAAGGTTCATTTTCTCCCCCTGCGGGTCGGCGCTCAAGAGACGGGAGGTGCAGGCGACGTTGGACAGACTTCGGGAAATAGGCGCTATCGCCCCCGTGCCCTCCGGAGACGGGGGCTCGGGTCGCTATTCCATCTACTTCGTCATGCCAAAGAAGGACGGGTCCTTCCGGCCCATCCTGGATCTCAAGGAAGTCAACAAGTCCCTCCGAGTGGTCCGGTTTCGCATGGAAACGCTGCGGTCCATGATCGCGGCGGTACATCGGGGGGAGTTCCTCGCCTCTCTGGATCTCACGGAGGCCTACCTGCACATTCCCATCCACCCGGCCCTTCACCGTCTCCTCCGGTTCAAGATCCTGGACCAACACTTCCAGTTCATAGCTCTCCCGTTCGGATTGGCGACGGCACCGCGTACCTTTACCAAAATCATGGTAGTTGTGGCGGCAGACCTTCGAAAGGAAGGCGTGCTGGTCCATCCTTATCTGGATAATTGGCTCATTCGAGCGAAGTCCTTCAGCTAGGGACAAGCAGCGGTGAGCAGGGTGGTACAGTTCCTGCAGTCCCTGGGATGGGTGGTGAACTTCTCCAAGAGCTCCCTCGTACCCTCGCAGCGCTTGGATTTCTTTTTGGGAGCGACCTTCGACACCCGGCTGGGCGAAGTCTCCCTGCGTCAGGACAAGGCGCAATCTTTGCGGGAGCATGTACAGCGGTTCTCTGCGTTGCAAGATCCCACTTCCTGGGACTACCTCCAGCTCCTGGGGGTGAGGGGTTCTACCATCGACATGGTCCCTTGGGCGTTTGCGCATCTCAGGCCCTTGCAGTGGGCGCTCCTCTCCCGTTGGAAACCAATTTCGCAGGACTACCAGATGATTCTTCCACTTTCGCAAAAGGCCAGGGACAGTCTGGGCTGGTGGTTGGATCCATCGAATCTGGCCCACGGCGTGTCTCTCGACTTGCCCAATTGGGTGATAGTAACCACCGATGCCAGTCTGCTGGGCTGGGGTGCGGTCTGCGATCAAAGCGCCACACAGGGGACGTGGTCCGCGATGGAGGCGAAGTGGTCCATCAACCGTCTGGAAACCAGGGCAGTCAGGTTAGCTCTGCGACACTTCCTGCCGCTTCTTCGGAACCGGGAGGTCAGAATCCTATCGGACGAAGCTACCACCGTGGCCTACATCAACCGCCAAGGCGGTACGCGCAGTCCGCAGGTAGCGCTAGAGGCGGCGCTGCTGATGCAATGGTCGGAGCGTCATCTCGTCCGGCTAGCGGCCTCGCACATCGCCGGAGTGGACAACGTTCAGGCGGACTTCCTCAGTCGCCAGCTGCTGGGCTCCGGAGAGTGGTCTCTGTCCGAGGACGCGATGCAACTTCTAGTCCATCGGTGGGGAACCCCCCACTTGGACTTGATGGCCTCCGCTCTCAATGCCAAGGCTCCTCGCTTCTTCAGTCGTCGGAGAGAGCGCGGCGCGGAGGGAGTCGATGTGCGGGCCCTTTCGTGGCCGTCACATCTTCTACTCTACGCGTTTCCGCCGTGGCCCCTGGTGGGCAGGATGCTTCGCAGAATAGACAGCCATCAGGGGACCGCGATCTTCGTCGCTCCAGAATGGCCCAGGAGGCCTTGGTTCGCGGACCTGCTACAGCTGGTGATCGACGGGCCAGTCAGGCTGGGGCACCTCCCCCGTCTCTTACGTCAGGGCCCAGTATTTTTCGATCAGGCAGAACTCTTTTGTCTTGCGGCCTGGCTTTTGAGAGGTGCCGCCTCCGGCGCCGGGGCTATCCGGAGGCGGTAGTATCCACACTGCTGCGGGCACGTAAGACATCGACATCGGTGGCCTATGTTCGAGTCTGGACGGTGTTCGAGCTGTGGTGTGCTAGTCAGGACACGAGACCTACTAAGGCTTCGGTATCTCAGATCCTACAGTTTTTACAGGCGGGGGTGGTCAAAGGACTCGCCTATAATTCCCTGCGGGTACAGGTGGCCGCCCTGGGTTCGCTGTTGCGCGATGGCGGCTCTCTGCTACAGCATACGGACATTGCGCGTTTCCTCAAGGGGGTCAAGCATTTACGTCCTCCAGTACGGGACCCGTGTCCATCCTGGAGTCTCAACCTGGTGCTTCGCTCCCTGTCGGGACCACCGTTCGAGCCACTGCGCACTGCAATGATCAAGGATCTCACTCTCAAGGCGGTATTCCTGGTGGCCATCTGTTCCGCTCGCCGCATCTCGGAGCTGCAGGCTCTGTCGTGTAGAGAGCCTTACCTGCGTTTCTCCGACTCTGGAGTGTCGCTTCGCACAGTGCCTTCCTTCCTACCGAAGGTGGTGTCTGCATTCCATGTGAACCAGACGGTGGAACTGCCGTCCTTTTCTTCCTCCGAGCCGAAGGCTCTCCGACTATTGGATGTCAGTCGCACGCTGCGTCTCTATCTGGAGGCTACCAATGAGTTCCGGATTTCTGTCCATCTCTTCGTGCTTTGGTCCGGTCCCAGGAAAGGGTCTCCGGCCTCGAAGGCGACCATTGCGAGGTGGCTGAAAGCGGGTATTGCTGCTTCATACATTGGGGCGGGGCGGACTCCCCCGCCCGGCATAGTAGCTCATTCTACACGTTCTCAGGCGGCGTCCTGGGCGGAGGCTCGCTCCGTCTCTCCTCAGGAAATCTGCAGAGCAGTTACCTGGAAATCTTTCCACACGTTCTTGAGGCGCCCGCATCTCGCCTCTTCAGTCACGGGACATTTTGGTGAGCAGGTTCTCCGAGCAGGCCTCGCAGGACCCCACCCGAGTTAGGGAAGCTTGGGTACATCCCACGGTCTGGACTGATCCAGGTACGTACAGGGAAAAGAAAATTATTCCTTACCTGCTAATTTTCGTTCCTGTAGTACCATGGATCAGTCCAGACGCCCACCGCGCTTGGGTCTCAATCCTGCTCGACTCTTCTCTACGGGACTGTAGTGTGATAGGGCTTTCCCGACTCTTCAGTCTCACTGTTCTCACAGCCCACTACACGTTGGCGTGCTGTTTACGCAGCTTCCTACCCGTTGGTAGGACGGTTACAGTTTCTATTGATGTTATCCGGTTTACTGTTGCCGGTTCATATAAACTTGATCCACTAAAGGGGTTCTATTTCTCCTCGGGCTTTGATATACTCGATACTGAACTCCTGCAGAGGGGGTAGTAGCATATATGGTGACACCCCCTCGAAGCTTGTGCTGACTCCATCTGCTGGATTGGGGACATAACCCACGGTCTGGACTGATCCATGGTACTACAGGAACGAAAATTAGCAGGTAAGGAATAATTTTCTTACCTCTTGCACCTTTGCCAGAGTAGGGTCCAGCAGTCTCCTCTGCAGGAAGCACCAGCCAGGCTTTCTCACAGCCACTCAGTTGGGTTTCTTGGTCCTGCTGGATGTAATCCTGGCTTTTTGGCTTTTCAGGCAGTGGCTGGCAATCCAGAAGTTACGGAGAAAAATGAAGAAAAAAGTTGACACAAAAGCGAGCAAGGGAAGGAAAGTGCGGTGAGTGTGTCCTTGTGGGCTTTTTAAACTTAAGTAAATAAAGGCAGCAAACTCTCCCTGGCTTTGAGGTTCATATTTTTACCATTACCTACCTCTCTGTGACACTGCATGTTCAGCCGTCTTTCAGTGACCCAATGGCAGTGTCCTCATGACTGCTGGTGGTCCATGTGTGCAAACAGCCTAAGCCCCTACTGTGTTGCTCAGTCTGTTTTAGGCTGATCAAAAATCTTTAGTTTGGATGGCATCCGATGGGGAGTCGGTCTGAGTCAATCCCCACACAGTAATTTTTAAGATTGATGCCGCAAGATAATTCATTAAAGGAGGAAAAGGCTACTTTGTTGGTCCAAAAAGCTTGCAATTATTGGCACTCCATATTCTTTTTGTATCAGCATTACACATGCATTCGTGATTCAGGCAGAACCGTTGGTAACGTCACGTGACCAAGCATTTAGGAAATGTGGTTCATCTCTGAGGTGGCGCACAGCCTGTGTTTGCAGTGAGGTAGCAGGGTGGCTCTGCTTTCACTAATGATCACAGAGACACCCTCGTGGAGCTTTTCTGTCCAGGGCCTGTCAAAGATTAACCCTGGAAAAGTTGTATGTCTGTAAAAGATTTGCCTCTGCAGAAGGGGGGGGGGGTTTAATGCAGGATTGAGAACTTGGTAACACTGATTTTTGATGAATGGAAATTAACTTCCTTTTTTATGGCTGGCATATATACCGTATATATATTAAAAATCAATCTGTGCAGTCAGTCTGTGGCAAGCAGAGAATTCAGGCCAGGTTTCTAGACATCTAGATTTAAATATAATCAGCTATAACTTTTGGCTTTGCTATTTTTGAGAAACACCCCCCAGCTAGCCTGGGTATCTTATGTACAATACCTTGTACAAGAAGCCCGCCGTGGATCAAATGTCCCCAGCTAGTTGACCATTTTGCAGACATTTGAAAATCCCAAACATCACATGGATGTTTCCCAAACACTAATCAAAGATTCCTAGCGTGTAGCCAGATGGATGACGAGAATGTCAGAGCTGCTGAGATTCCTACTTCAGGGTTTTCATAGGAAAAGTTATAAAGATCAACAGCTATAAAGGATTTAAGACACTACTGGACCCAAGCTTCAACTCTGCAAAATGGTCAACTAGCTGGGGGGGCATTTGGCCCACAGCGGGTTTCTTGTGCAGACTGACTGCATGGATTGATTTTTATTAGGGTTTTCTGGAGAGTTTTGCAGGTGAAATTATGATTTCACAGCCATGGAAGTGAGTAAACTAAAACGATCAGTTAGCCAGGGAGGGTAGAACATGAGAATCGAACTTTGATTAGTGTTTGGGAAACATCCATGTGATGTTTGGGATTTTAAAATGTCTGGAGTATGTTACTGCATGCATAGAGAGTGTTTGCATAGTTCTAATAGTGCGTCTTTCTGCATTTGGCACTGTTTGTTTTCTGCGTTATTCAGGTACCATGTTCATAGCAAACTGGTGAGCTTCATGGCACCAATTGACCACAGCACGATGAACAATGATGCCAGGTGAGCAATAGATTAATCATGTTTATCCATCTGCTCTGTGACAGTGTGATATTGACCTGTTCTGTAACCTGTCGCGCTTTCCGCTTTTCTCTATCAGTTTAACCATTTGTCATTGCCTTTGGAGCCGAGGTCTCGGCCTCAGTGAGCTTTTATGCCTGTAATAACTGGAGCGCCATGGCAGAGATTTCCATAAATCCAACACCAGCATGGGGGCTTTGCCCCCATGATGAATTTAGTTTTTTGGGAGAATGTGGCAACGGGGAAGAAGGGATCACTGCAGTGAAATCCGATTCATATCGTTCCAGAAGATAGCATATTGCTACATAGAAAGACTGCTTCCGCGGAATGGAAAGGCATTATAAATATGATTTGGGGTTTTCAGCCTGCCTGTACAAATAATGCTCAAGGTCGTTTATGACATGCTTAAAATTTAGGTAAAATGAGTCCCTCCTCCCGCAAAAAAAAAAGTTTACTTGGAACTTACTTGAGCAGCTGCCACTCTTCCCTGTAATGGTTGGAAGAGGCAGTGTTGGCCTTCCATAGCATCCTGTTAAAAATCTCACTTATTTTGGGACGAGAAGTAGATCTTGGGTGGGAGAGAGCATAGAACTGTTAGAGCGTATGTGTTTGAGAACCTTTTTTTTTTTTTAACAGGTGACTCCCTGTCACATGTGTACAAAAAAGGCTTCAGTAGGACCTGCCGCTTAGCTTGCAGGGTCAGATGACCCAGGCATGAAAGGCGGCATATGCCATCTCCAAATTATTTGTAAATTGCGGCTGCTTTTATAACTGTAACTTCTATATTTTGGCCAGCTGTATTCCAGACATTTTGCAGGTTAGCGGAACGGTCCCATATGTAAGGTCATTTTATTTCGATCTGCGGCGGGAGTGGCAGAAAGATGAGGAGTCCTGGAAAGGTGCAGAGAGGCAGTCGGGAGACTGGATCTGTTACTGCCAGCTGCGGGCTTGTAAGATCCTGGTACCAGGTGTTCAGAAACGCAGATCCGCAGAGAGTCAAAGACCAAATGCAGAACCCAAATCTCTGCCTGAATGAAGAGAGCCATTTATAAAGCAGAGAATTAGTAAAATAGGCCAAGGCGGCAGGTGCAGAATGAACATCTAAACATCAGGCGGTAGAACTGAATGCTTACAACATGCCGGTGAGGTTTGTGTGGGAGCAATATGTATTGCTTTATGTGTGTTGTTTAATTCTAGCTAAAATGTTATTGCCTGCCAGAGGCTGCTGGCTGGATAGCAGCTCCCAATCTCGCCCCTGCATGAGCATCCTTCAGAGTGTTGAACAGTTGAGTCTGCCTTCACCATCTAAGCTAAAACATACATATTTGATTTCAGCATTGCAGAGAAAAGTCTGGTGTTTTCAGCCTTTAGCAGTTAGCTTCTGTTTTCTGAAATCTCTTAGCAATAGCACGCCATCGCACGGTTGCAACCTGTGGGGTGGGGAGCACTCACCCCCGCAGCCGCTGAAGATAAGGTCTTGTTAAGAGAGGGGATATTTTGTGTGTGCGCATGGGGGTGGCTGGTTTCCCACTCATCACCCCCATGCTGGTCAGTCCCTGCAGAAGCATTGACTCCGACGCTTGTTTTGATGGTTTCAGCTCTATCTGATGCTTGTGTTGTGAAGCAAAGCTTCACCACTTCTCCACAGGCAGAAATCTTTAGGCTTATGGCAGTGTCCCCAAGCTGCCCCAGAGGCTTCTGTGCACTTTGCTATTGCCTGATATGGGGTTGGTTTAAATTATACAGCGTAAGCCGTGCAAAGCTACTTGCGGAAAGCAACACTTGGGTCTTAGGGAGAGTAGTGAATAGTAACTGGAAAAAATCTCCAGGCAGCTTTCTAAGGAACGGCATGAAGCCATCTCTGGATAATGTCTCTTGTGTCCTGTACTTGTGATTCTGTCAGAGAGGATTCTGATGGTGACATAAACCACACCGGCAAATCAAAGTAATTTACAAGGTCACCAGAGTAGCAGGACAGAAATACATCCTTCTAAGTAACTGCAGTCCTCCAGTGACTCTGGTGCTGTCTGTACTAGCAAATCCTCCCTCCATGTTCCAGTTATCAGACATGCACTCCCAAAGCCCCTCTTTAAATCCAGTTTAGTACTGCTACTGGTTAATCTGAAACCAGCATAGTGAGCCAAGCCTCATGCCATCACTGAAACATTGCTTCGTTGGTCCTTACTGCTTTGCAATGCATGTCAGCGTACAGGAGGTCCCAATTTTGACCATTCATTTGGGCTCCCTCTTCATAAGCTGACCCTGACTAGGAGCACTGTAGAGGCTGTCCTAAAGGATATAAAGCATTTTAGGATCTGTGTGGGATGGAAGGCACAAGGTCAATACAAGTCATTGGGAGATGTTTTAAATGTACAGCAAGTGTTTCTTTATAGTTTTAGCAGTTTAACCATCTAAACTTTTTCAATAATAGTACACTATGCATTGCCTACAGTTGTGATGTCCCATTGTAAAATGATTGATATCGCACTGATGTAGCTTTTTTTTGGGGGTTGTTTTTTTTTGCTGGGTCAGACTTCGGCTTGGACTGTCTGCAAAAGTTTAAGAAAACCAAAAGTCATGCTTTGCAGGGAAAGACTAACAAGCCCACAAGATAGCTAAAGTACTCGGATGGCTTTCTCCAGATGTGCATATCAGGGCATCCAGCTGTGCTCTGCCACCAATATTTTTGAATTTCTAGCACATTTTCCTAAGCTGCCATTGAACAGCATGTAACCTTTGTGCTGCATGAGATGCTTTTTATCCAAAGCACGTTACAGATGTACTGAGCAATTACTACATGTCACATGCACAAGAGGGCTACATTGATGGACTGCTGAAAAATGTATGGGCTCTGAAGATATTAGCGTATCATCTTATTGTCTGCTTCTGTGCCATCTTTCTCTGTCTCTCTCATGTTAACACTTTTTTTGTGGTGATTCAGTCAAGTATTTTGACTTCTTTGTGGACAGGGAAAATCTGTAATCTTTGTACAGGAATGGAGTTAGTCTGAAGTAAAATGCTTCAGAGCCTCACTGCGCTGATGCGGTAAGGTGGCGGTGATGGGGAGGTACCATCTGGAAAGTCCACGGGCACCTAAGAGGTCAGATGATGTTATTGTAAATCTTTGTGGTTAGACATGGAGAGAGAGAGAAGGGTGCTGGGAGCATTGGGAGTCTTGTATCCAAGGCTATCCAAGATAGGGTCTAGAGAAAGAAGGTGGCAGAAGTCCTCTTGGATATGGAGTGTAGGATACTACAGGCGATCGCGCTCTATAGCTGGTAGCTGGGATATATCCTTGGCAGTGTGGATCAGGAGTAAGGGGACAGACCAGATGAACCAGGTGGTCACTTTCTGCTGTCATCTACTATGACAGCTTTCAATAATAATATTTTGTATTTCTAGACTCACTCCAGTTTTAGCTCGAAGTGGGTTGTAACATTTTTTTTTTTCCAGATACAGTAAGTCTGTGCTCCAAACAGCTTAGAATCTAAGTGCATATCTGAGAAAAGAACAGACAACAGGGTCACAAGGAGTGTTAGTGGGGGAAGCGGGATTTAAACCCTGGTTTCCCTAGCTTGCAGCCTGCTGCTCTAACCAATAGGCCACCGTTGCGTTTGCGGGCACATTGTCTCACAGTTAACCCTGAGCTAGAAATTGGCAGTGTGCAGCGCACGTGTGTCACCAATTTACTTGGATAATCTGTGTGTGGCAACACAAAAGGAATTAGACTTTTTTTTTTTTTTCCTGCAAATCTGCTTGGTCCTGATTCGGGCAGGAATTCTTAGGTTCTAAGGTTTTACTGTCTCTTGGACCCTAAATGTGAATTTACAAATATTCGTCTCCCAGTCTGGGCTTTCAACACGCCCAGCAGTCGGCGGATCCCGTCCGCGCTCTGACTCATCTCGACTCTGCTCATCCAGACGGGCTTCAGATGTGCAAATAAAATCCACCATCTGCCGTGTTGGGCCTGTATTGCACAAGCAGAAGCTCCCGGGACTTGTTCAGAGCATTCAGGAGTTGCCCAAACTTGCGTGCAGTATGGGTTCAGCAGCTGGGTTTGCCAGCTGGCTCCATTTCTTCCTGGAATAGGCTGATCTGGTACCGGTGATCTACGTATGAATACGTAGTTGTGATTTCTGTAAGCAAAACTGGATCGCGACCTTATGCATGCACTGGGGCAAAATTAGGACTGAATCAGCCTGCCTGAAGGGGGAAAAAATTGAATCCTTTGTCCACAGTACTGTGAACATTTCATGTTTTTGGTTAAAAAAAAAAAAAAAAAAGGTGAAAAATGGGAAATCCATAGTTCCAAAGCTGCCTTTTTTTTTTTCCCCTCTGTAGTTTGTTCCAGATGTTAAGTTGAAAGTTTTTATCCTCTTTCTTTTGTGAAAGACACAGATGTTTTTTGAAGCCCCCATTATCTCCTGAGCAGAGACAGGTCACCCTGACAGGTAGAACAAGACCAAGCGAATATGCACCATTGATCTAATCACTTGAAAAGAGCAATATTTTAAGTGGCGCTACCTTTTAACAACATTGTTAAGGGCTCTCATTACTCTTTCATTAGAGACTTGCTCTATCCCTTATCAGGCCGCAGGAGGGACATAACTCACGGCACTGATTTGATCTCTTGTGAAAGAGGATTACAGCTTTGCATTGACTCATGTTGACATGGCTTATAATTTGCTTTTTGATACACATGCCAGGGGTAGGGACCTCTTCTCTCCCCAGCTCAGCAGGGTGCTGAGAGAGGGCGCCCGTACGTCGTTTAAAACCGAGGAGGGTGAGGTCTGTTCTGCTGGAGTATCAGAGAGAAGAAACTCAAGGGTCTATGCTTGTCCGTTCTTTCCATAGTATCAAGTCGTGGCAAAGTGTGTTTTAGGGTAAACTTTCAAAGGTCCGGTTGGGATTTGCACAGCTTTAATGCCTGAATCTCCCCTGTCCTAAAAGTACCCGTGGACTTTTTTAGTCGCAATAAAAAGTGACATTTCCTGGGGGGGGGGGGGGTGTTTGGAAAAGGCATAATTTGATCAGGGAAGAAAAGTAGGGGTAAAGTCCATACAGTCGTCTCATCTGCATGACAATCTGGGGGTCTATATTCAGACACAGTCCGGAGAACAGAGTTGGAGGCGTATTCAGTAGCGCAGCCGGATATCTTAAGTAGTCAGCCGGCTAACTTTAGGACAGCACTTTGACTTGACCAGACTTAGCCGGCTAACTCAACTCCTCCCACTTACAGCCCCGGAGCACCACCAACTTATCTGCCTAAATTCTAGCCAGCTACAACTGAGCCGGATAAAGGCTGAATATGGCAGGGTGAGCCATTTAGATGGATAACTTTTCAGTTATCCCTTTCGTCTTGATGGCAGCGCAATGTATACCAGCTCGAGTGGGGAGGGATAGAGCTGTGTGTATTTTATAGCAAGAGAGTTGGATTTTGTTTGGATGTGTAGATATATATATATGTGTGTGTGTGTGTATATATATATAAAATCTCCATCTACCTAAATGCAATGACGAGATACGGCTAAAAGTGAGTGTGTGGGGGGGGGAATGGGGAAGATGAATTAGGAGTTGTCTGCCTTGTAGAGTCTGATCTAGAACATCTTTAGCGTGAGAACAGAGCAGGGATTTATTCTTGGAGAAGCAGGTTCCGTGTTGACATCTTCATAGAGCGTGTGAGTATGTGCGCCCGTCTTTTAATGTACAGGAAATAACTCTGCAGAAAAATCTGTTATAAAATTTAGATAACAGCGTTGTGGCATTCTCCCTGGAGCCATTTATCCTGTCCTCGTTGGAAGCCTTCAGAGCATCTGTGCTGCAGAGCTGTGTTTGAGTTCATTTTGGGTAAATAATTTCAGAGATCCATTATGTGAAATTTAAATCTTGTTATCTAAGGTACTACAACAGTTAAAGGGTTAAAAAGAAAGGGCCTCTCTTGTGGTATAAGAGGTGTCAAGTTCAGTTTGTCAGCTTCACTTTACATTCTGTTCCCTCACCAAGCTCCCCATGACATCTTATGCCGTAAGAGATGCCACATGCAGCACCAGTAAATGCTCAGTTTCTTTGCTCTGCCTCTTTCTCGAGCCATGAGCTTGGGTGCCTCCTGTCACCTGTTCGTTTTTTTTTTTTCTTTTGCCGTTTTATTATCTGGAGGACCCAGGGGAAGGTGAAGCTCTTTCAGCGATCTGTTGTGAATTGTACTTTCTTAAACAAAAAAAAAAAAATAGAAATTGCTCGGTCTTCTCTCTTGCATGCCCTGGGAAGCGCACACCTTCTCTTTTAATCTCCGTTCCTCTCTCGCCTGGGTTTCAGGGCTTATTGGGAAGGGGCTGTGCTGTTCCACTGCAGTGGGCACAACTATTGTCTGCTGCTGCTGGCAAGGCTGTAGTAGAAGAAAAGATGACACGGCTGCAAAGGGAGGACTCTGATGGAAAGCCTTTGACTTTTTGCTTTCTCTCTGTACTTTCCCATCGTGTGTATTCTGCTCTCCCCCCTCCCCTGGCCGTCACTTATACAGGACGATTAACTGCAAGCATTTTCTCTGTATAAGGGAGAGGATGGCTCCCCTGTCCTTGGCTGGGCTGGACAGCACTGCAGTGCTAATGCGGTGTTTTTTAATGCGTGGATATTTTATTTTTTTTTCCAGCTCATCGATCCCCTCTTCAGTACCTGAATTTCTTTATTTTGGTCGGAGCATGTGCATATAGTTCAGTACAAGTCAGGTTATATCTTTGCCTCAGTCTCTTATCCTTTCCTGTCGCCACTCCCCGTGAGCTGCTGATTCTGGGGATGCCGCCTCAGCAGGGAGGCGAGGTGTTAAAAATTGCTGCATTTTCATAACATTTTCCTTCTGGTGTCTTCCTGAATCCCACAGCACTTTTTATAAACGATTAACAAAAAAAAATGCAAGCAGGCAGCTATTTCAGGCAGCATGGTGGGGGCACCCGAAGAAATAATGGAAGCAGAGTACAGCAGGGTGCCAGGACGCATGGGGCAGCATCGGTATTCGGACCCGCAGAGAGAATTCCCAGCTCTGCGTGCAACGATTCCCTAACTTACCTTAGAGGCATTGCAGGGAGAACCTTTTTTTTTTTTTTTTTTTTTTTAAACCTCAGGCCCTGACACTGCACTTGCCTTAGATTTTAGCATTTTCATGGCCTTTGTAGAATTGGCCTTCTGGTGTCTTCCTCCCTCCCTTGTGCTTAGGAATGAGCAGCACAGCCCGGATGACACTGGCACAGGGGTAGCACCTGTCCACAAGAGGTTTGTTTTTTGGTTTTTTTTAAGACATGACTGTCTCCTCCTCCTCCTTTTGGGCTTGCAGCTCATTCAGAACTAGGGCCGGGATCTAGCACCCTAAGCCTTCTGTGCACAACCCTCAGGGTTGTTTTTTTTTTTTTTCTTTTCCTCCATTTTCTACCCACTCCCCCAGTTTAGTTGAGCCATCGCACTGACAGTCCTCGTCCGAGGGCCATGGTCTGGGTCTTTTTCCAGAGCAGGTTGTCGCCATTGCGTGATGACTGATCTCTCCCCTGCTGGGGGTTATGGGCACTGCTTCCAGCCGACCTGGGGGTGGAAGACCCGAGCTGCAGGTCAAACACCGGTCGTCCCCCCCGTCCCCCGCATGGCAGAGAACAGTGCTGCCGCTGAGGTGCCAGGCCCGGCCTATGCCGGAGTTGGTTCTGAACAGTTTCCAGAGCCTAAAACCTGCACTTCCAGGCCTTTATACGGAACAGCACTACAGTGCCGCTGTCTGTTGGGAGACATGAGCTAAAGCTGCTATTAAGTACAATATTTTCACCTTGCCTCTGCCCGCCACCTCCTCCAGCGGTTTCTCTTAGGCTGCTGTTAGAAGTTGATTCACGTATAGGCAGTGAAGCATCCTATGGCTCTTAACTATCGCTGTTACAGGACTGGGATTTGAACAAGGAACTTCATCCATTTTTATTATCTGAGGCTGGCAGATAGAAAACAGTAAACACATTGCACAGGCCCCACTGTGTTCCCTAAAGGCCTGATGTGTCAATATCCATCCCTCTGATATTGAGGCCTTACCATAAAAATAAGGTGCTCCCGGGCTGAGGACATGTATAAATACCAACGACCTTCCTTCCCCTCCCTGCTAAAAGCCAGGAGATAGTTTATCATCTTGCCTTTGTGGGGATGGTTGGCTTTCCCACGTCACATCCACTGTGACCATAGGAATGTGGAAATCTGTTCCTGGACTTCAGAATATCGACACTTGATAAAAGTATTCTCCTGGCTAGCTGCTGCCCTCATGCAACCAGATCTTTTATAAACCCCCCTCACCTAAGATGTATTAGAAAGCAACATGCAAACTAGCTCATATTCAGTCCTACCAACTGAACAGCCTCTGGCATCTGGCGATTTAGGTAATCCTTTGTTCCTGCTCTCCTCCCCTTTTCCTTTTTCTCTTGCTCTGTCTTCAGATTTCCCCCCCCCTCCCTCCCTGACTGGACGCTCTCCTGAAAAACCTGTCTTGCCAGATCTCCAGGGTTTGGTGGGTGGGTGGGTTGGGCGATCACGTCTAGACGTTGGATGCTGTTGTGGTGGTTCGTCTGGCTGTGGAGCGGAGAGGGCAGCAGTGCATCAAGGAGCTGAAGCCTGGCGTTTGTAGCTTATCCGCCCCCCCCCCCCCCCCCCCCCCCCCCCCAATACCTATTTGGCTGTCTCTAGCAAATCCTGCCAAGTTCCTTTGTCTTAAGACCCAGATCTGACTTTCTTAAATATTTATAAAGCTTGTGCCTGATCTCAAGAGACCAGCCAGAGGTCACATGTCACCTTTCGCAATTTAAAGCCCTGGGGCTAAAAGCATTTTCACAGGCTTGAAGGACCCAGTCCTGACCTGAGCAGAAGAGAGGGAATTGAGGCAGGACCTTCCTGAGTCTCCTTCAAGCACTGGGGCTGATGATGGCAGACTGGCTGTGTAATTTATGGTCTGAGCTTTCCTTTTCTCCTCTCTCTCTCTCTCTTTCACAAACTCCCCCCCCCCCTTGCACACCCCCCCCCCCCCCCAGCTGCATGTTTTCTATGGAAGTGAGGCTTACAGTGCCATCTTGTGCCTAGAGCCCACAACTCGAAGGGAAGCAACCAGCATTGCACTGAATTTCATAGCCAGGTCTAAAAACAAAAAAAAAAAAGATTCTTTCAATGCTGCTGTGGTTCTTGTTGCTCAGCTGATTATCGGAACAGTATCGGTTTAATTCTGTCGCATGTTGCGAGTTCATCACTAGAAAGATACCTGGGGTCATTACAAACAGGGCAGCTGAAGGATAAAGTGGTGCCCGGGGCAAAGGTTGCTTTTGACCGCCCTCCTTTTTTTTTTTTTTTTTCGGGCTCCTGTGCTTGCAGATTCACAGAGGCACTGAAAAGTGTGATGTGGTGGCGCCTCTGCCCGGCTTGGCACCCAGGGCAGCTGTCTTTCTTGCCCACCTCTGGCAGTGGCCCTTGTTAACAAAGCGCTGTAGCGCCGTGACGTTAGACTGCGCCACAGCTTGCACAAACGGAGGCCTCCATCGTTTGTGAGAGTGAGCAGGGTGAGCTGGGGCCTAGACGTTATTCAGCTGAGAGAGCACAAGAGTCCTTTCCCTCTGAATATTCAGTTTATGGTTTTCCATTGCCTCGGGTACAAACTTAGAGCCCTGGTTATTAAGCATTTTTCCCGTAGACCCAAACCGGGAGAAAGCCTTCAGTAAATTGGGCTCTTAGATTATAAGCTCTCAGAATGTAAATCACCTTGAGTGAAATCTGAAAATAATGTTATGTCATGTAATTGGCCGTGTTGTCAGAAAACCAGAGGGTTCCTCAAGCCCTGGCCTCATCCGATTACTTCGCAGCTTGCTCACGCTCGCTCTTTGATAATCCAGGGGACGGCAAAAGAAAATGCAAATCTTGTAGCCACTTCTGCAACACGGTGACCATTGTGATTACTACTTAACTCCAAAATAGCGTGACCAGATGAAGTCTCTGGATCAGCACTTTTCCCCTTGTATCTTATTACATCATACTCTCCTTCCCCCCCACTTCCAGCTCCCCCCTCAAAAAAAAAAAATCTTCCAGATGTGCGTTTGAATTATTTATTTTTGTAGCCATGAAAGTTGTCCTCTTGCCAAAACATTCTGCCCTTGTGATGGTGTTCTGTGAAGAAAACCCCTTCCTCCGAGGGTGAGGGAGATCTGCTGTTCCCACTTAGCAGGCCAGTGGTTTTCCAGTATGGGCCATTGGTCACGGTCCCTAATTATATTTATGACAATGCTTTAAAAAAAAAAAAAAAAAATTCAGTTAAGTGGTTGATTGCCTCACGTTAACTATAGTCTCATTTGCCAGGGCATAGTTCATCTTAAACGGGATCATGTGACTGAACAAATAATGAGAGGGGCAGTTAGAGAGGATGATGGGGATTCTGAAGTGACTGGAATAAACAGACTAGTCTGATTGATTTATGAAGTGAGAGGAGAGAAAAATTGCCTTCTGGTGAGATGGGAAGGCATTCTGCGTGCACAGTTCTGAATTTGAGTATCTACTGAGCCAAAGAAGGGTGGTTGCTGAAGTCTACTTGGATACATGGAATTATTAAGGGTCAATAGACAAGTTATAGCCAATACCTTTTTACTGGACTGGCCTAATAACTTATGTGACAAGCTTGCCCAGTACAAAGATATCAGCTACAACTTGTTGGTTGACCTTTAATTCCAAGTACCTACTGATAAAGGGACATAGAAGCATTTCACAAATGGTAGCCTCCCCATGCCAAGTGTTTTATTACACTCAAGACCAAGCATTACCTGTGTTTTATGTGCATAATAACATATGACACGGCAAGGAACAAGATGTTATGACCCATGCCTAAACTGGCACATGGTTATTGCAGTGTATATCACACCTGAAGTGTATTACATTAAAAAAAGTTGAACAGGGGGCGAAGAAGCGTATGAGAGAGTTATTTCAAAAGCTGATTGTGCTAATGTACAGCAAGGTTTTGTCAATAGATGCTTCTTTGTATAAGGTGCTCTAAATTTTGGGGTATATTAAATACCTAGTGCTGACAAGATAATTCCAGTGGTTGTGTTCTCCCACTAGAATTTACCAGAGAGCGCTGTGGGATGATGGGGGAGAGGGGCACAGTCAGAATCATTGACGCCTCCCTCATGCTAATCTAGCACAGGACGAAGCAGAACGATATCTTTGAAAGATGTAAATGAGGCTGGCCCCTCCCCTGGAGTGTGGCTCATGGGTGGGGGGGGGGCGTGGCAGTGATTGAGTATCCAGGGAAAGCGTTTGAAACAGGCATCAAAAAAGATCTTCAGCCAAGGACATCCTGGATTCATTTCTTCAAGAAGCCTTACTAAGGTGCAGTAGCACAAGGGATCCATTGAAGAAATGGCGTGTAAAGAGCAGTCTTGCATGTGTGCTGTTAGCAGATGGGAAGCTAAGTGACTTTGGCTGAATGGTAGATAGCAAGAGGTGTAGATGAGGGCAATGAAACCGGGATTTCCCAAGCTTGCTGCTTTCAGCTCTTCGCCACCGTGCTGCTCTTTGCTGTCCCTCCTCCCTTCCTCTGGACATCCTTCTGCACGTGCTCCCTCCCCCTCCCCCCTCTCCCCACTCCTCCATCTCTTCCTGCTCCTGAATCGCTGCATGTTTCTGCTGCTTAGCCTTGGACCAGGAAAGGAGCTTAAATAATCGAGCCGCAGCACGCACGGGCACGTTGCCTGGGAAATGGTGCTGTGATTTCCTGGTCTCTTCTTTTTTTTTTTTTTTTTTTTTTTTCCCAGAAACCAGGTTTTATGATAATATAGTAAAAAGATTAAATTAGAAAGTGCCTCACCAAGGGTTATAAAACCCTTCAATACAGTGGAAATCGGTAATTATCCCCTCTGCAGCCTAAAGGACAGTTTAAAAGGAATAAAAATGTTAGTGCTCATTACTTGCTTTTGTAGGTTGCAATAAAGGGTGAGTTAAATTTTAATTTAAGGAAGACCCGGTTATCGACCTAACTCTGTGCTGTCTTTAATTACTCTGCAGAGGTTATTTCACTGCTCATTCTCAATACTTTGTGCTGAAGTCGCCTTTCCTCTGTGGATTGTGTTCCAGGAGGCAGCCAAAACAAGGAGCAGATATCTCCACTCATTGACTCAAATCAATGGTCTTTGGGTTTTGTTTTTTTTTTAATAAGTGGAGGGAGAAGTCAGAATACAAGCACCCCAAGTCCATAGGTTGGAGTGGGTTGGAAGTAATAGAAATACACTTACTCTGGCGAATTGGAAGAGAGACAAGGTTAAATCTACATAATTGATGGCGTTTCATCTTCTACAGGGCTGAAATTTTGGGAAGAAAGTCAGTTTTGAGGTTGTCTGAAGGTCCAAAGATTTAAGGGGATTATTATTGGGGGGCAGATGCAGGCTGAACTTTGTTTACTCTGTCTAGCCCAGTTCAGCTTCCTTGGAAAAACATTTATTTAGAAAGTATTTGAGATATGGATACAGACGTATAAGTCTATATAGAAAACTTGTGGAGATAGCCCAGCAAAGAAGAAAATTAGTTGAAAGAAAGCCTAGCCAAGTGGTTGAGTAGAGGGGATGCATTCTTAACAGATGCAAGCTCACAGGACTACTGATGTCCCTCCCTAATCAAAGAAAAATGCTAACCTGGATTTCCCCTGCTCCCTCAACCCATACAGTGCATCCAGATTTTTTTGCAGGTTATACCTTTCTTTAGGTAAATAGAGCTACTATCCCACAGTTATGGTGTAAGCCACTCCTTAAACCTTCAGTGGACCCTACCTGCCCTGCTAACCTTCGTCCCATCTTCCTCCTCCCTTTCAGGTCCAAACTGCTCAGGACATGCCATTCATCTCTGCTGTCTTGACATCCTTTCATCCCAAACTCGGCCTCAGTTCTACAGTGGCTGCTCTTGCCAGAGTCTCCAATGACCTCTTCATGGCCAAGGGCCTTGACTCGATCCTCATTCTCCTCCTTGACACACTGGACTCTATTGGATTTTGGGTCTCTGCACCATCCTGGTTTTCTTCTTACCTCTCCCATCATACTTTGGCGGTTCTTCCTGTACTGCTATTCCGATGTCTGTCAGTGTTGCCTCAAGCTCTGTCCTGGGCCCTCTTTACATTTCTTCCACTCTCATGTCCTCCCATGGCTTTCATGGACCACTTTGATGCTGATGACACCCAGGTTTACCTCTGTATGCCAGATATTTCACTGAGAATCCAGCACTAAATCTCCGCCTGCTTGTCTGATACTGCCTCCTGGATGTTTTGCCACCATCTTAAACTTGACATGGCCAAGATGGCATTTGTCCTTTCCGCAATCCTGCTTCCCCCTCATCCCTTTTCTCTTGCTATGGATGGCATTCTCATCCAGTTTACTCAGCCCGTACCCTTAGGGTTATCTTTGCATCTCTCTCCTTCTCTACACACAACCAAAAAGCTGCTAAAGCACGCCATTCCTTCCCCTATAACATCACTAGAAATTCATGCCTTGCTTTTCTGACCATGCTACCATATGCTCATTCACTCTTCTCATCTCCCATTTAGACTACTGCAACTTGTTTTCCGTGGGCCTAACGCTGAATCACCTTTCTCTACTGTAATTTAGTCAAAATTCAGCTCCACAACTTATCTTCCTTCAATGTCGCTGTGACCACGCAGCCCCTCTTCTCGAGTTGCTCATTGGCATCCTGTCCGCTTCTCTTGCTCACCTCCCAGTGCATTCACTCTGCAGCTCTTCATTATCTGTCTTCATCTCTCTCTCCCCCTGCACCCTTCCTTGTGAAGCTCAGCAGGCAAGTCAGTATTTTTGAAGCCCAGGACTTTGAGTTTCATGTAATTCCTCTCTGCCTTGGCCATCATATCAAACCGTGCAGTTTGTTGATCACTGGCGCTCAGGTGGGGCACCTACCTGGACATTAAAGACACGTCCTCCACATGTAGTTACCAGGTCCGGTGCTGCCTCCTCCCCTTGTGGGTTCTGTCACTATTTGTCTGAGAGGAGCTCTTTGAATGGCACCCACAATATCTCTGCTTCTGTTCAGTTTATCAGATGGGATTCTCTAATCCCCATCCGGCAGGTTAGAATCTCCCCCTTCGTGCTGTCTTTCGGATGTCTTCGGTCCGCTCTCTGTCCACTTCTTTCGTCTGAGTCGGAGAACTGTAGGCTCTTGCCACCGTAGGTGGCAGTGCTACTGTCTCCTTCCCCCACACCCCTCTGCATGTCGGTCACTTTGATAGTTTTGGGTTTTTTTACATAAATAGCTGCTGCGCCCCCTTTTCTGAAAGGAGCTGCCCTAGAGAGTAGTGAAGTCAAACAGCTTCTGTTTGAACTTTTCTCCCCATGTTTGCAGTTACGCTCATAGCCTGTGGTGTTTATAGTGAGACTGCCGCGCCTGTTGAGAGTAGGCATGTAACACAAAGGTAGAATCAGCTGGCTTTGGTCTTCTCTGCACACCATGGGGTTAGGCAAACACTGAGAGGCAACTGAAATTTACTGCTGCTGTTAAAGAGGGGGGCTTGTTCCCTCCCCCCACCCCTTTCCTGGTTTTTCTCTCCAGCCCCTGATCTTCTCCACTGTCACCTCTCTTAAAGCTTCTCTCCAGTCTGTGGTCCTCCACCGCAGGATTTCTGCACATTCCCTGATTCTCTGGGCCCCCATCCCACCTCCCACTTAGAGAATCAGGTCTGTAGAGGAACCCACTTTATCCCTCCCCCCCCCCCTACCAGCAGAGTTTTTCTCACCACCCCCTCTTCCAGTTGTCTGCTTTCTGAGGTTATTTATCTTTCTAAGGTTATTCTTCAGCTTGTGGCCGATGACAGAGTTCCTGCAGAATTCATCAAGGCAATTGGAGAAGCATTTATTTCTGTGATCTAGTAAGGGTTAACCCAGAGAGTTTCTTGGTATTATCTATCATCAATATTGATCCTGAGTTTTCTTTTCATAGGATTGGTATGTCATATTGGTGCTTCTACGTAGCATGACTTCACCACGGTAATCCTGCCATTTATATATTCATGCAACCTTAAAGTCTGCATGAATATATATATATGGCATGATTACCGTGGTGAAGTCATGCTACGTAGAAGCACCAATATGACATACCAATCCTATGAAAAGAAAACTCAGGATCAATATTGATGATAGATAATACCATGAAACTCTCTGGGTTAACCCTTACTAGCATTTGGTTCTTCCATCTTCCTTACAAGGTTGCATGAATTCTCCTGGAGACTTGGGGGTTAGGTCTGTACAGCTTTTGTTCGGAGGATTAAAAATCAACCCCCCCCCCCCACCCCCACCCCATCCCGACCAAGAAGGACGGCCGCAAATATAGAAACGTATAGAAAAAGAGAAGATTTCTTTTAAGCCATTAACAAGCGTTTTCTTCCCCATCTCTGACAGAGGGTTTATCACAAAAGTGTATGATCTAACAAAGACCTGCCTGAGCAGAGTCCCAGTCCTTTCTCCTATTTCCTCTGGATCCTCAGAAATGAAAAACACACTCTTGCACCTGAGGTTTCTTCATTGTTTGCCATCCTTGTATCTTCTGTCTTTCCCCACTGCATGGAAGATACTTATGCAGAAAAAATTGATACCTAAAAAAAAAAAATTCTGCTTCTAAAATGGGAAACTCAGAATTCTTATCAGGGATGTTGCATGGGTGATATTAATTGGAATCTTGTTGCTGGGTCGTTTTCATTGTTTTTCAAGTACCGTCAAGACCAGGAGAATGTATGAAAACTAAATTATACCCCACATAGCCCGTCTGATTGAATCCTCCTAGTGCATTCTCCTACATCCTATTAAAATATTCAATCTTGGTTTCTCACTTGAAGAGCCTGCTTGCAAAGGGCAAGCTTATAGAAAACCTTGTTCCCTAGAGAGATGGTAGTCAGCCACATAGAGATATTTACATATTTCTGTGCTGCCTTTGATTGGGGTTATGCACGTATTTTCCTACAATCGTATTTATTAGTGAGATTGCCAGAGATGCATTTTTAATTGGGGATTTTTTTTTATTTTTTTTTGCTCCCAATCTAGCAAGACAACAAGGTTGTTTGATCTGTGGCACCGAACTTGACCTTGAAAAGTTGCTTAAATCTCGTTCTGTTTCCTTTTCAGGTTGGAGCTTTATCAGTCACTGTTTGGAAGAACCAAGTGCCTTGAAGGGGAGAAGATGATGTAACTGCCCCTGATAGAGGTGGATAAACCCTTAACCCATCCTCCGCCATTAGGATGGTACGGCTGCATTCTGGGCTTTGCGTGCTCGGAGAGCTCTTTGCATTCAGACACTGCCATTTCAGATGAAAACATTTTCAGTGCGATTGTTGGCATGGCAGCATGGTGAAGAGGGCACAGTTGTGATTCTTGTGCACAAACTTCACTGTGTGACCCTGAGCGAGTCACTTAATCTCCTCTCAAACTTAAAAGATTGTAAATTCTTGGGGCAGGGACATTGTAAACAAATTACTTGCAAAATGCTGTGTACGCTGATGGTGCTGTATAAGACAAAGTTGTTGTTGGGTTTTTTTTTTTTACAGAGCATAGGACAGGTCCAACCCCTTATCTGTTTCCAGTAGTTCTGGCACTGATTAGCAGCTTCGTTGCTGTGTTAGAAATCAAAATAATTGTGTAACAGAGCTCTTGAAGAGTCATGGTGGCATGTGAATCTCACATTGAGTAGCTCTTACCTTCAAGTTATAGTTGAAGGATCACAAATTTTGATCTGTCCTGTGCGTGTATGTGAAATTTTTTTTTCTCTTTTTAACCAATGCAAATAATTATTAATTGATTCGGGTTAACGAAGCCTGATTACAAGCAATAGTCATGGTGCTGATCTTGAAGTACTGTGTGTTACACGGCGTCAGGTGATCAGGCATCATTAGTGCATAGTGAGCACATCGTGAGATGCTGACCAATGGCAGGGCAGTGTTGGCGACTCTCAATGACATCACAGTATGCTCTATAGCTTTGTTTTAAAATTCAACTAAGATGATTGCGCATACAGTAAAAAAAAAAAAAAAAAATCAGTCCAAAGGATCACCAACAAGTCTTGTTGCTGTGCTGGGTGCTGAAATCTTTTGGGGGGGAGGGTAATTTTAAGACTTTCTGCATAAATGCAGAACCTGCAGGTAATTTAACTTTCACCGTGAAAGTTATGCCAGAAGAATCACCCATGCACATTTTGCACCCACTAAGTTGTGCTGGTGGTTCTTCCAAATTCAAAAGTGTGCATGGCCATGCGAACTGCCAGTGAAGTTCTGTGCGGTCACCCCGCGTGCCCAAGTTTATGCACAGTCTTCAAAAAAAAAAACAAAAAAAAAACACAACCCCTTCTAAACATCCCCTTCTTGCAGGTAAAGCACTGTTTAACCCATGGAACGGGCTTTGAAAATGACCCTCTTAATATCTTTCTGTCGCCATGTTATTACCAATGAAGTATCTGCGTACAGTAGAACAGCCATTAGCCAATCAGATTGCAGCATTATATCTAAAAGAGAATATGTATGTACGAGGTGCTGGGAAATACTGCGTCGGGTGTAAGGAAGTGTGCGCTGTTCCTAGGGTCAGATATGTGTTTGTGCCTGGCCATTTTAGGTTTTGCAGTCGGGTGGGATAAAAATGGATGATGACAAACGCTATTGTTTTCTATTGTACGTTGCTTAATGTGCATCGGGACTCAATGTGTGTAAAGCATCAGCTTCCTTTCAATAAATGGTTTTAAACATATATGTACATAGTAGTTTGTATCATTTAAAATGTTCTGTAGCCATAGGAATGTGTATTTCCATTTTTTATTTATATTTGATCTAAAACATAGACTGGCATATAAAATAAAAGTAAACCACCCCAGAATGGGTACAGAGCCCTCAAGCAGGCGTCCTGAAGGTCACCTAGGGCCACTCTACCAATGCTGGGCAGGAGTCTTCCTGACCTGGGCCTGCATTCGTTTTGCAGACAAGTTTCAGCAACGCACAGCCAGCACTCAGGTATCTGTAAGTGCTTCAGAGATGTCACGTTGGTAGATGAAGCCAGGCCATTCTGCTCTCCTAATGTGAGAGGTGTCTGCTTAGATGCAGAAGAAAATAGCTTCATCAGTCAAATGAGGGGCCAAGAGTGTAACGCACCTGTTGGCCTTTTCTTTCCCTTTGTGGGGGTCTAAAAAGTAGGGAAGAGGTTATAATTCCAAAAATGTACAAGAAACCTCCAAAAATACCTGGCTGGAAATAATTCACTTACAAAATGTGTGGTGATTTTTTTTTTTTTAAACTGTGCAAAGTCCTGTGTAAGGTTTGACTTCACTGTGCTCCATTGTACCATTGGCCAATTCTTATAGTGACTCCTGAACAACGGTCAGGCCTGGTGCCTATTGGGAAGACTGCCCGCTACCATTTCCAAAAAACCATGGGATCCTGGCAGCCTTGCAGTGCAAAATGTCCAGCAGTGTATTTCTCTGGGTTGGCCTGGTGCACTCATTTGTGTAGGGGAGCACAGTTTGTTTTGCTAATGAGGTTACCTTCCAAATGAATACTTCCTCTTCCCCCTACCTCTAGTGGCTCACTTTGAGTCGACCACCAACATAAATCTGTCAGGAGGGGATGATTTACTTTGTTTTCGTCAGAAGGTCAAAAAGCTGAAATTAAATCTATTGCAGGGATAATTTATTGGTCTTGTGATTAATCTCCAATAAAGATTTTCCTGTGTTCAGTAATATGTTTGCAACTTTGATTTATTAGTGTAACTTTTTTGCTGCCCTCCTCTGAATAAAGGCACAATAAAAGGACAAAGCCCAGGTGAAGCAGGTTCACGTCAGGTGGCGTAGGTGATGGTGGCCCATCCATTTGTGCTTACTTATTCCTGTCCACACTGCAAGGACATATCCCAGCTGCCAGCCTTAGACGTTTGATTGCTTTTTGGACGTCACACTGTCTCGAGTTAGATTTTGTTAGCAGATGAGCATATAAAGTATCCCATACTTGACCCAACACCCAGTGTCCCCCTCTCCTCTCCAAACAAGGCTGTCACCTGAACATCTGGCCTTGCTGGGCAGCACCTGGACCTCACCAGCTTGCTGTTACTATCCTAATTATTTCTGGGGCTTTGCATCCTGCTGGTACCAACCCGGCTAGCTCGTGGTTTGCAGCAGCATTTAGCTGTGCTGATTTCCTCTGTCTGTCCTGATCACTCTTCCTTTGCCTCTGCTCTTGAGGCGAGCTGTTTGCAATAGTGCAACCTCCCAACTCCGTTCCCACCATTGTCACAGACTATGATAGCAGGCAAGGATCACTGGGCCCCTCGAGGCTGCCATGCCTCGCCTCCTTGCAGCTTGGGATCCTCTGTACTTATCCCAGGCTTGCTTGAATTCTGCTGCTATTTTTGTCTCCATTACCTCCACTGGGCGGCAGTGCCACGCATCTACCATTCTTTCTGCGAAGACATCTTTCCACTGTTTTCTGATGTCGCTCCTCAATCTGCCCCTTTGGTGTTTCATGCTGTGGGACCTCTTGTTCTGGAGTATTTGTTCTTCTGAAAAAGGTTTGCTTCTTGTGCCTTTGGGGTATCTGAATGTCTCTTCTCATAGCTTTCTCCCTCCCCTCCTGTCCACCATCTTGCTTTTCCTGTAGGGTACATATATTTAGGTCCTGCTCTCATATGGCTTTTGGCGCAGGCCCTGCATCATTTTAATACCCTTTTTCTTGACCACCTCCAGCCTGTTGATATCATTCCAGTGGTATGGCCTTCAGAAGTGGACACAGTATTTTAGGTGAAGTCTCATTAAAAGCCTATACAGGAGCATTATTGCTTCTTTTTTTTTTATGCTCGTTATACTTCTCCCCTTGCATACTTGCCTTCCTTTGTCTCTGGCCACCACCACCACCTCACACCGTTTTGCTGCCAGAGCATCAGATATGATCACACCATGATATGCTCAGGGCACATTAGTATCGGTCCTTCTGTTAGGCACTTTTCCCTTGGATTCTTGCACGCTCAAATGATTCAGCAGTTTTGAATTGAATCTTAACATCTTATTGTCTACCCCCCTAAGGGATGTCCACTCTAGTAGTAGACCTTAGTGTCATCTTCAAAAAGCAAACCTCTCCTTCTGATCCCTCCACAATATCATTCACAAAGATATTGAACAGAGCTGGATCCAGGACACGTCCCTGAGGCATTCTGCTAATCATCTTTCATCAGAATGAATTTCTTTAACCACTCTCTTCTGGTTTAGCACTTAACTAGTTTCTAAGCCCGTCTTTGCCCTTCAGGTCCACCTCCAGGCTGCTTAGTTTCTTTGTCTGCTATGAGGGACGGTATCAAAAGCTCAGCTGGCAGCCAAGTAAACCCTGTAAAATCCTTGATCTAATTCTCTAGTCACCTAATCAAAGGAATTGATCAGATTTGTAGGACATGATCTCCCTCTGGTAAAATCATGAGTCCAGCAATTTGCTGGATTCTAGACAGTTCACTATCCTTTCATTCAGTAGAGCTTCTATTAGTCTCATTTTGGTGGTGGAAACACTATCTGACCTGTAGCTTCCAATTTCCTGTCTATTACCAGTTTTAGGAAGGGAGACAGCATCTGCTGTTCTCCAGTTCCACAAGACCACACCTATCTATTGAACATAAGAACATACCATACTGGGTTAGACCAAGGGTCCATCAACCCAGCAACTGGCCAATCCAGGCCATAAGAACCTGGCAAGTACCCCAAAACTAAGTCTATTCCATGTTACTGTTGCTAGTAATAGCAGTGGCTATTTTCTAAGTCAACTTAATTAATAGCAGGTAATGGACTTCTCCAAGAACGTATCCAGTCCTTTTTTGAACCCAGCTACACTAACTGCACTAACCACATCCTCTGGCAACAAATTCCAGAGTTTAATTGTGTGTTGAGTGACCTGATAAACTCTCTCTGCTCCCTTGGTATCCTAGGCTGTATCTCATTCGGCCCCATGACTTTTAATTTTTCTAGCTCCATACAAACCCTTCTCTTCTGTAAATGATGTGGCATCACTCCCATTACTATATTATCCAGGGTACTGCAGCTAGGATTTTGTGTGTTCTGAAGCAATATGATCATATCATTATAACTAGGGATGTGAATCGTTTTTGAACGATTAAAATTATCGTCAGATAATTTTAAAATCGTCCTAAATCGTTAGAGTGCACGATACAATACAAATGCCCCCGATTTATCATCAGGGGCATTTGTATTGTATCGTTAAATAGGGCACGGGAATTATTTGGGGGAGGGCGGGAAAACCGGCACACCAAAACAACCCCTAAACCCACCCTGACCCTTTAAAACCAATTCCTTACCCTCCCAAACCCCCCCAAAATGTTAAGTTACCTGGTGCTCTAGTGGGGGGGGGGGTCCCGGCGCGATCTCCCGCTCTCGGGCCATCGGCGCCATTTTGGCTGCCACTAATTAAAATGGTGCCGATGGCCCGATTTTAAAAAAAAAAAAAAAAAAAAAAAAAAAAAAAAAAAAAAACCCCACCCGACCCTTTAAATTGACTCGACCGACCCGACCCATCGCTAATTTTTTTTTTAGGGAGGCCCGCGCCGCTAAAAGAAAACCCACCCGACCCTTTAAATCAACCCCCCCAAACCTTTTAAAGTTACCTGGTGGTCCAGGGGGGCCTTGGGGGGCCTCAGGGAGAGATCCAGGGGGGCCTCGGGGAGAGATTTCCCGTTCCCAGGCATCAGCTGTTCTAAAAATAAAATGGCGCCGATGCCCCTTTGCCCTTACCATGTGACAGGGTATCAGTGCCATTGGCTGGCCCCTGTCACATGGTAGGGGCCAGCCAATGGCACTGATACCCTGTCACATGGTAAGGGCAAAGGGGCATCGGCGCCATTTTTTTTTTAGAACAGCTGATGCCTGGGAACGGGAAATCTTTCCCCGAGGCCCCCCTGGATCTCTCCTCTCCCCGAGGCCCCCCTGGATCTCTCCCTGAGGCCCCCCTGGACCACCAGGTAACTTTAAAAGGTTTTGGGGGGGTCGATTTAAAGGGTCGGGTGGGTTTTTTTTTTTTTTTTTTTAGCAGCGGGGGCCTCCCAAAAAAAAAAATTAGCGATGTGAATTGGAATCGGAAACGATTCCAATTCACATATCTTAACGATCAGATTTCCCCCCCCCCCCCCCCCCACCTCCCAGCCGAATCTGATTGTTAAGACGATCTGGCACACGATTCACATCTCTAATTCTAACCCTGAGCTGCCTTCACTTGTTGCCAATCCCTTTTACAGTTCATTTTAAAATTTTGTCTTCTGTTTCAAAATTCTACATGATCAAAGCCCTAAATACCTAGATGACCAAATATCTTGGCATCATCCAAGGAGGTGCTTACAATTATTATTGGACGTTCCAACTATCAAAGACATAAGAACATAAGAAAATGCCATACTGGGTCAGATCAAGGGTCCATCAAGCCCAGCATCCTGTTTCCAACAGTGGCCAATCCAGGCCATAAGAACCTGGCAAGTACCCAAAAACTAAGTCTATTCCATGTTGCCATTGCTAATGGCAGTGGCTATTCTCTAAGTGAACTTAATAGCAGGTAATGGACTTCTCCTCCAAGAACTTATCCAATCCTTTTTTAAACACAGCTATACTAACTGCACTAACCACATCCTCTGGCAACAAATTCCAGAGTTTAATTGTGCGATGAGTAAAAAAGAACTTTCTCCGATTAGTTTTAAATGTGCCCCATGCTAACTTCATGGAGTGCCCCCTAGTCTTTCTACTATCCGAAAGAGTATATAACAGATTCACATCTACCCGTTCTAGACCTCTCATGATTTTAAACACCTCTATCATATCCCCCTCAGTCGTCTCTTCTCCAAGCTGAAAAGTCCTAACCTCTTTAGTCTTTCCTCATAGGGAAGTTGTTCCATTCCCCTTATCATTTTGGTAGCCCTTCTCTGTACCTTCTCCTTCGCAATTATATCTTTTTTGAGATGCGGCGACCAGAATTGTACACAGTATTCAAGGTTGCTGTCTCACCATTGAGCAATACAGAGGCATTATGACATTTTCCGTTTTATTCACCATTCCCTTTCTAATAATTCCCAACATTGTTTGCTTTTTTGACTGCCGCAGCACACTGAACCGAAGATTTCAATGTGTTATCCAGGTTCTTATGGCCTGGATTGGCCACTGTTGGAAACAGAATGCTGGGCTTGATGGACCCTTGGTCTGACCCAGTATGGCATTTTCTTATGTTCTTATGACCGTCTAGAGTCCGCCATAGTGTACGGAACTGATGCCCTGTATGACCTGTTCCGGGTCCTGGCGAGATCCATGGTCTCGGTGGTGTCGGCGAGGCGCCTCCTGTGGCTTCGCAACTGGTCGGCGGATTCTTCTTCCAAGTCCAGCCTGGGCTCCCTCCCTTTCAAGGGCAGGTTCCTCTTTGGTGAGGATCTAGACCAGATCATCAAGTCTCTGGGAGAGAATGCGGTCCACCGCTTGCCCGAGGACCGCCAGCGTAGCTTCAGATCCTTCACTTCCTCCAGGACCCGGGCCCAGCATCGATACCGGGGATACAGACGGGGCCCCGGACGCCGCCTTCCAGATCCCAGTCTTGGCCCCGGTCCTTTCGTGGCCGCAGGCCCACTCGGGAGGGGACCAGCCAGGGGACCACCTCCAGATCCGATCAATGATGCCAAGCTCACCCACTCCTCCACCCCAAAGATTGGGGGTCGACTCTCGCACTTCTACGAGGAGTGGGTTCACATTACCTCTGATCAGTGGGTCCTAGATATCCTAAGGAATGGCTACACATTGGAGTTTGTCCGCCTCCCTAGGGACAGGTTCCTCTTTTCTCCATGCGGTTCGGATCTCAAGAGGCTGGCAGTGCGACAGACCCTGGACCGGTTGCAGGGTATAGGAGCCATCTCTCCCGTCCCCTCAGGAGAGGTGGGCTCGGATCATTATTCCATTTACTTCTTCGTACCCAAAAAGGATGGATCCTATCGGCCTATTCTGGATCTCAAGGAGGTCAACAGGTCTCTCAGGGTCCTCCGGTTATGCATGGAGACTCTGCGCTCTGTCATTGCGGCAGTGCATCAGGGGGAATTTCTCACCTTGCTGGACCTGACCGAGGCCTATCTCCACATTCCTATCCTCCCAGCACACCGGTGGTTCCTTCGCTTCAAGATTCTGGACCAGCACTTTCAGTTCCAGGATCTCCCCTTCGGGCTGGTGACCGCTCCACGGACTTTTACAAAGGTCATGGTGGTAGTGGCAGCAGCCCTGAGGCGCGAGGGGATTCTCGTCCATCTCTACTTGGACGACTGGCTCATCCGGGCGAAGTCTTCTGCACAGGGGCAGTCGGAGGTCTCCAGAGTAGTCCGGCTTCTCCATTCCCTGGGCTGGATCGTGAATTTTGCCAAGAGCTCCCTCATTCCCTCGCAACGCTTGGACCTCTTGGGAGTGTGGTTCGATACGCTGCAGTGCAAGGTCTTCTTATGCCCAGACAAGGCCCAGTCCCTACGGGAGCAGCTACAACATTTTACTGTGTTACCAGCACCCACTTCCTGGGACTATCTCCAGCTCTTAGGATCCATGGCCTCCACCATCGATCTCGTCCCCTGGGCCTTTGCGCACTTCCGGCCTCTTCTGGCGGCTCTGCTTTCCCGCTGGAAGCCAGTCTCGCAGGACTATCAGATCGTGCTTCCTCTCCCTCAGTTCACCAGGGACAGCCTGCATTGGTGGTTGGATTCGAGACATCTGGCCCAAGGCGTTTCCCTCGACGTACCAAATTGGGTGGTAGTCACCACTGATGCCAGCCTCTCCGGTTGGGGGGCAGTATGCGAACGGAGCTCGGTGCAGGGGCAGTGGATGAAGGCACAAGCGTCCTGGCCGATCAATCCCCTGGAAACCAGAGCAGTGCGCCTGGCGCTCATACACTTTCTTCCCCTGGTGCGGAACCGGGCATTAAGGATTCTATCTGACAACGCGACCACTGTAGCATATATCAATCGCCAGGGAGGCACAAGAAGCCGTCATGTATCGCTCGAGACGGCGCGCCTGATGACGTGGGCGGAGAATCACCTAGCATGACTGGCTGCTTCACACATCGTGGGCGTAGACAACATCCAGGCAGACTACCTGAGTCGTCAACAGCTAGACCCAGGGGAGTGGTCTCTTTCCGACGAAGCAATGCAACTACAGCGACCTGCCGCCCAAGACGCCGCATCCCGCCGACCTAGACGCCGCGTCCAGCAGACCGAGACACCTGCAGCACTCACTGGAGAAGTAGGAGCTGGGAGCCAGGGCCGCATAGCCGGCGCCGGGACCTATCGAGGTAAGGGCCTATCGCTCGCCCTACCAATGATAGCCCTTCACCGGCCACAAGGCCTCTACTTCAGATCCTCCAGCGGCACTCACCAATAACGAGGCCGTCGCTCCTCCGGTGACGTCATCCGCATCGCGACTAGGACCAGGAGGGGGATTTAAATTTAGGCGCGAACTCCAGGCATCCTCACTACAGCGACCCGCCGACCTAGACGCCTCGTCCAGCAGACCGAGACGCCCGCAGCACTCACCGGAGAAATAGGAGCTGGGAGCCAGGGCCTCGCAGCCGGTGCCGGGACCTATTGAGGTAAGACCCTATCGCTCGCCCTACCAACGATAGCCCTTCACCGGCCACAAGGCCTCTACGTCAGGTCCTCCAGCGGCACTCACCAATAACGAGGCCGTCACTCCCCCGCTGACGTCATCCGCATCGCGACCAGGACCAGGAGGGGGATTTAAATTTAGGCGCGAACTACAGGCGTCTCGCGCCGAAGGAGCGCGACAAAGGAGCCTGCCCCTTTGTGCGCCCCTTCCTGCAGCCCCTTAACGCTGCAAATCAGCATACAGATACCCTACTCCTATACCCAACTCAGCCTAGAACCAATCACTTACACAACAGGCTAAACTACCCTTCTCCTAGACCCACACAACAGGCTAAGCAAATCAAATTACTCAACTCTGTAGAAAACCAAGCAACCAGCCTAACCATGACCACTCACCTAAGAAAATTCAACCATTTCATCAACATCCCACTGAAGAAGAACTTGAAAAGCCTAATCTACTTCACCTTCTTCCTAATAAACACCCAATCACTAACCAAAACATTCTTTCTAATAAACGACCTACTCCAAGAAAAAAAACCCGACTTCATCGCGATAACAGAAACCTGGTTCAAAATCTCTGACCAAGTTCTTACAAATCAAATAGCCGACAACAACTACGATATGTTTTCAATCCCGTGTAAGTCCCGAAGAGGAGGAGGACTACTATTGATAATAAAGAAGAATCTCCTCAGGAGACTGACCCCTAACAACCTACCAAAGAAATACGAAATCGCTCTCTTCGACTCCGAATATCTACAAATATGCCTTGTATATTGCCCTCCTAACCTCCTCGAAAAGGAAATATCACCACTCCTTGAATTCTTAATAACCAACATTAGCACAAAAAAGCCAACGATAATTCTCGGTGATTTCAATCTCCACACCGACATCAACCATAAAACACAAAGCTGTCGAACACTTTTAGACATGCTGTCCAGCTGTAACCTCGATCAACATGTTAAACTCACCCACACATAAAGCTGGTCACACCTTAGACCTGATCTTCACCAATCAACACTTCACCGATATATCCATCTCAGCAAGCCCAGCACCCTGGTCTGACCACTTCCTCATACAATGCAACTCACGTTTACAACCTTGACCGCCACATGCAAATCGAACACTTACAAATACCGACCTCCCTTTCAACAGGACCTACTACAAAAGGAGCTTGGAAAACAACTGGCAAATCTAGACCTATCCAACATCAACTGCGCGATTCAATCTTGGCACCAACTCACAGAACAGACTGCTAACAAGATAAACCCAGAAAAAACGAGGAATAGAATATCAACCAGCGGCAAAAACAACCCTTGGTTTAATTCGAATCTAAGATCGATGAATACAAAACTCAGAAAGTTGGAAAAAGAATGGAAAAAATCAAACTGCCCTAAAGACCTACAAAGATACCGAACTCTTCTAGCCGAATAAAAAAACATGATCATGAACACAAAACGAAACTACTACAGCAATAAGATTAAAAACTCAACTAACAATTCAAACGCCTTATTCAACATCATAAAGAACCTCACAGATGATAAAAGTTGCAACACCCCAGATGCCAATGCAACCAATCTTTCACAAGACCTAGCCACATTCTTCAAAGACAAAATCAATAGAATAACTAAAACATTCAACAACTCCACACCAGCTGATAGTCATTTCGAATCAACGCACATAACACCATGGTCTCATTTCAACCCGATATCTTCCACCATAGCCGAAAAAATGTTAAAAAAAAAAAATCAATCCTGCCCGTCATGACTTGGACTCCATCCCTACCTGTAACCTGAAAGAGATGGCTCATATAATCGCCCCAACCATAGCCGCCATCATTAACAAATCTCTCGAGGAAGGCGAGTTACCAACCATATTAAAAATCGCAACCATAACCCCAATCTTAAAAAAGAACCTAGACCCCAAAGACCTGAACAACTACCGTCCAATCTCAAACCTGCCTCTACTTGCCAAATTGACAGAGAAAGCTGCCCTGGCTCAACTAAACGAACACCTTGAAAACAACAAGATTCTACATGATGCACAACATGGATTCAGAAAAAACCACAGCACAGAAACTCTACTCGTCAATCTCTCGAATGATATACTAAGAGGACTCGACAACAAAACAAATCACCTCCTAATTCTTCTTGACCTTTCAGCGGCTTTTGATACCGTCGACCAGAAAAGCCTTCTATCAAGTCTTGCCAACATCGGCCTCACAGGCTGTACCCTCAACTGGTTCTCCTACCTTCAAAACAGATTCTTCATGGTCTCACTGAACAACTCTTTGAACCCCCTTCCTCTTGAAACCAGTGTACCTTAAGGATCAGCTCTATCTGCAACCCTCTTCAATATATATCTTCTACCTTTATGCCACCTCATCTCCAGTCTCGGATTAACATACTACATGTATGCCGACGACATCCAGTTCATCATCCCAATTACAAACACAATAGAAGACGCCCTCTCCACTGCAGCAAAACATCTAATACTAATCAGAAACATGCTAAACAAATTAAAGCTACGCTTGAACATGAATAAAACTGAATGCATCCTCATAGGAAGAAACATCCCAGAACAAACCATCACTACACACTCCCTTACAATAGACATCATCAACATCCAGATAAAAAACAATACAAAGAACCTCGGAATATGGTTTGATAAAGACCTCAATTTTAAAAAGACCATCGCAACCAAAACCAAAGAGGGATTCTACAAACTGCAAGTCCTGAAACATCTAAAACCACTCCTACACCATCAGGAATTTCGGACTGTTCTACAATCACTGATCTTCAACAACCTCGATTACTGCAACGCGCTTTTACTAGGGATATCCAAATCTTCACTAAAACCACTCCAAGCTCTACAGAATGCCGCTGCCAGAATCCTAACAGGAAAGAAAAAATCGGATCACATCACCCCCGTTCTAAAAAGTCTTCACTGGCTCCCAATTGATCAGAGAATCGAATTCAAAACCCTTACTCTAGTACACAACGGCATACACAAAACGGAAAACAACTCACTTTACAGCATGATAAACCTACTCAAACCTCAAATTCTCACAAGATCCACCAACAAACTACTACTGGAAGTACCAACACTGCCTTCGGCTAAGCTCACGTGCACAAGAAACAGAGCTTTCTCAATCGCAGGACCTCACATCTGGAACTCCCTACCACAATACATAAGCACAATAACCGTCAGCAAATCCTTCAGAAAAGAACTGAAAACCTGGTTATTCACAAAAACATTCAGAGACGGCGTAGGCTAATCCCATAATACCATCTTCAACATCACCCAATACAAGAGAGACACACCAAGAATCCATTACGCTCCCTCCTTCCCTTTTCCTCCCGCTGTCCCAGGACTACTCAATTCGCCTCCAACTACCAGCAGAGGTATGTTCTTAGCTTCAGTGGTGGCTACAGGAAGACCACCTAAGCAGAGGAGTAAGTCTATCCCCATCGAACTGGATCTTGCTCACTATGGATGCAAGCCTGCAAGGGTGGGGAGCCCTCTGTCAGGAGCTGACGGCCCAGGGACAATGGAACAAGGAAGAGGCGGAATGGAACATAACCACCTGGAAGCTCGAGCAATCAGACTAGTGTGCCTGCGATTCGGCCACAGACTCCGAGGCAAAGCGAGTCGAATGATGTCAGACAACGCTACAACGGTGGCTTACATCAACCGCCAGGGAGGAACCAGGAGCCAGCAGGTGTCTCTGGAGATAGACCTTCTCATGGCATGGGCGGAGATAAACCTACAAGGGATCTCGGCCTCCCACATCGCAGGAAAAGACAACATCTCAGCAGCTTCCTCAGCAGAGAAAGCCTGGACCTGGGGGAATGGACGCTGTCGACCACAACCTTCCAACTGATAGTAAATTGCTGGGGCCTCCCAGCCATGGATCTACTGGCCACCTATCCCAGTGCCCAAGTCCCCAGGTTCTTCAGCCGCAGACGAAAGCCACACTCCAAGGGATCAACGCTTTCGTCCAGACTTGGCCAGAGGAAGACTTAATGTATGCCTTCCCCCCATGGCCGCTACTGGGCAAGGTCATCCGCAAGATAGAACATCACAGGGGACTAGTTCTACTAGTGGCCCCGGATTGGCCAAGATGTCCATGGAACGCAGACATGCAAAGACTCCTTGCAGGGAACCCTCTGTGCCTAGCTAAACACAGGGACCTTCTCTGGCAGGGCCCGATTCTTCACGAAGATCCGTCTCTATTCTCTCATACAGTCTGGCCCTTGAGAGGGCTCACCTGAAGAAGTGCGGTTACTCGAAGGCTGTGATTGACACCCTACTCTGCGTACGCAAGTTCTCCACATCCCTGTCATACATATAGATCTGGAGAATATTCGAAGCCTGGTGGGAGGACTGTGGGATACTCCCGCAGACAGCCAAGATCCCCATGATTCTGGACTTCCTACAGGACGGTATGAATGAAAGGGTTGTCACTCAACTCTCTCAAGGTCCAAGTAGCCGCACTGTCCTGCTTCAGAGGCGAAGTGGACGGTATCAGACTATCAACTCTTCTGGATTTGGCTCACTTCCTGAAAGGGGTTAAACAACTCCAACCACCCCTAAAATGGCCGGTGCCCCTATGGAATCTCAATCTAGTATTAGACTTCCTAGCAGGGGCTTCCTTCAGACCAACCCATGGTCTGTCACTACGCCTCTTAACATTGAAGATGGTATTCCTGGTGGCAATATCTTCAGCTCGTCGCATCTCCGAACTACAGGCACCATCCTGTCGGGAATCGTTCCTTAGGTTCACTCCTGGAACTTTACAGCTGCGCACCGTCCCCTCCTTCCTACCGAAAGTGTTTCATTTCAACCAAGCCATCTCCCTACCATCTCAGGATGGACATAAGGACTCTGAAGACTCACACCTTCTTCGCCATCTAAATGTCGGCAGACTCCTGGTACTATACCTGGAAAGATCGGAACCGGTGCGCAAAACAAATCGCTTGTTCATTCTTCACAGCGGGAAGAAGCAAGGAGAAGCGGCCTCGCAGGCAACCATAGCCCGCTGGATCAAAGAAGTAATCAAGGCAGCCTACACAGAGACAGGAAAGCCCTTACCACTACAGGTTAAGGCTCATTCTACGAGGGCCCAGGCAGTCTCTTGGGCAGAAACCAAGCTGCTGTCGCCCACCGAGATCTGTCAGGCGGTGACGTGGTCCTCCATACACACCTTCTCCAAGTTCTACCGCCTGGATGTTCAGGCCTGAGAAGATACAGCCTTCGCAAGGGCAGTTTTAAGTGGGCCACGGGCAGCCTCATGCCCTGCCTGGGAGTAGCTTTTGTACATCCCACTGGTCCTGAATCCATCTGGGTACATGCTAGGAAATGGAGAAATTATTTACCTGATAATTTTGTTTTCCTTAGTGTAGACAGATGGACTCAGCATCCTGCCCACAGCTGCCCCAGAGAAGGAGAAACTTGGAAAGTGAACCTCGAGACTAAGCAAATATGAGTAAGCCGCTGCCTACCCTTAGTTCAAGACACCCACAGTTGGTCTGGTGTTGGTGTTAATTGGTTGAGTGCACTGGCAATCTCCAGTTTTGAATCAGTTCAACCAGTTCAATCAAGTTTAATCAAGTTAATTGAGCAAAGATATATCCACAATGGCTTTTCGAAGAGAATACTGAAGAGCTGAGGTTATGGCAGGGGTATATCTAGAGTGACGTCAGCTTTGAAATCTTACTCCTTCTCCCATCTGCTAGCTGAAGAGCACATAACCCACTGGTCCTGAGTCCATCTGTCTACACTAAGGAAAACAAAATTATCAGGTAAGTAATTTCTTCAATATAACTCATGGAAAGACCAGATCCTACTTGCCACCTTCTTCTTTCATGTGGCACACCTCTCCAATCAGGTCGCCAAAGTATGCAGCTTTTTCTCATACATATTCATTATGGAGATCCTGAAACTTTGACTGCTTAGGTGTACCTGCAGAGAAAGGATTGGGAAACACTGATCTAAGGCAAGTAACAGTAGAAAAAGTGCAAATAAATTAAAGTGGTATATTGAGGTTTGATTGAAAAACTTGTTTCTGTGGCCTGTGGTCAGCTGGTTGCCCAACTGGAGTGCTTTGAGGTGATGCACTTCTCCTATGTATAGCATCAAGGAGATACGAGAGAGCCCATCTGACATTGAATGGCGGTATATATTTTTTAAATTAGGCCCCCTTTGAAAACTATTCAAATTAACACACAGTCTACAAATGTAAATAATTGTTCATCCTACTGTTAAGTTACTCTAGCTTTGTCTTCTTCTTCCCCCAGTTCTAGCACCCTTGTTTTATTGTAACTTTTTTGCTCCTCTCCCCTTGTTTAATGTTCAAGGCTTTTATACCCCCTGTTAACTGTAAACCAGCATGATGTGATTGTATCATGAATGCCGGTATAGAAAAGCTCTAAATAAATAAATGTACTGTTTTAGATATTCTCTGTAAACATGTGTTTCCTAGCGTGTAGCCAGATGGACTCAGGACCCTGCCAGGAGATGGAGACAGAGTCCGATTTCAAAGCTGTCACCCCTGCAGTGACCTCAGTCCTCCAGTTTTTCTCCATCTCCAGCAGATGGTGGACATACCTCTCCCTACGGGGATTGCTGTACTTTTTGGAAGGAGAAATTCTCAATTGAAGAAAGTTTAAGCCCCACTCTCCTGTGGTGATACCTAAAGGTCCCTTCCCCAGTTGAGAATTCCTGAGGCGATTTCCGAGATCCCTCAGAGGTGGGCCTTGGTCCGATAGCCTGTTCCTGGCGTGGCTTTGCTGCTGAAGCAGCTGAAGGGCAGCAGCTGCAGGAAGCTGAGTGCAGCGGTGACAGCCAAAGCCCTCTCCCCCCGCAGCTGGAGACTGGCTCTGTACTCAGCCAGTAAGCACTGAACCTAGATAAGTTTAAAAAAAAAAAAAAATTACCGATCCAGAGATAATTGCAGGGATTTCCGGTAGGTTTCCTCCAGTTTCTGTACTTGATGCGTCATACCAACAACATTCCCGCTCCCGTGGGGGTAAAAGAAATCAGGCCTCCGAGTGGGTTGAGCAGCCCCCACTGGGCTAGGCCCTGCTTTATGAACAGCATGTGGTTGGCCTCATCAGTGCCATCTTGTGCGTGCTTCTGTGGGTGCAGTACAGCCCTATGTAGGACATCGGTATGCTCAGTGTGCATAATGTCACCGTGTATTTACATGCACAACATTGTAAGCGCGTACAGGAAAAGCTGAGCACACGGACCTAGCGTGCACCTCACCGCGCCCCGTCTAGGCACTCTAAATTTGTGCACATATAATTTTTTTAAGCATGAGCCAATTGGAACGCACAGTTACCGCCACCAATGGCACCAGCAACCAAGAAACTTAAGCGCCTTGCTCTCTGCGCTGCTTGCATTAAGGCTTCACAGGCTGACCTGAATTCCAGCCTGTGTCAGCACTATGAGGAAGCCCAAGGAGAGTTGGCTTCCTTGGACTTTGCTAAGCCCAGCTCCTCCCATTCAGATGATGGGTTAGTCATGGTCTTAACTGGAAGTACTCTGGACCTGAGTACCCCCTTGTCTGGGTAGTGCATGGGAAAGGGAAACTCCCAGGACCCGCCCCAGTTCCCCTGGACTAGGCATGGACCCAGCAGCACTTTCTTGGATGCAATTTTTCCAGGTGCTGCAAGCCTTTGTATAGGCGCAATCTACTATCTCACTTGCCCCTGTCTGGACGAACCCCAGCTGGTAACCCCTCACTCTCCCATTTCTGTTGGCAGAATTCAAGGCATGCCTCGCCTGACCAAGCGTATCCCTAATAGGGACCCTGATGGCACAGATGAAGAGGAGAATCCAGATCCCTTGGAAGGAGGGGAAATTCCCCATGGGTTGGAACCATATCGAACCATGTTATGGTTCTTTCATAGAGACTAATTGCCAGCTCTGGTTTCCCAGACCTTGAAGACGCTGGGAGTTCCTGGGGTAGACTCTATGATGGAATCAAAGAAGAATCCCATTCTGATTTCCCTGTGGAAAGCCTCTTGCTACTTTCCAGTACTAGAAGCCATCCAGGAGCTGATTGACCTGGAATGGGATGCCCCAGAAGCAGGTTTTAAAGGGGGCCGAACATTAAAGGCTGTATACCTGCTGGATCCAGCAGTGAGAGAGCGTTTGTGTTTCCCTAAAACGGGTGCACTAGTCTGCGCTGTCTCTAAGTGCACAACTATCCCAGCGGAGGGAGGAGCAGCCTTAAAAGATATACACGATAGATGGATGGAGTCCATCCTTAAACAAGCCCTTGACGCAGTAGCAATGACCTTACAGATTGCTTCTTGTTGTGCCCTGGTAGCTCGTTCATGCCTACTTCTCTCGCAGGAGGTGGATGATGCCGGGGTGAATCCCAGAGCGGCTATGGAACCAGTCTCTGCCTTTTTAGCAGACGCAGGCTCTGATTTAGTCTATACTTCAGCCAGAAGAGTGGCGTCAGTGGTAGCAGCCAGAAGATAGCTATGGTTGTGGAACTGGTCAGCTGACGCAACCTCCAAGGCCAATCTTACAAAGTTGCCCTATAAAGGATCACTCTTATTTGGAAACAAATTGAAAAAACTGGCCAGTAAATGTGGCGAATCCCCAGTCCCCCGTCTAGCGGATGATAAAAGGAAGCAGCTGCAGCACTCCACGTCTATGAGGGATTTTTGCAGGTTGGCTTGAATAAAGATTTAGCCCTTAACTCCTTGAAGGTACAGGTGGCAGCGCTCTCCTGTTTCAGGGGTGAGGTGGTCCATTTTCTGAAGGGAGTGAAGGACCTTTGGCCTCCCCTACAGTTGCCGGTTCCCTTGTGGAATCTTAATCTAGTATTGGAATTTTTGGCAGGTCCTGCTTTTTGACTGCTGCATTTATTAACCTTGAAAACGATATTCCTGGTGGCTGAATGCTTGGCGCATTGCATCTCTGAATTGCAGGCTTTGTCGTGTCAGAAACTGTTCCTCTGGATGACTCCAGGAGCATTACAGCTTTGTACCGTTCCATCCTTCTTGCCCAAAGTAGTCTCGGAGTTCCATTTGAATCAGTCCGTTTTGTTGCAATCCCTAGATAAACTCAAGGATGCAGAGGAATATTGCCGCCTCTGTCTTTTGGATGCCAGACTTTTGGTGAGGTATTTGGAAGTTTCAGAACCAGTCCGAAAGACGGGACCGCCTGTTTGTCCTTCACGGTGGGAGGAAGCAGGGCAAACCAGCTTCGCGGGCTACCATAGCTCGCTGGATTAAGGAGGTGGTCATGGGAGCGTATGTGGAGGCAGGAAAGCCATTAATTTCTTAGGTTAAAGCCCATTTCACCAGGGCTCAGGCACTCTCATGGGTGGAAGCTAGACTGCTATCCCCTGTCGATATCTGCCGAGCGGTGACGTGGTCCTCTTTCACACCTTCTCCGGGTTCTTTCACCTGGACGTACAGGCCCAAGAAGACGCAGCCTTTGCAAAGGTGGTGTTAACTTGACCACGGGCAACCTCCTGCCCCGATCAGGAGTAGCTTTTGTACATCCCATTGGTCCTGAGTCCATTTGGCTACACGCTAGGCAATGGAGAAATTACTTACCTGATGTGTTTGTTTTACTTAGTGTAGACAAATGGACTCAGCATCCCGCCCTCAGCTGCCCAAGAACGGTGCCAAGATTTTGCCTGAGGTGTGGATATCGAATCCAAGAGATAATGGGCAAGCCTTCATCCAGTTCCTAGATCAGGGCAACTATATTCTTACTGAGGTTCAGTGTTTTATGATTGGTTGAGTACAGTTACGGTTATCTATTTTTTTGTATAATTTTATTAAGGTTTTCCAAAATTACACCATTACATTCACAACTGTATCTGGCATGTCAGGATATAAATAATCCTCAAATATTATTGGCAGAAATATGGCTTAAACAAAGGCCGGTGGCCACTTGTCTGTATTTAGCAATATTTGTACTCACAAATCATATAACATATAACCTTCATTAACAGGGGACATAGAGGGAAAACCTTAGATTTTTTCCTTTTTTGTTTAATATTTTGATCTGCAGGCTCTTATATAGTGATTCCTTCAGCCCTTAGATCTCCCAACCTCCCCACCCCCTTAATTTTGTGAGGCTTTAGAATGTGTCTATCAGGTCCTAGTCTTTTTAGTCCAAGAATTGTTCAACAGGATATCGAAACTTGTGATGGGGTTACAGATTGCTAAGCTTTGGGCTGAGGGCCTGAAGTTGGAGAGATGTAGTCCAAACATTTTCCCCAAACCTCTCGCCATTTATTGTTGCTTTTACTTGACTTTTCTTTAGCCACTAAATAATACTCAGATGTGTAAGGAGTTTGATCATCTGCTGCAGCCATTGTAAATCTTGTGGAATAGTGGAACTTATCCAGTATAGAAGTATAATTTTTATTCCAAGGAGTCCTGCTTTTCTCATAAGACTGTGCTAATGAGACTGGGGAGTCTTGTATTGGAAAAGTACCAAAAAGCCAGAGTCGGGACCATAGAGAATGTTGTTTGAAGTGCTTCGTTGCATGTACGTCTGATCTGTGCCCAAAATGGATGTAGTGTGGGGCAGGACCAAAAGAAGTGGTAGTAATCCCCTGGGGCTGCCTGACATTTAGGACATAAAGGGGGAGGGAGTTAGCTTAGCTGCAAAAGCTTTGGTTGGTGTGCTGTAAAAAAAAAAAAAAAAAAAAGCCATAAAAACTTAAGCTGGGTTTCTCTAAGAGCAATGTTACTTGTAATACTGGGTGTAGTAATTAAACAAATCGAAAATGTAGAGAGGGACAGCCCAGAAAGCACTCTGGGGTCCCACTTATCATAGTGATTGCAAGCATTCTTTATATCTGATTCCATTTATGTACCTCATAAAGGATGTTATAGATGGGCGAATGTTCCCCTTGGGAAAGAACATATTCTGTAAAGATTGAAAGGCTCCGAAGTTTTGGGGAGGTAGTTCTAGAGAGTTGACGAAGTGTCTGATTTGAAGATAGGCATAAAAATCGGAGGATGGAAGAGAAAATTGGCCTGGAAGCTTTTGATATAATAGCACTGTTCCCTTGTTAGGGGAGAGTAGTTGAAATATGAAAATAAGCCCCTGAGATTTCCATCTGTGGAAGGAACTGCGTTGCAACCCTGGAAGAAACAGTGGATTGTCTGCTATGGGAAGCAGGGGAGTCTTGGAATTGGTTATTTGAAATATGTAACGAAGGGCTTTCCATGCTTTACAACTGGAATCTACTAGCATTTGTGTTGAAATTGAGGAATCTATTCTGGGTTTTTTTTGGGTTTTTTTTCAGTTTGCAACAGGTGGTTAAGAGTGGGGATTCCATACCAGCTTAATAGAAGTTGTCGAGGAGTATAATAAGAGGTCTCTAATATCCAGTGGCTGATTAGTCTTGACATGCATGCATTATTATAGTGTTTTTAGCTGGGGCAACCAAAGCCACCCTTTAAAGAGAGAGTTTGAAGGGTCAGGCGGGCCTTTTTTCCATTCCATAAGAATTGTCTAAGTAATTTCTCATATTCTTTGTGGTCTTTGGTTTTAATCCATAAGGGGAGCATCTGAAGAGTATATAGCCAGCGAGGTATCATTTTTATGAGTTGAATTTTCCCCAACAAGGAAAGCAGGAGGGGTTGCCATCAGGACAGAGATTTAGGGTGGAAGTGAGGAGTGGGCATACATTTGCCTTATATAAAGATTGTAGATTGCAGGAGATCTTTATCCCCAAATATTTCATGTCTTGAGCGGCCCATTTTAAAGGAAATGAGCCAGGTCAAGTATGTTGTAAGTTCTCGATAATGTCTAGCACTTCTGACTTCTCTTGGTTAATTTTGAGGCCAGTGAAGCGGCCATAGGCCATTTGGAGAGCTAATAAGGGGCCAAGAGAGCACGTGGGGTTAGTGAGAAATATTAAAATGTCATCAGCGAATGCTGCTATTTTAAATGTGTGAGAGCCTCTGGAAGAGCCCAAGATGGCAGGATCACTATCTATTTTCATAGAAACATAGAAATGACGGCAGAAGACCAAACGGCCCATCCAATCTGCCCAGCAAGCTTTCACACTTTTTTTTTCCTCATACTTATGTTACTCTTGGCCCTTAGTGACCTTTTGGTTCTATTTCTCTTCCACCCCTGCCATTAATGTAGAGAGCAGTGCTGGAACTGCATCTAAGTGAAGTATCAAGCTTAATTGATTTGGGGTAGTAACTGCCGTAACAAGCAAGCTACACCCATGCTTATTTGTTTACCCAGACTATGTAATTCATTCCTTGTTGTCTGAATATAAATCATCTTTTCTTCATTTCCCCCTGCCGTTGAAGCAGAGAGTTACACTGGATATGCATTGATAGTGAAGAATCAGGCTTATTTGGTTTGGGGTAGTAACTGCCGTAACAGGAAAGCTACTCCCTGCTTTTTGTGAATGCAAATCCTTTTTTCCACATTTCCTCTTGCCGTTGAAGCATAGAGCAATGTTGGAGTTGCATTAACCGTGTTTATGTTTATTGAATAAGTGTATTATCTCCAGGTAGTAGCCGTCATTCCCGCAAGGCACCCTCTCTTCATTCACATTCTCTAGATTTTATGGATCCACAGTGTTTATCCCTCGCCCCTTTAAAGTCCTTCACAGTTTTAGTCTTCACCACTTCCTCCGGAAGGGCATTCCAGGCATCCACCACCCTCTCTGTGAAGAAATACTTCCTGACATTGGTTCTGAATCTTCTTCCCTGGCGTTTTAAATCGTGACCTCTGGTTCTGCTGATTTTTTTGCAATGGAAAAGGTTTGTCGTTTACTTTGGATCATTAAAACCTTTCAAGTATCTGAAGGTCTGTATCATATCATCCCTGCTCCTCCTTTCCTCCAGGGTGTACATATTTAGATTCTTCAATCTCTCCTCATAAAGCATTCAATGAAGACCATACACCTTTTTGGTCGCCCTTCTCTGGACCGCCTCCATTCTGTCTCTGTCCCTTCGGCGACAGAGACAGAACTGAACACAGTACTCCAGGTGAGGCCTCACCAAGGACCTGTACAAGGGGATAATTACTTCTCTTTTCTTACTCGATATTCCTCTCTCTATGCAGCCCAGCATTCTTCTAGCTTTAGCTATCGCCTTGTCACATTGTTTTGCCGACTTCAGATTGTTAGACACGATCACCCCAAGGTCTCTCTCCTGCTCCATGCACATCAGCCCTTCACCTAGGAGGGGATCTATCGCTAGAATATATAACGGAGGAGAAAGCGGGCAGCCTTGAAGTCCACCTGTCTACACTAAGGACAACGAAATTATCAGGTAAGTAATTTCTCCAGTATTTTGTATCAGTCACTTTTGGTGATGTCTCATTTCAGTGATTCTGTTTGTGAGCCTATGCTGCTATTAGTGAATGGTGTATATAGGGTTCAGCATTTATTTCAAATGTTTCCTTGCATAAACAAATACAACTATTAAACTAGGTGTATGTTTCCATTTTATAGAGTATCAGATGAACAGCCTCTGAGGTCTTATATTTAGAGCCAAGAGAGTGGTTACACATTTATCATATATAATAGATTTCCAATATTTTAATTTTTTTTTTTTTTAAGCAATATCTGTGTATGAATGCTCTAGGCTGGGGCTTCCCAAACCTGTCCTGGGGACCCTACAATGAATATACATGAGATAAATTTGCATATCATGGAGATTTAGTATATGCAAATTTATTTCAAGCCTATTCTTTGTGGATATCCTGAAAACCTGACTGGCTGTGGGGTCCCCAGGGCAGGTTTGGGAAGCACTGTTCTAAGCACCTATTGACTTTGCCCTAGTAACTGTGTAATATATATATCCAACAGGTCTTGTACAATTATATTGATTTTTTTGCCAAGTGTTTGACTAGTCAGGATTTGCCATGCGGAAAGTTATAAAATGTCACTAAAGACGACTCCTGCTCTTGACCTTTCTAGTTCTGGTTCCGAATGGTGACCTTTCTGCTCTTAAGCTCTGTAGCCTTAAAGCGATCAGGATAAGCAGCTACACGTGCAAGCCGTGCCTTCTGTAGTGACAAGGCCCTTGCAAGACTGGCGCCACATGCAAAGTAGTGCAGACTAGAAATGCAGTGCTCTTAAGGAGAAAACGGACACCAGGCTTTGCATTCTCTGAATGCACAGGAGACAGAGAGAGTTTATGGTGAGTCTGAAAATTTTCAGAGTGGGGAGCATATGGCAGAATAGTGTGCAAATCGGCTTGTGGATGATATTTAATGTCTGGCCGCAAAAAAAACAAAAAATGCATCTTTTGCTCTTCAGGTTTTGGTTTACGTGGATCCCACAGCTGAGAGCACTTAAAATAAAAAATTTTAAAAAAGGCAGTAAAAGGAACTGTTTCTGCTGCTCTGGACGATCATCTGGGATCCAGTGATGATTGGATGGTGTGGTTCAGCATTAGACCACAGGAGATGAAGGTTCATTCAAAGGAAAGGGCCTAAGATTTCAGAAAACTAACTTTGTTAAATGGAGGGAATATCTCAAGGAGTCATTAGCTGCATGCGAACAGCTAGGTAAATTAGAAGAGCAGTGGGCAAGTTGAAAGGAGATGATATAAGGGCAACTAAGCTTTTTGTTAGGAAAGTAAATAAAGATAAGAGGAAAAAGAGGCCACTATCGTTTTCTAAAGAAGTATCTGAAAAGGTAAAGGGAGAAAAGGTTAGCATTCATAAACTACAAGAGTTTGCAGAAAGAGGAAGACGGGCAACAATATCAGGAAAAGCTAAGAGAAGCTGGGAAAGTAGTCAGGAATGCAAAGATGCCAATGGAAGAAAAATAGTAAAACAGGGGGAACAAGTCTTTTTTTCAGATATGTTAGTGATAGGAGGAAGTACAAAAATAGTATTGTGTGACTCCTAAGTGAAAGTTTAGGAATAGGTAGAGGCTGACGAAAAAAAAGCAAAAATATTTAAATATTTCTGTTCAGTGTTCACTGAGGAAGGGCCTGGAGCAGGACCACATAAAGGGGTAAATTTTCAAAGGTAAGCGCAGGCATCCATATGCGCGTGCTACCTGGCGCACACACATGGACGCCCGATTTTATAACATGCGTGCACAGGTGCGCGCATGTTATAAAATCGGGGGTCGGCGTGCGCAAGTGGGTGCACACTGGTGCATCTTGCGCGCCGATGCCCGTGGCCTTCCCCCATTCCCTCTGCACTAATCTAAACCCCCCCCCCCCCCAATTCCTGCTCCAGGCAGGCGCAAGTTGCGCACACCGGCAGCCTGCTGGCACGCGATCCTCCGACACAGCGGCAAATGGCTGCTGTGCCAGAGGCCTCTGGCCCCGCCCCTCCTCTTTTTCAAAGCTCCAGGATTTAGACGTGTCACCGGGCCTTTATAAAATAGTCCCGGTGCGCGTAACCCCCTCAGGATTTACGCGCGTAGGGCTTTTAAAATCCGGCCCAAAATGAACACAAATAGGATTGGAAGTGAGGTAAATCTCAATTGATTTTCAGAAAAGTGTATTCTTGAGGAGCTAACTAAACTTGTCAATTAAAACGATGGAGCCAGATGCGATACATCTGAGGGGTACTAAAGGGATTTAGAGATGTCGTGGTTGACCTTTTCAAAGCATCTTTAGAGTTAGGAGTAGTTCTGGAGGAGTGGAGACAGGTGAATGTGGTTCCTATTCATAAAAGTGGAAGTAAGAAGGAGGCTGGAAACTTCAGGCCAGTTAGTCTGACCTCTGAGGTGAGCAAATTAATGGAATCATTGCTAAAATAGTCAAGACGTGGCTATTCAAACAGGCCTACCCTGATGCAAACCAAACATAGACAGCCTTTATTTTCCTACGTTTCTTGTACTTTTGACATTAGTCTCAACTGGTATAAGATGTTGATAGATGTATATAGTGACATATATGATGTAACTGAGCAAAGCATGCCATCTCATACATTGTAAATAGTCTGTTATAGTCACAGAGTTATCTATCTATTACAGCTTCCTCTTCTCCCAGTTCCATTTCACCCTGTTTTATTGTAACTTTTACCTCTTCTTCTATGTTACGGTTAATGTTTTGTTTTTTTTTTTTCAAACCCTAAGTTCCATGATTTGTATCATGAATGTCGGTATATAAAAGTACTAAATAAATAAATAAAACAGAGGATAGTGCAGTTTCTGGAATCCAATGAATTGCAAGATCCAAGGCAGCGTGATTCTATGAGGTTGATCTTGGCCTTTGACATGGTTCCATATTGGCAACTTACAAAATAAATTGAGCACCCTTGGTATGAGTCCTAAAGTGACTGAGTGGGCTAGAAATTGGTTGAATGGGAGGTGACAAAGGGTAGTGGTAAATGGAGTTACAGGTGGTGTGCTGCAGGAATCAGTCCTTGGACCGGTTCTTTTCAACATTTTTGTGAATGACCTTGCAGAAGGATTGTCGGGAAAGGTTTGTCTATTTGTCGATGATACTAAAATCTGCAATAGGGTAGACAGGAAGGTGAGGAGGGATCTAGTGAAGCTCGAGGAATAGTCTAGGGTCAGGCAGCTAAGATTTAATGCTAAAAAAAAAAGGAAGAGTTATGCATTTAGGCTGCAAAAACCCAAGGGAGAGGTACAGTATTAAGGTGTGAAATTCTTCTAAGTATGAAAGAAGCATGGGATCTGGGGGTGATCAGATCTGATGATCTTAAGGTGGCCAAAGAAGTGGATAAGATGATAGCAAAAGTCAGAAAGATGCTTGGCTGCATAGGGAAAGGAAGGGTCAGCAGAAAAAGGGAGGTGATATTGCCCCTGTGTAGGTCCCTGATGAGACCTCGCTTGGAATGCTGTGTACAATTCTGGAGATTGCACCTTCAAAAGGATAGAAACAGGATGGAGTTGGATGGTCAGTGGTATTTGTTCTAAAGCATATGGGGATAGATTTAAAGATCTAAACATGAACACCTTGGAGGAAAGGAGAGATAGGGGAGATATGATAGACATTCAAATATCTCAAAGGTTTCCATGCAAAGGAGGTCAGCCTCTTTTCAACAGAAAGGAGGATCTAGAATGAGGAGTCATTTATTTAATTTATTATTTAGTTATTGGCATTTGATATTTCACTTTTTACCATGAATGACTGTGAAGCAAATTAAAATCAATTTAAAGCAGGTTATAATAGTATTAGGTCATGGGATGAGGGAGTAATTTAAGGAAATATTTCTTTACAGAGAGGGTGGTGATTGCATGGGACGGGCCTCCCTGTAGAGGCAGTGGAGACAAAAACTGCATTTGAATTCAAGAAAGCATGGAGCAATCATAGGGGATCTCTGAGGCACTGGTAGGGATTGTAAAGCTGAATTACTTGGTGTCGATGGGCAGACTAGCTAGGCCGTATGATGTTTTTCTTCCATTACGTTTCTGTTTTTAATTTTCCACTGCTCATAAAAACTTCTGCAAAATATATATACCCAGAATGCAAAGCACTGTTTAGTGAGGGCATAATGGAATAATTAAAAGTTGTGGCATTCAGAATTTAGTTTCATGAGCCAGTTTCTGATGGCTAAAGGCTAATGCTAGTTGTTTTGTGTTTTCTTGTCTTCTCTTTATCACTGCCCCTGCTCTCCACTGGTTTGAATCATGGCAGTCTGACATGAACTACTTCTGAGTCCTGGGTGGAGCTCGGAATATATTTACAGGCATTTGGACGTACGTTTTCGACATGCTAGCTTTACCCCTTATTCAGTAAGGGGTAATAGCGCGTCCAAAACGTGCGTCCAACCCCGCCGAACCTAATAGCGCCCGCAACATGCAAATGCATGTTGATGGCCCTATTAGGTATTCCCGTGCGATTCAGTAAGTAAAATGTGTAGCCAAGCCACACATTTTACTTTCAGAAATTAGCGCCTACCCAAAGGTAGGTGCTAATTTCTCCGGGCACCGGAGTAAAAACTGCTTTTCTGTGCACCCTCCTACTTAATATCATGGCGATATTAAGTCGGAGGTCCCGAAAGTTTAAAAAAAAAAAAGTTAAAAAAAAAATTTGAAAACTGGACGCTCAATTTTGCCGGTGTCCGGTTTCCGAACCCATGGCTGTCAGTGGGCTTGAGAACCGACGCCGGCAAAATTGAGAGTCGGCTGTCAAACCCGCTGACAGCCGCCGCTCCTGTCTGAAAAGAGGCGCTAGGGACGCGCTAGTGTCCCTAGCACCTCTTTTACCGCCGGGCCTAATTTAAATAAATGTATTTACTGTATCGCGTGCACAGGAGAGTGACCTGTGAGCTTGCCGGGAGAGCAGGCGCTCGATCGCCCGCCCGCTCTCCCGCATTTTTACTGTATCGGCTCGCTAGTTAGCAATGAACTGCCTGAACAAGTCTCCAAAAAAGCAAATGGTTTCAAATGCTCACAGCAGCCAGAGGACACTTGTAATTCTTTTTGCAATTATTTAAAAGCAGTGAAAAAAGCAAATGGGGGAAAAAATGTAGCGGGGGTGGGCAATTCTGCCACAAACACATTTGGTCTTCAGGATATTCACAGAGATATTTGCATTCGGTGGAGACCAAAAAACCTCCTTACTCCTAGTTTAGATGAAAGATGGCCAATTCCTGTCTCCTGCAAGGTCTGTTGTATTGGGATACCCATAATAAATAGTGAGATCTATGTGCATGGTTTACCATGAATTTGTATAATTAGGGTGTAATGAAAGCTGGCCCCGTGATAGGAGAGTTATACGTGGCAAAACAACTTTTTTTTTTTTTTTTTTTAATTTTAATTTTGTTGACTATTTTAAAATTGTTTTTATGTCTGCTTTTTTAGCGTATGCTGAATTGCTTTAGGTTGCATTAAGATGCAGACATGAAACTAAATTTTTTTTCCTTTTGTATCTTTTTGGATGGGAAATTAAACCAAATAAGTTGTGATTCGCCTGTCATCTAAAACTGACAGCACATCCTTGGTTTACAGTGCTCCTTGGCCAGAGCTGTGACCGTCTCTGCCTCATAATGTGGTTTATGTGACGGTTAAAATCATCTCCTTTTCTCTCCCATACTCCTCAATTTTTCATTGTTATTTTGATGCCTGAAAAGTGCTTATGGTTTTTAGATGGTGCATGCATAACATGAATCTAGCATGAGCAACCAAAGTGTAAACTCCGGATATTGTTAAAGGAAAGTGTTTAAAAGGTGTTATAGGGAGAAGAATGGAAAAATAAATAAATGAGGCGGCAAGCTATATCAGCACTTAAGAAATATATAATCTTAAGTAGAACACGAAAAGACAAGACCAGAACTGGGAGGGTAGAGGTTTTGAGGAACCCACCAAACAAGTGTGCGCTCTCTGAGGTTTCTCAGTTTTGTAATAACCTGAAGACGGCACTGCTTGTAATCCACAAGCATCATTTTTGTTGGCTTGATCAAAGGCATCAGAGCCTTCAAAGACTCCATTTTCCTCTGGGACCCAAACAGCTACTGCAAACTGAGATGGCAAAGTATTCTTATTTATTTTCCTTATTATTTCTTCTCTGTTATAGCTAAATATGGTTAAATGTGCCCTCAGTCAGAGCCGCTCACCTCACGACAAGAAAATCCACTTTTTCTGTAGCAGCACCTTCGCTCTGAAATACTCTTATCAATAGAGTTTAGAATGAGTGACTGTTTAAATAAGTTGCCTTTTTTGTTTTTTTTTCAAAAAAGCTTTCTGCTATAAAAGGCTTTTGGGTAGGGGCATTTGCAGAGTCTCCTGTGAGGCAATAATCAGCATTCCCTGCACTCCTCTCATGGTTTAGATTAATTATGCCGCCAGAAGCTGTGACTCGAGTGAATGTCCACATTTTTGGTTGATTTTATGCTTTGTTTCTAATTTTTTGTATTTATTTTATGTGAATGTTTTATTTTGTACAGCACTTAGGCTTTAAGTGTTAAGCGATAAATAAATTGAAATAAATGATAAATAAAATAACCTTGCATAAAATCATGGGAAGGTGCCTGGATTATTAAAAAAAAAAAAAAAAAAGAAGTAAATAAAATACATAAAATATTTGACTCAAACAGTAAATAACTTAAGTACTGTGATACTGGAGCAGACTAATGGTCCATTGAGCCCAGCACCCTGCCTCAGACATTGGCCCTTTTGGGTCACATGGTGATACCCAGCAGATCTTAATGGGGAGATCCCTTCCACCTTACTCAGTCCCCCTGCCCCGCCCCCATGTCTACCTGGCTATAATCCTCTGGCAACACATTCCCCAGCTTAATCGTGTGTTGATTGAAAAGAATACTTTCTTAAAATTTGTGTTTAATCTATTTTCAGTTTGCTGGAGCATCCCCTAATCCTAGTACTGTTTGAAGGCGTAAATAAACCACTCCTTATTTGCTTGTTCCACAAATTTGGACAGAGAGAAGGGAGCAAGGAAGGCCAAGGATCTGGAATTAAAATGTAAAAATGTTTACCCCAGGTTCTCAACTAATTTTATCATTAACCATACGCATGATTATCCCAGTGGTAAACAAAAATGCTTTATGAATTTCTGTCACTGCTAATTAGCAGCAACAAATATATCCATTACACCTTTAAAAAGAACTGACTGCTGGCCACCTTTTTTATATTTTTCTTGCACTCGTTCCCTCTAGCTGAGAATTTTAACTTTCAAACAACTTCATTTACAAGTGGTGTCGCTAATTAGCTGCAGAATTAGCAAAGCTGTGTTTTCACCCCCGCAGACTGGAGAAACCCTCGGGGGAGACCAGTGGAACAGAGAGAATCGCATTTCCAATTATTTTGTTGAATTGCTAATTTAGTTATTGTGCCTGGCGTAATTGTGATGGGTATTGGGTGTGCAATTCAATTTGTTTTAAAATATTTGTAGGTGGGAGGAGGCCAGTCTGTAATGGAGGTGACCTATTTTATGGCCCAAATTGGAGGAGGATTCTCTGAACCACCAACAGGAACAAGGGTGGGCGGTACAGGTCAGGGGTTGTTTCGTTTTAAAGCCAATCTGTTTCTGAACCAACGGGAACACGTTTGTTCCTTTGGCTTTTCAAAGTTTCGAACTTTATGCCCCCACCCTCACCCACTATTTTCATATGTAGATACGAAGCTACAACTGTCTTAAATGTGCTTTTGGAGACACCCCCCCCCCCCCCCCCCCCCCCCCCCCCCCCCACTCATACGCACCTCGGCTTTTAGATCGATTGTCTCCGGGCCTCCGGGATTGTCTGTATTTTCAGCCACAAGTCATTAGTTGAATTGGCAAGAAATAGGTAGGGGGCGTTCTAGGGTTTTTTTTTTTTTGTTTTTGATGGGGGCGGGGGGGATATTTGTTTGTATTCTGATCTAATTTGCAACCATTACGGATTAAATACTGTCTGTTAATTAGCCTCGGAGAGTTTAGGGAAACTGAAGCTAAAGCAAAACGCTATACTTTGGTATATAAAAAACCACAAATAAATAAAGCTGCGCTGGACTGATGGCTGCAGCTCGGTCAGCAGAGGGAGAACCGAGATCTGCGTTACCAGCCCTTAACTAGGCCTGAGAGGTATTTCCATCCCACTGGGCAGAAACCTAACAAAGAATTGTCTGTTGTTGCTTTTTTTTTTTTTTTAATGATTATGCATTATGAAGGCAATCTTCAGAAGCCTTTTACCTGGGTTTAGGGGGCCATTCGACAATTGCCCACCCCGTATGCAGGTAAAATGACGCAGGTTACGCCAAAATGCAGGCACTTGCACCCCCCACAGTGCGACAGCGGTCCTTGGGGGATGGGGGGAGCAGGGAAGGCAATAGCATGCAGAGTTTTGGCAGAAGAAAGTACCCCAGAAAAAAGCCTGTAGAAGTCCCTGCAGGGGCTTTTATTTCCTACGCGGGAGTAGAGGAGCAGCGGGCCGTGAACCCGGGATTCAAATCCCACGGCTGCTCCTCGTGGACTGTGGGCGAGCTGCTTCACCCTCCATCGTCTACAGTGCAGACTCACATTTGTGAGCCCTGTGTGGGGCAGGAAAATACCAACCGTACCTGGATGTGATCTGCTGAAAGGCTTTGAAGTGTCCAGCAATTTTCAAAGGCAAAGAATACATATACTCGGAGCCATAACGTGACTATGGCCATGGCCACTGCCATTAGGCACTGCTACCGAAGGGTACCATAGTGCCGCCGTGTACCAGCGAGAGCAGTGTGGCTGGCAGGGCCTCATTAAGAGAAAAAGCAGCGTGGCTTGCCGACATGGACACAGCATGGTCGGCGGGGGCCATAGTAAGTGGAAAAGCAGCCAGCCCGACCCTGCTGGCCACGCTGCTTCAGAGGAGGAGTGGTGCTCCCTGCTGGAAGGAGTCCAAGGCCAGAGCTGGGTCAGCCCCTCTGGCCAGAATTCGTTCCCTTAACTGTGGGGGCTGAAGAAGTAGACTGCTGATGCCTGGTGCTTCAAGGGGGGAGAGAGAGAGAGAGCACGTATGTGCACAACCACCTCACTTCCTCTCTGCCTGCTAATCCATGACAAATTCAGGGCATCTGGAAATCAAAAAGTTCCTAGGTATGGATAATGAGGGATTTTTAAATCCTTATTAGTTTTGGGTGTTGTTTGATGTGTCTGTTTTGAAATATTTTATTGGAGTTTGGAACATTGTTATGAGTTTTTAATTAATGAATGTTCTATTCATTAGTTTTGAATTATTCTTTTTATTGGTATGGTTTTACTAATCTTATTGTTTTATGAGGAACGGTAATGCTTCTGTATTTCCATTGTTGTATTGCATAGATAATTTGGCTTGCTGTGGTTTCCAGTTCATTTTTTGACTGTACATTTCTATTTATAGTTTATAGTCTCTCTATTCTGTATTTGAGGGTCTGTTGATGTTTTGCATGCGTGTCTCAAGTGAGGTATTCCAATAGTGTGTAGTTTCTATGTAGGGATCTATAGCAATTTGGCTTGTTCTGTTTTCCTAACAAGTGAAATATTTGCAGTGTTAACTTCGTGGGTAGAATTGTTGCTTTTGCGTGCTGGCAGTTAGTGCTGTTTTGATATAGAAAGTTTATTGTATTGTAATTCTTCTTTTGCATGGCTTTTTGAGGGCCAAACCTATGCCCAAGATGCATTATAATAGGTATAATAACATATGGATACCAAGTGTCTTGCTTTTTTACAGGATTTTCTGGTTGACACCACAGTAGTGCATTAAATATATATAATGTAAGTGATATTTTTACCTCCGAAGACTATGCTTTGAATGTCCTTATTCATGTAAAAGCTGTTATAAATGCATAATTTTTAATTGGGGGTGGGGGGGGGGGGGGTAGAAGACGGTAAGGTTCTCCTAGGGCCCTTGCACTGGCCATGGGCATCGCTGTACAAACATTGAACAGTCTGCCAACTCATGGTGTCATGTGTTGTGTAATGGGTGAGGGTGCAGTTTTTCACTTGGCCATAGGTGGCGCCACATTGCCTGGCTATGGCTCTGCGTATATTTTCCTTCTTAGAACTGGTGCAGAATCCATTGGGGAAAAGTAAGTACTCGTGGGACATTTGAAAATTTCCCTGCCACCCTTAGCTACAGCACCCAGTGGACTCAAAAAGTGTGTTGTGCTAAAGCACAGATCTGTGCAACCTCAGAAGGAAAAAGTATAATTTTAAAGTTTTTTTTTTTTAATTTCTCTAATTTGTTTGGGACTTGGGTGTGTTCCAAGAGAACATTTATTTTGGGCTCCCTATGTAGGTTATCAGGGATCTGTACATTCCTGCGGCTGTTTCCAAACAGCCCCCAGCTGGATACCAGGATTGCAACCTCCCCCCTAGTCAAGCCCCGAGAAGATTGAGCCCATATCTGTTGTGCCCATGATGAAAACATTCATAGGGAAGAACTCCATCTCCATGCATGCATTGGGGCAAAACCAGGATGGGTCAACTTAACCTGGGGTGAAGTGGAAACCCTAGGTGGAGGTCAGAGGGTAAACCAGTGCAAAACACCCAGAAAGTGAGAGAAACAAATCTAAACCATACTGAATTGTTGAAGGCCTGAGTAATGGAGAAGCCAGGGTGAGTCTGGAGCTCTCTCTCATGACCTGTCCTTATCACCAGTTTGTGAGGAGGCTGGCAGCAGACTTCATAAACTCTCGGGGTGAGGTCTGCAATGTTGCAGTAGGAAGGGAGAACTGGCAGACTGCATCATCCTGGAGTTCTTGTAGCTGCCATCCGTTTCTATAATCAATAAAAGTTGTGTTTTTATTGTCTCTGATTAGAGATGCATTAGTGTGATTATATATTATAGGTTTTGTAAGGTAATATGATTTATGTGAATTTGATAATCATTGAGGAAATGAGTTGCTGTGATATCAGTGTTTTTATTGTCACCAAACTTTCTCAAAGATTTATGTAATTCTAATTTTATTAACTTATGAAGTAATGGTTTGTGACAAAAACACAAATGCTCTTTTTGTGTGTGTAATTTCCCCCCCCCCCCCCCCCAAGTTTCCCCCTTGTATATCCCCTAGCCCAAGATGGCATGCTGGAGTGCTATGTGCTGTCATCGGGCAGCATCCACTTTGGGCACCGCTGCTTTGATGGGCAGGGATCACCACGGTCTTAGCAGCCATCCTCAAGCCTTCCCCAGACTGGAACAAATGCCCTCCAAGGACCGGGAGATTTGAAAGTCAAATAGATTGGGCACATTCTGACTTTAATTTACTGGTTCTTTAAATGCAAATACCAAGAGAAAAAAAAAGATCATCCCCTAGGGAACAAAGAGCTGTAATATGACGTAATATAACATAGAAATGACGGCAGAAGAAGACCAAACGGCCCATCCAGTCTGCCCAGCAAGTTTCGCACTTTTTTTTTTCTCATACTTATCTGTTACTCTTGGCTCTTAGAAACCTTTTGGTTCTATTTCCCTTCCACCCCCACCATTAATGTAGAGAGCAGTGTTGGAACTGTATCTAAGTGAAATATCTAGCTTAATTAGTTACGGTAGTAACTGCCGCAGTAAGCAAGCTACACCCATGCTTATTTGTTTACCCAAGCTATGTAATTCAGTCCTTGTTGGTTGTTGTCTGTATATAGATCCACTTTTCTTCATTCCCCCTGCCGTTGAAGCAGAGAGCTAAGCTGAATATGCATTGAAAGTGAAGTATCCGACTTCCTCCCCTGCCGTTGAAGCAGAGAGCTATGCTGAATATGCATTGAAAGTGAAGTATCAGGCTTATTTGGTTTGGGGTAGTAACCGCTGTAAAAAGCAAGCTACTGCCCGCTTTTTTGTGAATGCAAATCCTTATTTCCATATTTCCTCTTGCCGTTGAAGCTTAGAGCAATGATGGAGTCTTAGAGCAATGTTGGAGTCGCATTAACGTTTGTGTTTATTGAATAACGGTATTATCTCCAGGTAGTAGCCGTCATTCCTGCAAGCCACCCACCCTTCATTCACATCCTCTAAACTTTATGGATCCACAGTGTTTATCCCACTCCCCTTTGAAGTCCTTCACAGTTCTGGTCTTCACCACTTCCTCCGGAAGGGCATTCCAGGCATCCACCACCCTCTCCGTGAAGAAATACTTCCTGACATTGGTTCTGAGTCTTCCTCCCTGGAGCTTCAAATCGTGACCCCTGGTTCTGCTGATTTTTTTTTCTGTCGGGAAAGGTTTGTCGTTGTCTTTGGATCATTAAAACCTTTCAAGTATCTGAAAGTCTGTTTCATATCACCTCTGCTCCCCCTTTCCTCCAGGGTGTACATATTTAGATTCTTCAGTCTCTCCTCATAAGTCATTCGATGAAGACCATCCACCTTTTTGGTCGCCATTCTCTGGCCCGCCTCTATCTTGTCTCTGTCTCTTTGGAGATACGATCTCCAGAACTGAACACGGTACTCCAGGTGAGGCCTCACCAAGGACCTGTACAAGGGGATAATTACTTCCCTTTTCTTACTCGATATTCCTCTCTCTATGCAGCCCAGCATTCTTCTGGCTTTAGCTATCGCCTTGTCACATTGTTTCGCCAACTTCAGATCATTAGACACTATCACCCCAAGGTCTCTCTCCTGCCCCGTGCACATCAGCCTCTCTCCCCCCATCGAATACAGTTCATTCGGATTTCCACTTCCCATATGCATGACTCTGCACTTCTTGGCAGCTGCCATATCTTCGACCACTCTTCCAGCTTCCTTAAATCCTGTCTCATTCTCTCCACTCTTTCCGGCATGTCCACTCTGTTGCAGATCTTAGTGTCATCCTCAAAAAGACAAACCTTACCTTCTATCCCGTCCGCAATGTCGCTCACAAAGATATTGAACAGGACTGGTCCCAACACCGATCCTTGCAGTACACTGCTTAAAACCGCTCTCTCTTCAGAGAGAGTTCCATTTACCATCACACATTGTCTTCTGTCCATCAACCAGTTTGCAATCCAGGCCACCACCTCGGCACTCGCTCCTAAGCTTCTCATTTTATTCACCAGTCTCCTGTGTGGGGCTGTATCAAAACCTTTGCTGAAATCCAAGTAGATGACATCGAGTGCTCTTCCTTGATCCAATTCCTTGGTTACCCAGTCAAAAAAGTCAATCAGATTTGCTGACAGGATCTTCCCCTGGTGAATCCATGCTGCCTCTGGTCCAGCAATTCTCCCGACTGTAGATAGTTCACTATTCTCTCTTTCAACAGTGACTCCATTACTTTTCCCACCACCGAAGTGAGGCTAACTGGTCTGTAGTTACCAGCCTCTTCTCTGTTCCCACTCTTGAGAAGCAGGACCACCACTGCTCTTCTCCAATCACTCGGCACCACTCCCGTTTCTAGTGATCTATTGAACAGGTAACACAGTGGACCCATAGGCACATCTCTGAGCTCCCTCAGTATCCTGGGATGAACCTCATCAGGCCCCATGGCTTTGTCCACTTTCAGTTTCCCCAGCTCTTCCCATACATTTTCTACTGTAAATGGAGTTACATCTACTCCACTCCCCTCCAGTTTCTTGTTAAGTAGTCACGGTCCTTCTCCAGGGTCCTCTTTAGTGAACCAGAACTGAAGTATTCATTTAATATTTCTGCCATTTCTTTGTCACTCTCCACACATTGATCCTTTCAATTTCACTATACCACTTTGAACTTTTCTCTTTTCACTGATGTATCTGAAAAATGTTTTGTCACCTCCTTGGCAATCCTCTCCTCCGCTTGACTTTGACTAAGGCGGCATGTTGCTCAGAAAATCTTTTTCACTTAAAAGGTTAGTAAATAAGGGACAACATTACCACATCTGCTCGTTAAGGGTCTGATTGTTTCAGGATTTCCACCATGAATATCTAAGAACATAAGAATTTGCCATGCTGGGTCAGACCAAGGGTCCATCAAGCCCAGCATCCTGTTTCCAACAGAGGCCAAACCAGGCCACAAAAACCTGGCAAGTACCCAAACACCAAGAAGATCCCATGCCACTGATGCAATTAATAGCAGTGGCTATTCCCTAAGTAAACTTGATTAATAGCAGTTAATGAACTTCTCCTCCAAGAACTTATCCAAACCTTTTTTGAACCCAGCTACACTAACTGCACTAACCACATCCTCTGGCAACAAATTCCAGAGCTTAACTTTGCTTTGAGTGAAAAAGAATTTTCTCCGATTAGTCTTAAATGTGCTACTTGCTAACTTCATGGTATGCCCCCTAGTTCATCTGTTATCTGAAAGTGTAAATAACCGATTCACATCTACTCGTTCAAGACCTCTATCATAACCTCCCTCAGCAGTCACTTCTCCAAGCTGAACAGCCCTAACCTCTTCAGCCTTTCCTCATAGGGGAGCTGTTCCATCCCCTTTATCATTTTGATTGCCCTTCTCTGTACCTTCTCCATCGCAACTATATCTTTTTTAAGATGCGACAACCAGAATTGTATACAGTATTCAAGGTGCTGTCTCACCATGGAGCGATACAGAGGCATTATGACATTTTCTGTTTTATTAACCATTCCCTTCCTAATAATTCCTAACATTCTGTTTGCTTTTTGGACTGCTGCAGTATTATCCTCTGATGCCTGGATCTTTTTCCTGGGTGGTAGCTCCTAATATGGAACCTAACATCGTGTAACTTCAGCAAGGGTTATTTTTCCCTATATGCAACACCTTGCACTTCTCCACATTAAATTTCATCTGCCCTTTGGATGCCCAATCCTCCAGCCTTGCAAGGTCCTCCTGTAATGTATCACAATCCGCTTGTGATTTAACTACTCTGAATAATTTTGTATCATCCGCAAATTTGATAACTTCACTCATTGTATTCCTCTCCAGATCATATATATATAAAAACACTGGTCCAAGTACAGATTCCTGAGGCACTCCACTGTTTACCCTTATCCACTGAAAAATTGACCATTTAATCCTACTCTCTGTTTCCTGTCTTTTAACCAGTTTGTAATCCACGAAAGGACATCGCCTCCTATCCCATGATTTTTTAGTTTTCTTAGAAGCCTCTCATGAGGGACTTTGTCAAATGCCTTCTGAAAATCCAAATACACTACATCTACCGCTTCACCTTTATCCACACGTTTATTAACCCCTTCATAAAAATGAAGCAGATTTGTTAGGCAAGACTTCCCTTGGGTAAATCCATATTGACTGGGTTTCATTAAACCATGTCTTTCTATGCTCTACAAATTTGATCTTTAGAATAGTTTTCACTATTTTTCCCGGCACTGAAGTCGGGCTCACTGGTCTATAGTTTCCCGGATCGCCTCTGGAGCCCTTTTTTAAATATTAGGGTTACATTGGCCACCCTCCTGTCTTCAGGCACAATGGATGATTTTAATGATAGGTTATAAATTTTAACTAATAGATCAGAAATTTCATTTTTGAGTTCCTTCATTACCCTAGGATGCATACCACCCGGTCCAGGTGATTTGCTACTCTTTAGTTTGTGTGGCCTACTACATCTTCCAGGTTCACAGTGATTTGATTCAGTTCGTCTGACTCATCACCCTTGAAAACCATCTCTGGAACTGATATCTCCCCAACATCCTCATTAGTAAACACAGAAGCAAAGAATTAATTTAGTCTTTCTGTAGTGGCCTTATCTTCCCTAAGAGCCCTTTAACCCCTCGGTAATCTAATGGTCCAACACACTCTCTCATAGGTTTCTTGCTTTGGATATATTTTAAAAAGTTTTTATTATGAGTTTTTGCCTCTATGGCCAACTTCATTTCAAATTATCTTTGCCCGTCTTATCAATGTTTTACACTTAACTTGATAATGCTTATGTTTTATCCTATTTTCTTCAGATCCTTCTTCCAATTTTTGAAAGATGATTTTTTGCCTAACATAACCTCTTTCACCTCACCTTTTATTCACGCCGGTAATCATTTTGCCTTCCTTCCACCTTTCTTAATGTGTGGAATACATCTGGACTGCGTATGTAGGATTGTATTTTTAAACAATGTCCATGCCTGTTGAACACTTTTAACCTTTGCAGCTGCACCTTTCAGTTTTTTTCTAACTATATTCCTCATTTTATCAAAGTTTCCCTTTTGAAAGTTTTTAGTGTTAGAGCTCTAGATTTACTTATTGTCCCCCTTCCAGTTATTTAAATTTGATCATGTTATGATCACTATTGCTAAGTGGCCTCTCACCAAATCCTGCATTCCACTAAGAATTAAATATAAAATAGCTCCCTCTCTTGATGGTTCCTGAACCGATTGCTCCATGAAGCAGTCATTTATTACATCCAGGAACTTTGTCTCCAGCAAGTCCTGATGTTACATTTACCCAGTCAGTATTGGGGTAATTGAAATCTATCAGGATCAATAGTGCAAGTACAAATTTTAGGTTCCACCAATTTTCAAATAGAATTTTTGTTTATTTCAAAATGTATAACTGGCAATAACTGGTATAACTGGAGGGGGTTCATAGACCCTGTGGGCACTGCACTATGTGCAGCCACACGGATACAATTTCTGCATTTAAACATCCCAATACTGGCCATATTTTTCGACTACGGGCTAAATCTGATTGCACTACTAAAGGTGTGGTGTACATAGTGCAATGCCCTTGTCCCCTCCTGTATGTTGGTAAGACCACCAGGATGGTGAAAACCAGGATGATTGAGCACTGTTCCAATATCCGGCATTTAAGAATGGATGAACCCTTGGTAGCCCATTGGTCTCAGATCGGCCATTCCATCTCTGATCTCTTCTTCTCCGTACTAGAGGTAGTCGTCCGCCCACCCCGGGGGGGTGACTTCGCCGAAGTGCTGGGAAGAAAAGAACAGAGATGGATATACACTCTTGATACTGTGAGCCCGAAAGATCTAAATAAAGAGATTGAATGGCACCTGTTTGCTTGAGTGTGTACTCAGTTGTGATTGGTTCTTGAATCTCGCGATGGTATCCTGTTTCGCGCCAATCCTCTGCTTTAAATGTTTGACACTAATGAGGGCGTTCGCGCTCCTTGACTGGTATGAAAGGTATGTACCTATATTATTGTCTTAAATGTAGTAGCCAATTTTCCTGCGTTCCACTATTTGTATATATTCCTTTTTTGCAGATTCTATTAACTTTTGGTCCCTCCCGATGCAGCCACAGCGAAACACGGGACCGTGTCGGGACTTAGACAAGTCACTGTTGTTATCTGTGGAGTTGCCAGTTATACAGTTTGAAATAAACAAAAATTCTATTTGAAAATTGATGGAACCTAAGATTTGTTCTTGCACTATTGATCCTGATATACTTGCTTATGTGCAAGGTTTTGCTTCGCTGTACCTTTGGTAATTGAAATCTCCCATTATTACTGCACTGCCAAATTGGTTTGCTTCCCTAATTTCTCTTTGCATTTCATCATCTGTCTGTCCATTTTGTCCAGGTGGACGGTAGTATACTCCTATCACTGTACTCTTACCCAACACACATGGGATTTCTACCCATATAGATTCTACTGAGCATTTAGTCTCTTGTATGATCTTTATCCTGTTGGACTCTATACCCTCCCGGACATAAAGTGCCACACTCCCACCAAGAGGATTGCCCCTCCTGCCTCCACTGTACACAAGTATACTTCATGCATATTCATTCTTTGTGGAAATCCTGAAAAAGAGTCTCTGGCCCTCAAGGACCGAATTTGGGAACCTTTGCATTAAAGTAATGGGATAAAAAGACTGTTTATGTTTACATTATTATTAAACTGTAATAAAGTAGAAGACACTTTTATTAAATTTATTAAATTAAATTGTATGGGAATTATGAGCAAAAATTAACCCACCCATACCAAATGGAGCTCAGCATCTTACTCATCTTGCAAGTTCTTGTAACAAAAAGTGAAGCATTGAAATATAATGGCTAAAAAAGGACATGTGGCCTATCTACACCTACTACTCAGCTCTACACTCCTGCAGCCACTCAGTTACCAGCTGTGTCACATATTCTACTCCTCTTATTGTCTCTATACAGATGTTCATAAGTAGATAAGATTTGTAATACTGGGTTAGATCAAAGGTCCATGAAGCCCAGTGTCCTGATTCCAACAGTGGCCAATTCAGGTCACAAGTTTCTGGCAAGGGGTAAATCAATTTCAACCTGCTTATCCGAAGAATAAGCAGTGGATTTCTGCAACTCTGCCTTAATAATGGTTAATGGACTTTCCCTCCAGGAACTTGTCCAAATCTTTTTTAAACAGAGCTACATTAATAGATTTCACCACATCCTCTGGCAATGAATTACAGAGCTTAATTATGTGTTGAGTAAAAAAATTTTTCTCTTATTAGTTTTAAATGTAGCACTTAACTTCATTTTGTGTCCCCTGGACTTTGAACTCTTTGAAAGATTAAACAACTGATTTGACATTTACTTGTTCCACTCCACTCATTTATAGACCTCTGTCATATCTCCCCTCAGCTGTCTCTTCTTCACGCTGAAGAGTCCTAACCTCTTTAGCCTTTCTTCTTAGGGGAATTTTTCCATCTCTTTTATCATTTCGGTAGCCCTTCTCTGTACCTTTTCTAATTCTGCTATATCTTTCTTGAGATGTGGTGACCAGAACTGAACGCAGTACTCAAGATGAGGTCACACCATGGAGTGATACAGAGGCATTATGATATTCTCTGTTTTATTCTCCTTTCCTTTCCTGATAATCTCTAGCATTCTATTTGCTTTCTTGGCTGCTGCTGCTGCCTCTGCACCCTGATCAGATTTCAACATATTTTCAACGATGACACCTACCTTGCTCCTTTTCCTGACTGGTGATTCCTAATATGAAACCTTGAATTGTGTAGCAATAATTTGGGTTATTCCTCCCTAAGGGGGTCATTTTCAAAGGAGTTACGCATGTAAATGTGACATACTATCGTAGCAATTTTCAAAAGCTATTTACTCGAGTAAAGTGCACTTACTTGAGTAAATCCTATGGACAATTCAATGGCATATATTGTAGCAATTTTGAAAAGCCCACTTACTTGAGTAAAGTGTATTTACTCGAGCAAAAACCAGTTTTGCTCGAGTAAATGCTTTTTAAAATCTACCCCTAAGTGCATCATTTTGCACTTGTCCACTTTACATTTCATTTGCCCTTTGTATGCCCAGTCTCCCAGTTTTGCAAGGTCCTTTTGCAATTTCTCACAATTTGCATACAATATAGGTAGGCAGTGCATGCAAATCTCTCTCATCTATATTCATTGTGGATATCCTGAAAACCTGGCCTGTTTGTGGCACTCCAGGATCAGAGTTGCCTGCCCCTGCCATATTCTGCTGATTCCCTAAGAAAATTCCCAAGAATATCTGTACAGAGACAATAAAAGGAGTAGGATACATGACACAGCTGCTGACTGACTGGTTGGGGAAGCAGCAGTGATTGTAGAAAAGAGTAGTAGATGTGGATGGGCAGACTAGATAAGCCGCATGGTCTTTTTTTTTTTTTTAGCATTATATTTATATGCTTTACTTTTTCATTATAAGAATTTGTGAGGTGAGTGAGATCCTGCAGCCCCATTTGGTAAAGATGGATCACTCTCTCCCTAGAGCAGGGCAATAGCCACAACACGGTGCTATCGCAAGCTGCTCCTCACCCTTACCACGTGGTCCCATTCATTTTTATTTCCTTAGCCCACTGATGAACACAGCCACTGAAAACACCATTGAGAGGGTCTGCGTGGAATCCCATTCTGTGCCGCTGACCCACGACCCATGCACAGCGAAGAGGTGCTTTATGATGATGGACTACAGACCATCAGTCTTTGATTTCTTGCGGCAAACGGTTGGAAGATGGCCAGACTGTGCTGCTACCTTAACTAGGCCTGCCTAGTTTTACTTTAAAGACAGTGTTTCTCAATCCACTCCTGGGGGCACACCTTAACCAGTCATGTTTTCAGGATATCCACAATGACTATACATGAGAGAAATTTGCATACAAACGGAAGCAGCACAGCAAATCTCTCCTGCATAGTCATTGTGGGTATCCTGAAAACCTGGCTGGCTAGGTGTTCCCGGAGGATTGGGTTAAGAAGGACTGCTCCAAGAGACTTTGAAGCAGCGATGTGCTGATCCCTGAGCTGAGGGCAGTAGGTATCTGACAGAATGCACTCCTATGCTTTATATGGTAGCTTTGCTTTCTGCCAAGTAAAATGAACAAACGCAGCAGTTTGTGGGGGTTTCCTTCTTTGCTGCCTTTCTCCTCCAGCTCGATCAGAATCGGGGTGAGAATTCTGACACCAAGAGCCTTTAACCGGGGATAAACCTGGGGATCCTTCTCACTATTCAAACAGGCCCCCTCCCCCACTGATGCCAGTCTGGTCATTGCAGCAATGGTCCTGAACCTGGGAAACCTGTATTATGGACTCTAAAACCAGCCACTGGCTGTTGCCCTTCCAGATAGCACCATGACTCCCTCCCGCTAGGGGACTCTGAATGCTGGACCCTGCAGCATCCACAACCTGCCGTGAGCCCAGTTTTCTCTGGGACCTCTACAGCCACTTGCACGTGGCAACCGTAGAAGCAAGTGAATGGACCCTGACCCAGGCCACAATCTCAACATGACGACAAAAAGGTGTGAATTTGGAAAGGAAGAGAACAGTGTGAGTACAGGGAGACAGTTGGGAAGCCGATCTGCCGCCATACGCTGGGTGGGTGTTTTCGTTGAATTTTGTATGCCAGGGCAAGTAAACAGTGCTTCAGAGGCATAATTAGAAAGTAATATGACATTGTTGGTTAAAGTGGCTTTAGTCAATACATCATTTACACTCTTTCTGCTTCAGTAGCTTTGTCTCTGTTTAGTATTCAGGGCTGCAGCGCTGGGAATATTTCACTTTTCACTCTCTCTCTCTTGGTCTCTTTGCCACATTTCACTGACTTATCTGTTGTATTAAACAATTCTAATTCCATTACTGTCTCAAAAAAAAGCAAGGTTTTCAAGCCTGCCATGCTTGTGCAGAAAAGCTCTCCATGTCATTTACGTAAGCCTTAAAACCTTCCAGTGGAAACCTGCAGCCCCACTCTGCTCGTGCTATGGATGCACACACGGGCTCTGTCTCCCTGTGGACCATTAGAAGCAATTTACTTTCACTCGCCTGTGGTGCGTTTTCACTCCTGAGTGAAGGGGGCAAAGCAGAACACAAAGGTAATATTGTCACCTGACAGAATGAAAATATGCGCCATTTAACCCTTTCACTGCAGCAATGCGTGTACTATCCTTTCTAAGTGCACTCAGCATCTTGCTCAGGGCTGCTATCACACAGAGGTGAAATTTTCTCTGGCGTGAAATGGGGTTGCCATAACTTTTTTTTTTTTAAGCTTATGTCTATGCATGCTAACTCTGGAGGAGAGTATCTCATACCAAATACTCCTGGGTGACATGTAACTCTGTGCTAGAAGCCATTTAAAGATACGCATCTGTGTTGTAATCGGCCACTGGTGTGGATCCAGATATGTACACTGTACGGTAGTGTGTATGGCGGTTAAGCTCAGCCCAGTCCTTTGGATCCCCAACTCCAATTCAGTCTATTTTTCCGGATATCCCTGGGATGTTTTTATACAGGCCAACCTGGTGCTCAGAGCTCGTGTTTGCAAATATATGTCACGCCATATACATTATGGATATCTTGAAAACTAGATCAGCATTTTTGGATTATGAGGGGGCGAGACTGAGCTGAGAATCTCTGGTGGAAATGGATTGTATTATGGGTGTAGGCAGCTACGTCGGTGTAGGGGGAGCACAACCTTTAAATCCATGGAACCAGCCAGGCAAATGGCAAGCTAGCAGGATGAAATGATTTGGCTGAAACTTGTCATCCTCAAAGGCCAGAAGCACATGCGGGCTTCCATCCTGCACCCACTCTTCCGCTGGGCTTCGAGGAGCCATTCCCTGCGATGGATTTAGCAGGGGGGGAATCAGTACCTGCATGTGACGTTTTGAAAAATGTGCGAGATATTTTAGCCTTTCTGGCTGCCAGCATGATTTTTTTTTTCTCCTGTATTCGAGTACATTTTTCTGCAGTACATTGACCCTGGTATTTAAGAGGGGTTTTAACTCCTAAAAAATATACTCTAAAACAGACATAAGAACCAGTGCTAAAGGTAGCATGGGTGCATGCAAATTTTCTATAAAAGAAGGTATTAACAATTCCCCAGCAATGCAGGGAAATACAATAAAGGGCAAACAACTTAAATTTCCTTCTTTAAGAAAATTTGCTTTAACTTCTGGCTCAGAGCAGGAGTAAAGCTTAACTCACATTGGGGCCTTGTTATTCTATTGCTGTGCCCAGTGTGATAGTATCTAGCTGCTTCCAGCACACGGGCCCAGCAATAGAATAACTTTGATCCCCAGAAATATGAGTTTAATCCACCTCGGGACCCAAGAGTTTAATTTCCAGCATAAGCTCTGTGGGCGGGCCACTTACAGCTGAACAGTTGACCGGCGCTGTGCAGCCTGACTTTGGCATACATGCGTGCCGCAGGCCGCTTACACTTTGTTCACCCCAGAGAGCTTATGCTTTGATTTTTACTTGCCATGCCTTTCCAAAATGGTATTAAATGTGAGCCTGGTGCTGTGTGTGCCACGTTTTGGGCACATTCTCACATCCAAGACCATTCTGGTAAGTAAAATGAAAACATAAGCTCTCTGGGGAAGGCACCCACGGTTACCTTAACAAAGCATTAGCTCTCTAGGGGGAGGTGGAGGCGCCTACAGCTGAACAGTATACCAAAGTCAGGATGCGCAGTGCCAAAGTGCATACTGTTCAGCTGAAGGTGCCTGCCTCAGAGAGCTTACTTTACTCCACCTCAGAGCAAGGAAGGAGTTAACTCACCTTTCTGGTGGCCAATGTTGTTCTATTGTTGCGCCCAGTGTGGTAGAAAAACCAATTACATGGGCACAGCAGTGCCCACCAGAAATGCAAGTTAACTTTTACTCTGCCTCGGATGGCGGAGTTAAATTTGCAGCAGTGTGCTAGCCGAAGAAATTTCAATTCTCCCAGCCATACTCACACCCCTGCCACTTGTCTTCCCTCCCCATCACAGACATGGGAGAGGGCTAGAGTGTAAGGGGAACAGAATGCGCACGCACACAGACACCCCCAACCCCACCCCTCGCAGCACAGTGCCAATCTCCCATGAAAGGCTATTGTGCCACAGAGGTCAGTGCATACTGTTCAGCTTAGCAGAGCTTGGCAAGAACAATTGAAGTGTAAGCTCTCTGGGGAAGGTACCTACAGCTGAACAGTATACAGTGGCATGATGGCCTTGCATGCAAGAGTGCATTTCAACTTGGGCATATTCTTGCACGTAAGACTATTTGAGCAAGGCATGCCATGTGAAATGAAAAGGTAAGCTCTCTTGGGCGGGTACCTACAGCCATACAATTGGCACTCTTGCATCCTAGTCAGGATGCACAGCAAAAAAATGCACACTATTCGGCTGCAAGTGTCTTCCTCGGAGAACTTAGCCTTAGATTCCACTTGGCATGCCTTGTCCAAATGGTCTTGCATGCAAGATGGACACTGGGCATCCTACTTTTGGTCACGCTCCTTCCAGCTTCAAGCAGTTGCCTCCTTTCTCCTGTTTTAAAGCACTTTTCTGTATCTGTGTGGATTTTTCAGGTTCAATCACATTTTAGAATGCTTTTTTTTTTTTTTACTCCTACAGAATTTGCATCCCATGGTACTGCTGGTTTCTACCACACACATTAACCAAAATCCGTGCTAAAATTTAATGCCTGTTTTAAGCATCATCCCCAATGGGAGTAGCTTTAATGCATATATGTTATGCTAATTTGCTTAAAGTACTCAAATTAACAGTGCCTGTGCAGCACAGCAGTGGTACAAAAGTGTGTGGGAGGCTGGTCCAGCTGTTATTATAATGGGGGTCTGTACTGTTAAAGCTGGTCTTTGAATTTTCAGAAACTATTTTAAGGGGTATATGATATAATCTATGTGGCAATGGAGGTGCTCTCACATGGATAAGACTAACCATTAGCCAAGCTGATTGCTTGCAGCTCTGTTTTCCAAAGGTTCACATGGCTAACTTCAGACGTTATAGCGGGTGTTCCTCACGCCCTGGCTACATTTTGTCTTTCTGCAGTCTCAGGGCAGAAGGTCCGTATGTGCTTCGGGGCAGCTAACTTTTCTGGGCTGCCTACCTGCTACATTTAAGTGGGCAGCCCCAGCCATAGAAACAGCAGTCCTAAATCCAGCTGCTCAAATGTTGACCAGTTCAGTTAAAAAGCCTTAGCCCACTATGTGCAGTTGCAAATCCACCTAAAAATAAGCAGGTATAATTAGCGGCTCATGTTAGCTGTTCAGTGCCTCTTTGAAATGGATCCCTAGTGTCCATTTTGCTTTCTAGAGTTAAACACACCTTACACTATCAAAATAAACATTCTTTATTATTATTTACTTCTGACATCTAAATTTCTAATGGACAGTCTCCTGGTTTTTGTAATGTCCTGTCTCATGCCACTGCGCAGCTTTGCGGCTGGACTTGCTGTACAGCAGCTGATCTCTGAGCCTGACACAAAACCAACGCTGCACCAGCCCCAGGCTGGGCAGAGAAAACCAGCCGTGCGAGTGAATTCCCCCACCATACTCCTCGGTCACAGGAGTATGAGACCAGGCTGGCTTGCTGGCCGACTAGACAGGAGCCAGGTGTTCTGCGGCATCAGCCTGAAACAGAAGGCAGCCAACAAAATCAGAGGGATGAAGCCTTCCACACCGGAGGACTGCGTCTTCCTCTGCCAACTGAGGTCAACCTGTGGCCTAGCACCCACTTACAGATCAGGACAGGAGTTTAAACTGCTTGAGCAGGGAAACGACACAAGCAAAGCCGATCAAGCAGCAGCTTCCACTTTTAAACATACAGTAAGACAGGTGCATTCTAGTAGAGAGGCTGAAGTCATTTTATTTTGAGCTGGGCTCTGGCCCATTGCTGTCACTCAGGAATGGGCTTTAAATGGTGCAGTTGAGCATGCCATCCCCACAAGGGGAGGGAGCTGTCACTGGAAACCAGCAATGGGAGAAGGGGGTAGCGAGTAAGAACTAGAAAAACCTTAAAATGTGGTTCTGTAAGAGGGGCGTGTACCCTTTCCCAGGAATAGGGTATTTTGACAGTCTCCTTTAATCAATTGGGTAGGTAGGCCATGCCTAGTAATAACTTATACATTTAAGCTAAAAACAAACGTGAGAGAGTCGGGGAGGGGTGGCAGCTTTCAGCAGCAGGGCCCCATTGACCCTGTCTAGGACAGCTCCAGCCCCAAGATGAAACCTGAAAGCCAAGACTGGACCCCCGTGGACCCTTTAGCTGGAGCCGTTCACTACCGTATTTACATGAAGGCCTTCCCAGCTGAGATGCAGTAACAGAGCAGGCACAGGCAGCAAAAGAGCAACTGGCACCATCCAATCTGCCTTCTTACATCGTAGCTGGCAGCTGCAGCGCCTGCCCGCTTGTACCATAGCCATCCTTATCCAGGAAATATTTATTATGGCATTAAAAGGGGGCCCTTTTAAAACATAAACCAGGTGGGTACAGAATACAGGGGGCAGGAGGGAGAGGAAAAGTCTTCTGCCTGTAAGACCTCAGGGTAGATTTAACTCCCTTTCATTGTCTTAAGTCAGCTTCCCCCCCCCCCCCCCCCCCCCCCGTCAGTTCTCAAGCATTGCAGCTGTAGATTCATTTAAATAAATAAAACTAACATACAAATCTATAAATTACTGGACAATTGCCTTTTTACACTGTTCCCTGTATAATTCCAGCGTGTAGGTCTGGCTGAGGCTGAAAACACAGTCAAGAACATTGGGTTTTGGTTTTTTTTTCCTGTTGGTGCATCTGTTGTGGTCATGGCTGTAGGAAGAGAGGCAGGGAAGCTGTTTGCTTGCCCCCCTCCCCCCCCTCCTATGCTGACGTCGGGGAGTCCATGGTGGAGAGGATACGCACGATTTCGGCCCGCTGGGTAGGGGAGATGTGTTGAGTCATGTGCACGATGGAATCCATGGCGACCTCGGGGTTGGCCTGCACCAAGCTGGAAAAGTAGCAGTGTGTTACAGGTACAGCATCTCTACCGCAGGCTTCTGGCTTCTTAAATATACATCAATCACTCATGGCAATGGTGATCTCCACTAGAGATGTGAATCGTGTGCCAGATCGTCTTAACGATCAGGTTCGGCTGGGGGGGGGGGGGGGCGAAATCTGATCGTTAAGATATGTGAATTGGAATTGTTTCCGATTCCAATTCACATCGCTAATTTTTTTTTTAGGGAGGCCCGCGCCGCTAAAAAAAAACCCCACCCGACCCTTTAAATTGACCCCCCCCCTCCCGACCCCCCCCCCCAAACCTTTTAAAATTACCTGGTGGTCCAGGGGGGCCTCGGGGAGCGATTTCACATTCCCAGGCATCAGCTGCGCTAAAGTAAAATAGCGCCGATGCCCCTTTGCCCTTACCATGTGACAGGGTATCCGTGCTATTGGCTGGCCCCTGTCACATGGTAGGAGCACTGGATGGCCGGCGCCATCTTTAAAGATGGCGCCGGCCATCTTTACTCATCAGCCCCTATTATAGGGGCGGATTTTCAGAGCCCTGCTCGCGTAAATCCGCCCAAAATCGGGCGGATTTACGTGAGCAGGGCCCTGCGCGCCGGTGAGCCTATTTTACATAGGCTCACCGGCGCGCGCAGAACCCCGGGACTCGCATAAGTCCCGGGGTTTTCGGAGTGGGCGTGTCGGGAGGCGGGGCCGGAGCGCGCGGCGTTGCGGGGGCGTGTCGGCAGCGTTTTGGGGGCGGGTACGGGGGCGTGGCTACGGCCCGGGGGCGTGGCCGCGCCCTCCGTACCCGCCCCCAGGTCGCGGCCCGGCGCGCAGAAGGCCCGCTGGCGCGCGGGGATTTACGCCTCCCTCTGGGAGGCGTAAATCCCCCGACAAAGGTAGGATGGGGGTTTAGACAGGGCCGGGTGGGTGGGTTAGGTAGGGGAAGGGAGGGGAAGGTGAGGGGAGGGCAAAGGAAAGTTCCCTTCTAGGCCGCTCCGATTTCGGAGCGGCCTAGGAGGGAACGGGGGTAGGCTGTGCGGCTCGGCGCGCGCAGGCTATACGAAATCGATAGCCTTGCGCGCGCCGATCCAGGATTTTAGCAGATACGCGCGACTACGCGCGTATCTACTAAAATCCAGCTTACTTTTGTTTGCGCCTGGAGCGCAAACAAAAGTAGGCTGTTCGCGCTCGTCTGAAAATCTACCCCATAGAGTATAGTATAATAGGGGCTAATGAGTAAAGATGGCGCCGGCCATCCAGTGCTCCTACCATGTGACAGGGGCCGGCCAATGGCACGGATACCCTGTCACATGGTAAGGGCAAAGGGGCATCGGCGCCATTTTGTTTTAGCGCAGCTGATGCCTGGGAACGGGAAATCGCTCCCCGAGGCCCCCCTGGACCACCAGGTAATTTTAAAAGGTTTTTGGGGGGTCAGGAGGGTGGGGGAGGCTAAGGGGGGTCGATTTAAAGGGTCGGATGGGTTTTTTTTTTTTTAATCGGGCCATCGGCACCATTTTAATTAGTGGCAGCCAAAATGGCGCCGATGGCCCGAGAGCAGGAGATCGCGCCGGGACCCCCCCCCCCATTGGACCACCAGGTAATTTAACATTTTGGGGGGTGGGGGAGGGTAAGGAATTGGTTTTAAAGGGTCGGGGTGGGTTTAGGGGTTGTTTTGGTGTGCCGGTTTTCCCGCCCTCCCCCAAATAATTCCCGTGCCCTATTTAACGATTTAGGATGATTTATGACGATAAATCGGGGGCATTTGTATTGTATCGTGCACTCTGACGATTTAGGACGATTTTAAAATTATCTGACGATAATTTTAATCGTTCAAAAACGATTCACATCCCTAATCTCCACTCACAAATCCACCACTGCTGGGGGGCTGGTGACGGACAGAGACATCACTAAAGCATGTTAGAGTTAAAAGGCGCATTATTTCCTTTATACTTGAAAAATGCTATAGTACAAGAAATATTTCGTGTTCCTAGGGAGAGAATGTAAGACTGTAGAGGATGCAGAGACTGAACGGGTAGATAAGTTTGAGGACTTTTTAGTAGAATAACCTTCATGGAGGCCAGGGGTTGAAAATCCCCAGGTTGCCTAAAAATTGACAGTGTCTGCTGCTGGGTTGAAAGCTGCTGCTACATGCAGCAGACCCAGGGCAGGAGGAGCCTCTGCAGCCTCAGCCTACTTCCTGCCTCATAAAAGAGCAAGAGGAGAAAGTGAGAGAGAAAAAAAAGTTTAAACAACTTCAAGTAGACAAACCCCGGCCAAAAAAAAAAAAAAAAAGCATAGTAACAAAAAACTGACAAAAAGACAAAATGAGAAAACAAAGAACAAATCCAAAATATAGACCTATTACAAGAAAAAATAAGGACTAGGTTACAAAGAAAAATACACTTTGATCTGGCTTTTAAAATTTGGCCCAAATATTCAAAATATTTTTCCTCTCTTCGCCTGTCAAAGGGTTATGATCAGCTTGTAGCCGGTAAAGCAAGTAGACCCAGAGAAAGGGGACTTGCTTGGGAGCACACGGGCTTTGCCTCCACAACTTCTCACAGGGACAGGGGAAATCAGTTGGTTGCAGAAGTAAAGCCCTGCACAGCGTATAGGGACTTTACTTGAGGTGGCAGCAAAGGTGCTCTGGTCTCCCTCTTCCCCTCCCCCCTCGCTACCTTTTTAGCTAACTGAACCAAGAGACTACTTGGGTAATTTCTCATTGAAAATTTGCTCCCGGATGTGCAGGTACCTGGCACCTGACACCATAACCCTGAGTCACAGCTCTATCCTACCACTTCCCTATGCCCCCATCAGGCCTAACAGGCACTAGAGGGCTAAGCCGCTGGCTTTTTCTGATGCAGCCCGTGCTTTTTATATGTAGTGTGAAACAGAAGGGAAGCCATACCTGGCAAAGGAAAATCTGGTTCTTACCTGCTAATTTTCGTTCCTGTAGTACCACAGATCAGTCCAGACTCCTGGGTTTATGCAACTCTGCCAGCAGATGGAGACAGAGAAAGTTTCACTGATACTGCTTGATAAGCCCTGGTGCCATCTGCAGTTCCTCAGTATTGGTATGTACCCAAGCAAAAAAAACTCACTTTGAAAAACTTGTAAAACTTATAAAACTTGCAAAACTCTGCATAGCAAAAAGTTCACAGCTGAGCTGAAGACTCTCCACCTCCATAGGGTGGCGAGTCTGGACTGATCCGTGGAACTACAGGAACGAAAATTAGCAGGTAAGAACCAATTTTCCTTTCCCTGTACGTACCCTGATCAGTCCAGACTCCTGGGATGTACCAAAGCTTCCTAGTCGGGGTAGGACCTGGAGAGTCCTGCTCGCAAAACACTCTCGCCGAAAGAATGAGTCTCCAGAGCCCGGACGTCTACACGATAATGTCTCAAAAAAGTATGTAGCGACTTCCAAGTGGCCACCTGACAAATCTCTTGTGGCGACACCAACTGAGCCTCTGCCCACGAGGCTGCTTGCGACAGAGTAGAATGAGCCCGTAAACCGTCAGGCACCTGCCAGCCCTTGAGAATATAAGCTGACCCAATAACCTCCTTGAGTCACCTCGCAATGGTAGCCTTGGAAGTCTGGATACCTTTCTTTGTGCCACTCCACAAAACAAACAGGTGATTGGATCTCCGAAAGTCATTGGTCACCTCGAGATATCTTGGTAAGGCTCTCTGGACATCCAAACATCTGAGTTTCCTGCACATGAGGAGGAGAAGAAGTGTCCAAATCTGGAAAAGTTGGAAGTTTGACTGTCTGTTTAACATGAAAGGCCGAGACCACCTTGGGAAGGAAAGATGGAACTGTCTGCAAGTTTGGGGAACTGCCCAAATTTGATATGTGTAGGAATGGATCTCGACAAGATAAGGCCTGCAACTCTGATATTCTCCTCGCCGAACAAATGGCTACCAGGAAAACAACCTATAAGGTCAAATTCTTAAGAGTTGCCCTGTGAAGAGGCTCAAAAGGTGGTTCACGTAAAACTCGAAGGACCAGATTAAGATTCCAAGATGGGCAGACCCTCCATACCGGAAGGCATAAATTCTTCACCCCTCGAAGAAAACTGGACAACATCATGATGAGGACAAAGTTCCCCTGTCCAATTGTCCCCTGTAAAGAAGCCAGAGCCGCTACCTGAACTCAGAGAGAGTTAAATGCCAAGCTTTTGCTCAAGTCATCTTGGAGGAAGGAGAAAATCTGAGACACCGAAGCATGTAAAGCTGAAAACCCTTTGGCCACACACCAAGCCTCAAAAACCTTCCAAACTCGGACGTAAGACAACGAGGTAGACATACGTCTAGCATGCAGCAGGGTAGTAAAAACTGGTTCAGGGTACCCCCTGAACCTCAAACGTCACCTCTCAAAAGCCAAGCCGCTAGACAGAATTAGTCTGCCTGATCGTAAAATCTGGGATCCTGATGGAGCAGATGAGGAAGGTGACTGAACTGTATCAGACCATCCACTGTCAAGTTGATGAGATTCACGAACCATGGAACGTGACCACTCTGGGGCTACCAATATGACGTCCCCCGGATGTCTCTCTATCCTGTGCAAGATCTTCCTCACCAGAGGCCACGGAGGAGACAAAAAGTAGAACCCCTTGAGGCCAAGGAACCACCACAGCATCTACTCCCTCTGCTCATTGTGGAGAGATGCCATCAGATCCACATGTGGGCAACCCCACTTCTCGCAATTGAGCTGCATCGCTGACTCTGACCATTCCCATTCACCCGGATCTAGAAGACTGCGACTTAGAAAATCCGCCTGGACGTTTTCGCTGCCCACAATATGAGAGGCCACTATCTGGGTCAAGTGTGCCTCCGCCCAGAGAATTAACTCCTGAGCTACCATGCGGCTCTTGGTTCCGCCATGTCAATTGATATAAGCCATGGTCGTTGCATTGTCTGACAAGATTCTGACTGAATGACCTTGGACCATTGGCAGAAAAGCCAGCAACACTAATCGCACTGCCCTGGTTTCCAAGCGATTGATAAACCAGGAGCGCTCCTCCGCCGACCAAACACCCTGAGCCGACTGACGCTAGCAAACTGCCCCCCAACCAGAAAGATTGGCATCTGTAGTGATAACTATCCAATCCGGTACCTCTAGGTAGACTCCTCGAAGAAGGTGAGATGCTTGGAGCCACCAAGAGAGGCTCTCCCACGTTGAAGCATCGAGTGATACCAGTTGATGAAAGGCTTCCGACAGCAGATTCCATTGTTCCAACAGAGCCTTCTGTAATGGTCTCAAATGAGCAAAAGCTCAAGGAACCAATTTGAGGGTAGAGGCCATGGATTCCAGGACCTGTAAAAAATCCCAGGCTCTGGGTACCTGCAACGCCAACAAACTGTGAACCTGCGCTTGTAATTTGCACACTCTCTCCTCCATCAGGAACACCTTGCCCATGCTCATGTCAAACCAGGCTCCCAGATACTCGAGACTCTGTGATAAGTTGAGATGGCTCTTGGCGAAATTCATCACCCAGCCTAGAGATTGTAGGAGCTGAATTATCTTTCAGACCGCTATATGACAACTGGTCTCAGACTTTGCCCTTATGAGCCAATCGTCCAGATAAAGATGTACCAAAACTCCCTCATGCTGCAAGGCTGTCGCCACTACCACCATGATATTGGTGAAGGTCCAGGGTGCTGTGGCAAGCCCGAAAGGAAGGGCCTGAAACTGGAAATGCTGATCCAGAACCATGAACTTCAGATAACGCTGATGGTCCCGACAAATGGGGATATGAAGATAAGCCTCTGTCAGATCCAAAAAAGCCAGAAACTCCCGACTGCGAACCACCGCAATGATCGACCTCAGAGTTTCCACACGAAATTTCACATTTACCCGTTTCAGGTCTAGAACAATGCAGAAGGTGCCGTCCTTTTTTGGGACCACAAAATAAACGGAATACCGACTCGTGCCCCTTTCTGCCAGGGGAACCGGCAACACAGCTCCTAAACCTCGCAACCTGTCCAAGGTATCCCGAACCGCGCGCCGTTTTTCCAACAAACCGAAGGGGGAGACCAAAAAGAGGTCGCGTATGGGATGAGCAAAATCTAAAGTGTAGCCGTCCCTGATGACCAAAAGGACCCATTGATTCTGCGTAACACCTGCCCACTCCTCGTAGTAAAAAGCGAGACTCCCCCTAAAAGAGAACGATGGAGTGGGCCAGTCTCACCTCATTGAGAGGACTTTGCTCTGTAGGCCCTCATCCGGTGGGGGCTCTAAAGGGTCGACTAGCTTCTCTAAAAGTCTGCGCCCAGGACAGACCCCGACCCGCAAACTGCTTCTGGGAGGTCGTCATACCCTTGGTATGATGAGGCTTTCTACCTTCCTGGTAACGGGACCGAAATGGAAAGGACTGCCTGGACTTAGGTCTATCCTCCGGCAACTTGTGAACCTTACTGTCCCCCAATTGTTTTATCAATTGTTCAAGATCCTCTCCAAACAAGAGACGGCTCTTAAAAGGCAGAGAACCCAACTGGGATTTGGAGGAAATGTTCGCAGACCAGTGACGCTACCACAAAAGCCTTCAAGCTGAAACCGGAGAGGCCAAAAGCCAGGAGGAGGTTCTCACCAAGTCATACAAGGCATCTGCTACGTATGCCATGGATGCCTCTCAGCATTTAGCATGACCATCATCCAGGCTGGGGCTAGACTGACTGCTCTGCAACTGCTGCACCTAATGCAAACACGCCCGTGGCATGTAACTGGAGCAAATGGCTGCCCAAAGAGACAAAGCAGACACCTCAAAGATCCGCTTCAGATGAACCTCCAGCTTATAGTCCTGTACATCTTTTAACGCTGCGGCCCCCCATCACCGGAATAGTTGTCTTCTGGTGACCGCCGACACCGCAGCATCCACTTTCGGCATCACGAAAAGCTCCAAAGTCTGCTCGGCTAAGGGATAAAGCTTTGCCATAGATTGACCCACTCTCAAACCGGCATCAGGAGAATTTCACTCCTGATTTACCATCCTTTGCACGGACCTATGATAGGGAAAAGCCGAGGGAGGACCACGAGTCCCTTCCAGAACTGGGTCCGACCCATCCAGGTCCAAATCCAACAGAGGGGGCTTCAATCCAAGTTTCCCCGAGGATCTGCGGAATCAAGGGAGCAAATTCCTCGCGACAAAACAAGCAAAGAATTTTTGGATCGTCCCGGACACAAGCAAATCCAGCAGGTCGTCCCCCAGGCCTGGATTGGTAGTATCTGGATTGCCCACATCTGGGTCGGCCGCAACTCGATCAGGGGCTGCTGTCCCCAACAAGGGGACCCCGGGATCCCAGGAAGCTCAGAGGACCTTCCGGAATCCTCCATCTCCCCATCCGACCGCGGTGGCCCTAACAGCCGAAGGACCCTGGGGGCCATCCTACTCCGCAAACAAGTAGGACCAGACTGCGAAGCCTGAGCAGCCAAGGACGAAGGAGGAGGGGCCATTCCCCTGAGCTGGAGGTCCATACCTTCCTGCTGTGCCAAGGCGGCACAGTGGAGCAACAAAACAAACGCAGGAGAGAAACCGCAGGGAGCCAACCCCCGGAGGCAAACCAGGAGGCAGTGCCTCTTCCCCTCTCCCCTGTCCCCCCCCCCCCCCCAAGAAAGCTGACAAGTCTGTCGGGGGCACCCAAGATGACAGTCAACCTCATCCCTGGCAGCAGTAACACTAGCGACCTACTCAAAGCTCTGATGTTTTGTGGGAGGGAGGGGGCAGATAAGGCTCTTCACTGCCGGAGAGACACGCGGAACAAAAGGAGAGACAGGAGAGATGTGCAGGGACTGTGCTACAGGCGCGGCAGGCCTGGCCCCAAACCATATGCACACGTTCAAAGTGAGCACCCCATGAACAGCGACCTTGCCCCCCTCTAAACACCGCCCCGACACTGAAAAAGGCCGCCTGTACAACCCCGAGACCCCTATCGCTCAGTTCCAGCTGCTTGCTGCCCAAACCGGCACTGTGTTCCCTTTTTTTTTTTGAAAGTTTTACTACAAAAAAAAACCCAGGACCTCTGCTCTCCTAACGAGTCAGCCCAGCCTGAAAGATAGGAGAGAGCCCGCACAAAAATCAGCAGCTGACCAGAGCTCAAAAGCCATCTAGGTGGACTCATGAAGAGGAGGGATCTGGCCCACCAGATTTGCACCCCACGCATGAGAGCCGGAGTGAGCGTACACAAAGGTCACGACCTCCATCTCGTCCACCTCAACCAAACAGGGGAGGGTTCCCCAGGGTTACCCGCCCCCCTGGGAGAAAGACTCCTTAAACAAGAAAAGGCAAAAAAACAACCAGAAAACCACCAGAAACCGCAGATGTATGCACCAGCCACCATCTGCTGGAGACAGAACTGCAGGTGGCACCAGGGCTTATCAAGTAGTGTTAGTGAAACTTTCTCTGTCTCCATCTGCTGGCACAGATGCATAAACCCAGGCGTCTGAACTGATCCTGGTACCTACAGGGAACCTGGCCTTTCCAACCTTAGGCTGCCTAGCACAATGGAGGCAGAAGAGATCCTACTGGGGGGGTTAGCATTGCTGGACTGTGGCCTGTAACCAAGAAACTGTACAACTATCCCTGGTATCTGCATCACGCCAAAGGCACCAAGAATCTTACTGCACGGCTTGAGATCATGTTAACCCCCCCTTTGAAGGTTGCAGATCTTGCTTTTTGAACCCTTCCCTGGTCGCTACTTTAGGACTTGCCTTCATTTCTTTTATTCCTGAGGGGAAGAAAGAATATGCAAGTTTTACCTCCCTTCAGTATGTATAGCTGCCCCTTTGCAAGCAACCCGTTTGTTCCCTACAGAGAGAAATGAGCAGAAATGTTCAGCGCATCACATCTAAGAGAGACAGAGCTTCAGATCCTCTCGTACGAAGTTAGGATAGAGAAAAAATGCAATAGTTCACCTGTGGATTTAATTTTATTAATATTTCTACTCTGGTTTGTAAAGGAAACAGAACGATATTGCATGTCCACCATTTCAGTGGGTTTTTTTTAATGTTTAAAGCCTCCTTAAACAGGCTAGCTCAATCTGTCCTCGTGACCCCACAGCTAGTTGGGGTTTTAGGATATCCACAGTGAATATGCACATGATATATTTATCTGTTTCGGAGATCCAGCATATGGAGGAATTTATTCTTATCTGATACTTTTTTTTTTTTTTTTTTAGCAGATGCCTCTTCTATCATTGTTTACTGTTCGGGAGGCTGGTCAAAGAGAATACTTTTTGTTTCCAAGCTATTGTTTTACGAGTTTTGAATAGAATGTTTTGCTCTAGTTTTTGGTGCTTTGTCTGAGCTGCACCCCATGTAAGTACAGGAGATGGTATCACACAAAAAATAATGTTCTCTGTCTCCATCTGCTGGGGAATAAACTGATATAGCTGGACTGGTGTAGCAGGATCATAAGGAAGCAAATTTCCCATTTGTATATTCATTGTGGATATCCTGAAAACTGGACTGGCTGTGGGGTTCTCAGGACCGGTAAGGGAATCTCTGAAGTAAAAGCCTTCTTGCAAATTGAAGTCACAAACGTGGGTACTGGTCTAGCAGCATCAGCACCGCTCCCTTTCCCCACCGTGCAGAAGGGGCTCACGTGGAGGTGGTGGTTGAGGAGTATCATGTCGGCCTACCTGCGTATCTGTTTGAGGACGTAGTCTCTGGAGATGTACTTGATGTTCTCCTCTACGACCGAACGGGCTCCGTCCTCCTCTGCTATTTGTTTCTCCAGCCACTCCACGACATCCTCATTGTTATCCCACAGGTAAGCCTGCAAGCAAGACACACACGTGCCTGAGCCCAGCAGCCGCCTCCAGTAACTGCTCTGCCCACCATCCTTCCATTTTCTAACCCAAGCCTTTCAAAAGGACGGCTAGTACTCTATGAGGAAATCTATAATTGGTATAGCAGCGATGCCTCTGAAGCCTGCTGGCTACCTACTGATGGAAGCTGGCAATAGATTGAGTTCTTATTGTTGCCCCTCCCCCCACATCAGTCGTCATGGTTTGTCTTCTTTTATCCCATCATCATCATCATAGTCTCTCGCAGGTTGGGCAATACCACCAGTTCCCACTTCATTATAGGTCAGTCGGCCAATCTTTTCCTAAATCTGGCCAGATGGAGTGGAGGAGTAGCCTAGTGGTTAAACCAGAGGGCTATGACCCAGGGCAACCAGGGTTCAAGTCCCGCTGATGTTCCTTGTGACCTTGGTCAAGTCACTTTACCCTGTATTGCCTCTGGGGATAGGGAAATACCCCTAGTACCTGAATGTAATCTGCTTTGATGTTCACTTTGGAATACAAAAATCTATTTCTGATTGTAATCTTTGTTGGTCACTGGATTTCTGGCAGATTGCTCATACTTAATCCTAATGGGGAAAGGTCTTCATTGGATACCAGATGATCCAAGGGCAGTAGAGCCATCCTTGACCTATTATATCTTTTTTTTTTATTTTAATTTTATATTTTTTAAGCACTTATGTCCTGGGTATTCTGGGATCCACACTTCCAGGGAGAGAGAGAGAGAGAGAAAACCCTTGGAGCCAGCTGCTGATCCTGTCTGTCATCAGAGAGGGAGTATAATTTGATGGTTGGGGCTGGTTGGTGTAAACAGCTCTCTTTTGTCATTTGTTTTGTTTTTTTTTTTCTGAGATAATTTAGTCTGGGACTTCCTAGGTAGTTGACTACATAATAATTCAGGAGTGTGTTAGACACCTAATAGCCTTCTCCTTTTTCTGTTCTCTCATTTTCCTCACAACTCATTTAGGAATTGCTCCGTTAATGGTTTCCGGTAAAACAAGTCCCACCATTAGTGTTCACTCATATTTATGTCATTTTGTTTGGGTAATTAAACACCAAGCTTCTCATTTAAAGGTGCACTATCCTTCTCGCGTCTCCCCTAACAAAATCAAAGTCAGAATGACAATGAGACTGGTTGCATAATTTAAGAGGTAGGCACATTAAGAAACATTTCAGTGACTTAGCAGCGGGGGAGCTCCCCACCACCCGCCCACCCTTCCACTTGCTATCGCTTACTCGGGGATAATTCTGCATGGGGACCAAGTCAAGGATCTAGCTTGACTGCTGAGCTAGCTATTACAGAGGCAGAGAGGAGAAAGAGGGCCCACGATGAAAAGAAAAAGCCAGACCCCGCATCAGAAATGCCTTGCAAAGCTTTCCATGGGTGAAGAAGGGCTGGCATAGCTGAGAAGTTTGACTTAACAGTTTACATCGTGACTTTCCAAAAGAAATAAAAGAGGAATGACGCGATTGCCAAACCCCTTCAGTGACGGGAGTTGCATCCAGGCCCGCAGCACAAGCCCAAGGGCCAGAAACAGGGTAAGCAACCTACGCAAAGGTACCTGCAGCTGGCACCACAGGGGTGCAGGGATAAGGTGGGGATATCTGCGGATAGCTTGAGAGCTCTGCAGGACCTTCTCCTCTTCAAGACCACCTCCCCTAATGACTCAGAACTGCTCTTTCCACACCAGGTCCATTCTCCAAATGCTTTCCTCCTCAAATTTTGAAAGAGGCTCCGCATACAGACTTGTACAATAAAAGCAACTTTAGCAAGACCGTGCTCTCAATTTATCTTGTCTTTTACATTAAGATGGTGTCAATGTCTGAAATAAACCGCTCTGCAGCATGGGCCTGGATGCTGCCCTCTAGGGCTGACCTCTAGTGTCCCTGCTGACCCAAATGTAAATCCCAACAGCCTTAGAAAAAACAAATGCACGCATGTTCTAGCTAAGTTTATGTCCTGAAAGGATCTGTGATAGAAATTTTTATAGACAGATAGATAGATATAAAGTGTGTTATGGCTCATGCTCTTGAGCCGTAATCTTTCCTGTACCCTGCTCTTTGCCTCTGCAAACTTGCAAGTTTCTGGGGTGTAAACAAAAATTTCTAAACCAACATTAGAGATTTAAAAAAATGTAGGAGTGCTTTAGTTTAAAGGGCTCCGTTTGCTCAGGAATCCCAAAGCCTTTTCAGTCGGGGAATATTTAATACTGTTATTAATCATTTTTAATCCGTTTGCTTTTAATTAAGAAACAGCGTGATGCCTTCCTATCACCGTATGGCAGGGAGCAGATTAATTGTGGCTTTAGATAACTCGTCATGATTGGTATAATATATTAGCTGACAAGATGTCCCTGGCTCTAAGAGTCTCGAGCACTACCTTGGAAAAGCAGACTCCCAGAGGAGGAAAAAGTTGCTCTTTTTTTTTGTTTTGTTTTCTTCTGGATCTTATTCGAGCAGGCTCGTGAGCAGTATTTTACACCTCATCCAGATTTAGGATTCTAAACTCCCAAAGCTGAGGGCAGGAGGAGGCTTCTACCCAGGCTATGGTCATTGCAGAGCCGCCCAGTAGTCAGACGGATTCTGGAGAAAACTGCAAAGTTTGATACCTTTCTGTGGGAACAACATGGGAGTCATGCAGAGAAGGTGGTGTATGTGTAAAAAAAAAAAAAAGTAACACTGTACACCTTGAAAGCTCTATTTCTTAGGCAGGTCTAGTTAAAAAAAATGAATGGCTTGTGGTTTTTGGCTAGTACTCCATTAGTTCAGCATGCAACATGCTCACCTGAAGCACAGTGATCTCCTACAACAAATTCAAGCTGCACCACCCCACAAATGGCACTTGTTACAAATTCTATAAATCTACCACATGTGTCAGCCTCCATCCCAACAATCAGAAGCATCAGATCTGTAAATATTTGTGCTCTTGCTTGTATTTTGTCACATACTGTCTTATTCCATTTCAGAGTGATTAGAATTTCCTAAATCTGTCACCCTCTGTTTCTAACAGCCCTGGCTTCAGTAGGTTACAAAATGAAAATCCTCTATGATTGCATTTTGTCAATGCTACAAAAAACTGGAGAATGCTGGGGGCTCGATTCACACCTGCACCCCCCAGACATGCCTCCACCCTTCCCTGGAATGACCGGCTCTGTACGACTGGGACGGCTGCCTGTTTTCCACACTCACCGAGTCTTTTGGTCTCTCTGCTAGAGACTGTCAGTTAGCACCAGTGGTAACTGTGGAACTGCACTCATATGTCCCCGACCCCCCCGAACAACTTTCAGGTCACCTCTGGATCACAAGGGATCTCAGCAGGTCCTGGAACCCAAACACGGACCTTCTCATGCTGCCACAGCACGAGGGTTGCCTTCAGCTTTTTACCTTTACTGTTCCCTCGGCTTCTACGAACCAGCGCCTCAGCATGGCCTGGATCTGCCCGTCTGTCAGCTCGGGGTTCGCCTCGTGGATCTTCCCTTTCACCACGTCCTCCAGGAGCAACCGCCGTAGGCGCCAGTAGAAGAACGTGCGGGAGGCCTTCCATTCTAGGACATCCTGTGCACAGTAAAGGATGGGGCAGAAGGGTATTAATACAATATCAGGCTGTGGCACAGCTGTAATACAGAAGTAGCCCATGTGGGATGTGAGCCAGAACAGTCACGTATAAAGCACCCTATACATTCAATCTTCTAAAGCAGTGGTCCCCAACCCTGTCCTGGGGGCCCACCAGCCAGTCGGGTTTTCAGGATATCCACAATGAATATGCATGAGAGAAAATTTGCATGCAAAACATGCAAATTTTCTCTCATGCATATTCATTGTGGATATCCTGAAAACCCGACTGGCTGGTGGGCCCCCAGGACAGGGTTGGGGACCACTGCTCTTAAAGCACAGGAAAAAGGGAAACCACCAATAATGGATCCATTTAATAATGTTATTGCGCTTCGTACAAGTCTGCAACACACCCAAACTTGGTCAGAGCAAGCAGCAGAAGTCAGGCTCTGGAATCAGACTTGATTTCAAATATGCTTTTATTTTTTTGTCCTTCCCGTTCAAATCAGGATTCTGGTGCTACTGAACCTTCCTTCGCAAACAACTGGGGATTCCCCCACATGTTCCTAACAGGCCTGAGGCTGGAAACCATGCGCCAGGGCCCCCTTCCAGAGCTCTGAATCCGGCCATGAGCATGGAAAGGGCCGCCCTTACCATAAGCATGACTTTCTCCACCCCCCAGGGAATCGAGCCGGCAGCGCTGGACTGGCTCTCAGACATATTTAGGGAAGGCAACTTTCAAACGCTATTGCCCCCTGGGTAAAGGGACTGTCTAAAAATGACCCGCCCCCATCTGTGGGTAAAAGCATGTGTGCAGTTCCACAACAGCTGCAATTTTGAATTTTCAAAGTCTACGTGCATTAATGTGGCTGGAAAAGAAAACAAGGCAGGTGCAGATCCTTGGGGAAGTTTTAAACAGGGGAAAGTACGTGTACATCGCCCTTTTGAAAACTGTTGCAAAGCTGGCGCATATCAGTTCCTGTGGGCTTTGCATTAAGATGCACAGCTTTGAAATTCCCCCTCATTAACTAACTTGGCAACCGGAGTGGGGAAGAGGTAGGCAGCAGCTTTCTCTTGCTTCAGGTATCCAGCTCATTCGTAAATGGCCTCTATTGGTCGATGGTATTCTGAACTTTCATTTGCAATGAACTGGGGTTTTAACCTTCTCTCATCTCAGCCTCTGACCACTGGGGCAAGGGCTAGGGCCACAGAGCACTCACAGTGCCCACTGAAATCCCCAGGTCAAGCCTCGAGGGATCGCCGTTCTACGACAGCCTGGACTCCCTTCCCTAAAAGGCAGTGAATGCTGCCTCCGGCCCCGGCCAGCCTGGGGGAGCAAGGTCATGGCCCAGGGATTCGAACCCAGGCCACCCCTGGCATGGCAGCACACGGAACCAGGTCAGCCCCCACCATAAAATCGTGTGAGGAATCCTTATTTTGGGTAAATGACTGAATTAGATGTTTGATTTCATGATGGGGATTGGCAGTCATTGTGAAACTACCTGTGACGTCACATCTCACATGATACCTGACACAGGGAAACAGATCCACCAATTTCTGTTGGGTGTTTTATGGTTCTGCATCTGCACAGTTATGAGATCCATTTGCATTCAGTTGCTCTTATCTGAATAAGGTTCATTTGCATGTTGGCTATTCTGAAAAACGGCCTGTGTGTGTCTTTCCCTCTACACCCGCACCTCCCGCCCCCCCATCCACTATAGCTGTAGCATGTAAGGATAGACAGAGAATATTGTAATTGTTGTGCCCTTGACCCAGCCTACTTACAGTGATTACGCCTTTCTCCTGCATTCTGCCTGGTGTATCATGTAAGTCGGCAAACTGCACAGCCACCTGATGGTAAATAGGAATTAAGAATTCCTCTCGCTCTTTCAGCTTGGCCTCCAGCTCCTTCCGCTCGGCTGGGCTGAGCTCCGGGGTGCCTGTAATGACATACACACAGCTCTCTGTCAGAAAAGCGCTGCCGGTGAGGAGAGAAGGCAGCGTGGCAGCCCCTAGTGCTCTGGCCTGCCACTGCCGCCTCATCCTTCAGCACTTTTCTCACTTCTTACATGAGACACTGACATAGCAGTTGGCAAAGCATCATGTGCCCATAGGACCCTTTTTTTTGTGCCAGCTTTGGAGAGTTACGTGCTCTCTTTTGTGACCAGATAGCAGCTTCCCAGAGTCCCGTCCCCTAACAACAAGGTCACAGCTGCAATCAGCCCCTTTGAAAACTAATTGTAGGCTCCTCCCTCGGTATCTAAATCGGTGCAAACGATGTAGGAGCTTAAGTTTTAGGTCCCTAGAGTCAGCTGAAAGACTCCCTAAATTTTAGGTACTGAGCAGGTTTTGAAAAGTGATCCCATGGTGGCACGAAATAAGAGATCAAGAATGTCGGGACTCATCCAGACACCGCACGGAACCTCTGGGAATAAAAGGTTGATCTCCTAATAGGTTCAACGGTCTTCTAGGTGGAGAAGACCCATCTCCCAAATGCATGCAGTTGGAAGGTTCTGGATTAAATGGTTTCTTATGCCAGCAAAAAAGCAAATACAATCTTTAAATAATTAAACCAAAAAAAAAAAAGTGTTGTCCTGCTTGGCAGGTAAAAGCAACACAGGTAAAGGCCACCTTCTTCCTTTAGCTGCTGTGCTGCAGTAGTGGGGCTGAAGAGATGGCAGGCGCTTTCAGTGAAAAAGCACAAGGACAAGGTGCCAGCCAGGCTGATGCGAGCCAGCCGTGTGCTCTCCATGTGTGCAGAGGCGACTCAGCCAGCCCCAGTAACGATCGGGGCCAGATTAACAAATATGTCAATGTCTATTTTCTGCTTAATTTAAAAGCGACGGCTATAAAGATTTCTGACTTCTGAGCCCTGTTCTTGTGAAATAAAGAAGGGAGGAATGAGGAGGTGGGGGGATCAGGAGTGATTATCCTTGCATTGATCGCTTGTCAGGTCCCGGGATTCGGCATTCACTGGACTATTGTAAAGCTAAGCTTACAATCGATCCCGTAAGCCCCCTTCACATTTAAACACCTCGCATGGTTTTCCTTTCGAGTTCAAAGCTACAGCAATAAATATATATTTATATATGGAACGTTTGGATGTTTTCTCGGAAAGATCTGAGAGAGCCAGAGGATTCTGTCCCCATGAAAAACGGATGGAGGCAGTTCTCAGATTGCATGGTTTAAATCTCTGCCCTGCTCCTGTGTCCTCCCATGACCCTTAAGGCAGTCGCTCTAGCTCCCCGAGCCCCTATCTCCTTGTTTCCAGGTAATAATGATATTAATTATTCCTTCTTCCTTTGCTTCTTTGGAAACTCATTACATCACCAAACTGTGCTGCCAGGCCATCCCACCCCAGAGGTGGTTGCACGCCTGCTTCTGCAAGATGAAGTGGTTAAAGTCATGCACGTTTTGTTTTGATGAAAAAATAAGTCAGAAAGAAAATAATAGATTGTCACTAGGCCTGTGTGAGCAAAACCCACATACAGGAAGGGAGGGGGGGAGTGTCCATCATGCACATCCACGCCTTGCACCTGTGCAAGATGTGAGGGGGAAGCAGGACAAGAGAAAACAGCTTTATACTTCTGAATTTGGGATAACCCCATTAATTATGATAGGGAAAGTTAGTTAAGCAAGGCCACTTAACACAGGAAAAGATATTCACCTGGATACCATGCATGCTGCAGTAAAATTAATTCACACATACCACCCCCTCCCACATCAAGTTCTGCCTTTACCCCACTCCAGCGTTTCCCAACCAGAATGCCCTGACAGTTTTCAATTTCTCTCCCCTACAACAGCTGGCCTGCAAGATGTCCTCCCACCAGCAGGGGGAGCCAGAGAGCAGCACTTATCTTTCCCCTTTGCAGGCTCTCCTCTCTTCTGCAATTGAAACTGCACTGGGCCCTGTAGTCTGACAAATCCTGCTGGTCCCATGCAGTTATGTTTACAGTGGGACGCAGGCACAGAAGAAGCAGCAACAGCTAAGTGCTGCTGGAAGAGGCAGCTGAATTTGCTAGGATGCTGGGGATGGGTGAGAAGGAAGGGAAGGTGATGGGGTAGGGGGGACAGAGAGAGAGAGAAGGAAAGAGAAAGTGCTGATTTCAAAGAGGAGAATGTAGGAAAGGGAAAGTGATGGAAGGGGGTGGTGGAATGAGAGAGCAGGGAGGGGAAGGTAATGGTGATGATGCAGGGGGAGTAGGGAGAGAGAAGAGAGGAGAAAGTGATGATGCCAGAGGTAGAGTGGAAAGGAAGAGAAAATGATGATGCTAGAGGTAGAGACGAAGAGAATTGAAGGTAATGATGCCAGGGCTAGAGAGGAAGGGAAGAGAAGGTGATGATGCTTGGGGGTAGGGGGAGATGGACAGGAGGAGAAGGTGATGATGCCAAGGGTGGTGGAGTGGTGGGAGATGGGGGGGGGGGGGGGGGAAGAGAAAAGGTGATGATGTGGGAGGTAGGGGAAGAGTGAAGGGGAAGTAATGATGCCAGGGATTGGGAGAGGAGAAGTAAGAAAAGAGAAAATGATGATGCCAGGGACAGGGAAGGTGATGGTGTGCCATGATGAAGTGAGCCCAATGCCGCGACACAAAAAAAGGTTGGGAACCACTGCCATACTCCTACAAAGCGTGGCACCAGCTTGACACCAGCAAGGCCACTCTTTCTCTTCACTGTTCGTTTTGCAAGACTTAATATGAGATGCTTTCATGCACAAATCTGACCATGGAAGCTCTGCATCTGATCATGCTTAGCCACTTTAGAGGAACAGCGCAGATATCATTGCATGCTTATTTGTATTTATTGTGTAAGGGTGGCGCAGGACAGAGTTTGAGTGGCTGCAAACAGTCTCAGAAGATTTCCTTGAAGAGCAGTGGCAGAAGATACTGCAATAAATCCACAAGATGCCCCCATGCCGTACAGTGTCCTGATACTGAATATCAAATTAACCTCCTTCCAAATTTAAGACAAATGGTTATAGAGAAAACAATGCCGTCACTAATTTGATTTGTGCCCCATTAAGTGAAGACATCCGTGCCCACTTCTCCCTGAGAGTCCCTGCAGGCAGAACAGTGTCTTACCCTGAGCCTCAGGGTAAGTCCCTGTGAGCGGAAATGGCTCAGCGGCTGCATGAAATCACTGCTTCCCATAACATTTAATGGTAAACAGATTTTTTTCCCCACCAAACATGACCAGTTTCACAGGTTCGCTAAAACCATTGAATGCATTTTATTTCAGCTCTTCTGCAAGTGCATTAAAATGACTAGTTTACGGTTTCCGAGCTCTTCCCAGAGTTTGTGGATTTCGGCGCCTGTCCTCATCTGCTGCTGCGTCAGCCCTGAGTCTATGAACATGCTAGCTGTTTGAAGTTAGCCTTCCCAAAATCCAGAAAGAAAGGCCAACACCGCCAAGTCTGTGCTCTGCTTCCAGCTGTCCTGACAGGAGAAATCACCGACACACTTCAGGTCAAAGACTGCATAGAATCCACCAGCTCCAGAACATAAGCAGCCATCGAGTTGTTGTCAGCCAGCAGTCTCCCTCCCAGAGATCCCTAGTCTGTCATTACTTCCCAGCTACTTGTGGGCCAGTGAGGTTACCAGATAGTCCTGATGCACTGGGCACAGGTTGAGTTCATTGCTGTTTGTATTCCCCTGTCTGTAGCTAGGGTCTTCTAGTCCTGCCCTCATGCAATAAGGCCAAGCCAAACTGGCTCAGACAGTGCCCCTCTGACCTGCAGTCGACCAGCAGAATATTGCAATCTCAGATTGTGGTTTCCAATTCCATCCATCCTCCGGGTATTACCGGTTGGGATAAGGTTTTCTCGATTGCAATCCTGCATTATACATTGATACATTTGAATTTTACAAAGTCCAGGATCACCCTGGAAAAACCTTTATTTTCCACGATTCTTCCATCTCTGCCAGACTGGGGTGGGGGAGGAGTAGAGTTTCAGCTTGCAGTATTGCTCCTATCTGTTATCCTTGCGTTTCTCAGACTGACCTTTTGGAGCTTGCGCACACCTACAGTTCCCAGCCTAATTATTTTACACCATCACGCGCGGCACATACCAAGAACAAGGCCTGACATCTTCTCATTTTATGAAGGAAGACCAACAATCCCAGATAGTGGGTACCTAACAAGTTACTTACAAGCAAACTACTCATTTTTCTGCATAATGCGCACAAATGTTTCTCTCTCTGTGTTGTGAGAGATCTTTACAAGGAGAAAGATGTGAACTGAATCTTGTGCCACCTTCCTTCTCCACCCCTCAGATTATCATTTCTCTCTTGGGTAATTTCATGTCCAGTTCCTCCCGATATGCTGTTATGGTTTTGTGTTACCTCATCGATTACAGGCCATGTGAAAATAAAAAGCCAAAATGTGGAAGACCGAGAAGCAGAACCTAATGCTTCTGTTTCCTGGACTATTTCTTATGACTCAGAGATGGCTTCCACCAGGCACACGGTGCTTCCAAACAGAGAATTTGAAGGCAGAGAATGGACTTCCCGCCTTATCCAGTGTAACTATTCCCCTCTACAGCACTACTGCAGATTTCACCTGAGCTCCGGCTGTACCTTCACTGTCTTGTCACTAAAGATCCTCCACGTGTGTCCTATGTATTACTGAATTTCCTATTTTGGCTTTTACCACATCTAAGAGGAGACTATTCCATGGATCCCACCACCTGTCCTCTGAAGAAATGCCAATACAATGCACACCAACGAGAACCCTACTGATAGAAACCATTCCATTCCCAACACAGTGTACCAAAGAGAACCTTATTGACAGGAATCATTCCACTGCACTAAGAAGAATCCTACTTTCAGGAACCATTCCATTCCCAACATACTGCACCCTATCAACAGGAATCATTTCATTCCCAACAATGCACTAAGAAGAATATTACTGACAGGAACAATTCCAATCCCAACACAGTGCACCAAAGAGAACCCTATCAACAGGAAACATTCTATATTTTCAACACAGTGCATTAAAATGATCTCAGTCAATAGAAATCATTCCATTCCCAACACAATGCACTTAAAAGAACCCAGTCAACAGGAATCATTCCATTCCCAATACAATGCACCTAAAAGAACCCAGTCAACAGGAATCATTCCATTCCCAACACAATGCACTTAAAAGAACCCAATCAACAGGAATCATTCCATTCCCAACAAGGTGCACCAAAGAGAACCCTATCAACAGGAATCATTCCATTCCCAACACAGTTCATCAGAAAGAACCCAGTCAACAAGAATCATACCATTCCCAACACAGTTCACCAAAGAGAACCCAGTCAACAAGAATCATACCATTCCCAACACAGTTCACCAGAAAGAACCCAGTCAACAAGAATCATACCATTCCCAACCAAGTGCACCAAAGAAAACCTTACCACAGAAACCATTTCATTCCCAACCCAGTGTACCAAAGAGAACCTTACCGACAGAAGCCACTCCATTCCCAACACAGTGCACCAAAGAGAACCCTATTGACAGGAATAGGAAAATTTGTTCTTACCTGCTAATTTTTGTTCCTGAAGTACCACATATCAGTCCAGACTCCTGGGTTTTGCCTCCCCTCCAGCAGATGGAGTCAGAGGAAGTTTTACTGACATTGCCATAATACCTAGCGTACCACCTGCAGTCCCTCAGTATTGACCATTACCAAAGCCAAGATAGTAGGAACACTAATACCAACCACGAACTAATATCCGCTGAACGAGCAGTGAGAAGTGGAAACTTAGAACAGATAAACTTGTCCACATTAAAAAAAACATGAAGGACTAAACAAAACCTGTGCCATTCTTCAGATTAATTACAACCAACAGATTGAGCAGACTCTCCTGAACTCCCTATGTCAACTGGGTGGGACTCTGGACTGATCTGTGATACTACAGGAACCAAAATTAGCAGGTAAGAAACAATTTTCCTTTCCCTGTACGTACCCAGATCAGTCCAGACTCCTGGGATGAACCAAAGCTTCCCTAAATGGGGTGGGACCATGAGAGTCCCGCTCGAAGTACACTCTCCTCAAAGCCTATGGCTTATGGGGCCTGGACATCCAAATGATAATGCCTGGCGAAAGCATGTAAAGACTTCCAAGTGGCCATCCTGCAAATTCTTGCAGTGACACTTGCTGACATTCTACCACATAATTGTGGCTTTTGACATCTTATACCCCTTATTTTGCACCACTCCACAGCACAAAAAGGCGATCCAACAACCAGAAGCTGTTAGTAACTAAGATATCGCAACAATGCACGTCAGACATCCAAAAGCCACAACTCTCTCGCATGAGTCACTGTAGCCTCCAAATCTGGGAAAGCCGGGAGCTCCACCGACAGACTTAAGTGAAAAGATGATACTGCCTTTGTCAGAAAGGCTGGAACTGTCCGCAAGGAGACCCCGAATCAGAAATTCTCAAGAAAGGATCTCTACATGACAAGGCTTGAAGCTCCGAGATCCATCTAGCGGAACAAATTGTCACCAAGAAAACCACCTTCAAAATGAGATCTTTTATAGTAGTCCTTTTAAGAGGCTGAAACAGCGCCACACACATGCCTTTCAGGACTAAGTTAAGACTCCAGGAGGGACACAGCTTTTGAACCGGAGGGCACAAATGCTTCGCCCCCTCAAAGAGAATGCACCACGTCTGGATGTGCAGCCAGAGACGCTCCGTGCATCTTGCCTCGAAGACAGCCCAAAGCTACCAGTTGAACTCTGAAGGAGTTAAAGGACAAATCCTTCACCAAACCTCTTTGCAAGAATATCTGCTATGGAAGCTCGCAGAAGGACAACCTCCTGCTCCGTGCACCAATCCTCAAAAACTCTCCAGACCCTCACACACGCCAAGGAGGTGGAAGAATTTCTAGCCTGCAAAAAAGTAGAGATAACATCTTCAGAGTAACCTTTCTCTCTCAAGTGTTTCTTCTCAAAAGCCAAGCTGTGAGCTTGAAGCAAGCCGCCTGATCTGAAAATATGGGACCTTGGTGCAGGAGCTTTGGCAGATGAGCGAGCCTCAACAGGCCGTCTACCGCTAAATTGATCAGATCTGCAAACCAAGGCCTCCGAGCCACTCCAGAGCCACCAGAATCATGTGGCCCGGGTGAACTTCCACACATCGCAAAATCTTGCCCACCAGTGGCCACGGCAGAAACATATACAGCAGAAAGTCCCGCAGCCAAGGAAGAATCAAGGCATCAACTCCCTCTGCACTGCACTCTCTTCGAAGTGGGGTGCCTTAGCATTTCACGGAGTTGCCATTAAATCCATGCAGGGCTTGCCTCACCTGCTAGAAATGAGAGCCATTGCTTACACCGCCAGCTCCCATTCTCCAGGATCCAGCTGTTGATGGTTGAGAAAATCCAGCTTACACATTGTTGGTCCCGGCTATGTGAGAAGCCACTATCAATGCCAGATGCTGCTCTGCCCAGTGGATTGGCTCCCAAGCTTCCTGAGCCACTGCTCAACTCTTGGTACCACCCTGCCGGATGATATAAGCCACTGTTGTCGCAATGACGGACAAGATTCTGACTGGATGGCCGAACAAGAGAGGAAGAAATGGACTCAGTGCCAATCGCACTGCTCTCATCTCTAGGCAATAGAACATGACACTTCTTCTGCTGACCAATGGCTTTGCACCGACTAATCTTGGCAGACAGCTCCCCAACCAGAGAGGCTGGCACTGGTAGTAACCACTGTGCACTCCAGAATATACAAGTCCACCCCTCAACACAAGCGGACCTGACCAAGCCACCACGAGAGACTCGATTTGGCTAGTTCCGTAAATGGCATTGGAAACTGAAACTGCACTAACCACAGATCCCACTGGAAAAAATATCGCCGCCGCAGGGGTATCATATGAGCAAACATCCAAGGCATGAGTTCCCCCGTGGATGCCATGGAGCCGAGAACCTGCAGGTAATCCCAGACACTGGGCACCTGGCTCTCCAATAATCCGCGAACTTGCGACTGCAATTTGACAATGCGCTCCTCTCTAAGAAAAACCTTCTCCAGGTTGTAGTCAAAACGTGCTCCCAGGAATTCCAACACTTGAGACGGCACGGGATGACTCTTGGACCAATTCATTATCCATCTGAGTGATTGCAAGCACTTCTCTGCAGTGGGCCTCCGACTTTGGCTGAATGACCCAGTCGTCCAGATATGGGTGCACTGGCACCCCCTCCTTCCTGAGGGCTGCTGCCACCACCACTATCACCTTGGTGAAAGTCAGTGAAGTCATTACCAGTCCAAACGGCAGGGTGCACAATTGAAAATGCATGCCAAGGATTTTGAACCGTAGAAATCTCTGATAGTCTGGCCGGATTTCTATGTGCAAGTATGCCGCAATCAGATCCAGGGACGCCAAGAACTTCCCTTTGCGCATTGCTGCAATGACTGAGCAGAGAGTTTCCATACGAAAACCAGGAACCTTGAAAGCCACATTTACTTTCTTCAAATCCAGATTTGGACGAAAAAGCCCTTCCTTCTTTGGAACCATGAAATAAATGAAGTAACGTGCCGTCCCTTGTTCCTCCAAGGGAATGGGAACAATGGCTCCAAGCATCTGTAGACAGTCAAGGATCTGTTATACCACCCGACTCTCTTCCACAGAGGCGCAAGGGGAGACCATGAACAGGTCTTTTAGCGGACAAGCAAATTCTAAAGCGTAACCTTGCCTTATCACGCTTAAGACCCACGGTCCATAGTGATTTTGGTCCACTCCTTGTAAAAGAGTCAACCGACTTCCTATAACCGGGACAGAGGAGTGGACCGGCTTCGCTTCATTGTGCTGTTTTGGCTCCAGTGCCTCCCTGGCCAGAGCTATCCCTATTCAACTCTTGGCCTCGAAAGGATGGGTTCCAGGTCTGCTGCCTCCCTGAGGCTTGCCTCTGAACTCCTGTCAAAGGCCTTCCTTGGCGAAAACGCCTGTTCCCGCGGAACCTAAAGCGTCCAGAAGAGGAATTCCTCACCCCTTTAGGCCTGTCTTCAGGTAACTTGTCAACCTTATTCTCTCCCAGATGCTTTATCAGATCCTTCAAATCTTCTCCAAAAAGCACTTTCCCTTAAAAGGTAATGCTCCTAACTGAGACTTGGACGAAACATCCGCAGACCAATTCCTTAACCAAAGCTGTTTCCTCGCCGAGACAGCTGACATCATAGAGGACATCCTGATGAGGTCATATAAGGCATTAGCGCCATAGGCTACCACAGCTTTCCGCCACTCAGCCGGCTTCACTACCTGGGAGGCTCTAGCCTTGTGAGACTGCAGCTGCTGCACCCAATGCAGCCCAGCTCCAAGCATAAAACTGCTGCACACCGCAGCCCATATGCCAAGTGCCGCCGCTTCAAATAAACCTTGAGCTTCCTAGCTTGCAGAACCTTTAAAGCCTCAGAACTGCCACCTGAACAGACACTGAGGCATCCACCTTTGGGGCATCGCAGTAGATCCAGCGTTTCCTTGTGTAAAGGATATAATTTAGCCACTGCCCGGCCAACTTTTAAGTCAGATTCCAGAGTATCCCACTTCCTGACTACCAACTTCTTGATGGACTTATCAAAAGGAATGACTGGACTCTTCCTCTGAAAGCTTTATGCATAACTCCGCAAGAACATAGGAGATCAGGGGCCCTGATTCTTCCCTGTGGAACAGGCGCACCACCTTAGGATCCAAGGGAGGACCTTCTCTGTGCCCCTCCTTGGAATCCTGCCCCCCCCCAGGGAGGATCCACTTGTGGAGGACCCAATCCTGCCGGTACCCCGACCTCGGAACCCTCCGAAAGATCATCCATTGCAGAGTTCTGCGAGGCCCCTAAAGGCTCGTCGAACTCTGGGAGCCCCCAAAGCCCTTGAGACCCTGGATCTCTTCTTCGCCCATGGACCTGAGTCAGTCTCAGGCCTGGGTCTCTGCCACCCCGTGGCTCTGCAGGCCGAATACGTCTTGTGAAATAAAAGTACAAAATCCACTGAAAAAGAGGAAGAACCATGTGAATCCTCCCCCCCCCCAGGAGGCCATCTTCCATACTCGCCTGACCCCCCCCCCATGGGGTCAGGATCGACTGGGGACAGTGGTGGATGGAAATTCCCCTACCCCCCCTCCTGCAGTCTCAGTAGCAGCCGTGAATGAGGCCAAGATGGTCGCCGTTCCCGCGCTGCCTGGGAACGGATCCGATGCTTCCTGCGGCACAGGCAGGATCCTGCGAGATCCACACTTATGATTGGACCCCCTCCTCCCCGGTGTGCTACCCCGAACTGCCTTCTTCCTCCAAGGCAGCGAGAGCAGAGGCAGCTTCGAGAGAACCACCCGCGCGACTCCCCGCACTCTGCACAACTGTCACGTGGCATGCCGTTTCATTCTCCGACCGCAGGAGACCATTGCCTGACTGAAAAAAACTTACAAGAGCCTGAGAAGCTGAGCTCCAACCAGTGTCAGCCCCGCTCTGCTTCCTGGCAGAGCACCTTTCACTCTTCCCTTCAGTTTGCTTTTTTTTTTAACTTAAAAAATCAACAAACAAAATTAAACAGGCATCACTTCCCTGTACTGAAGAGAGGCTGCAGGCTCTGTAGTCCCTTCTGGAGGAGAGGGAACTGGTCCCACCAGCTTTCAACCTCCGGCAACTAAGGACCGAGCAAACAAGGGTCCCCAAAACCCTGGTCATCCACCTGAATGGCCCCACCGGGACCTACCAACCATGTGGGAGGAATTCACCAGCTTATCCTGTTCCTTCTTTTTTTTTCAGATTGCAGTATTTGCACATCTAGCATCTGCTGGAGACAGAGAAATACTGAGAGACTGCAGATGGCACACTAGGTTATATGGCAGTGTCAGTAAAACTTTCTCTGTCTCCATCTGCTTGAAGGGAGGCAAAACCCAGAGTTCTGGACTGATTTGGGTATGTACAGGGAACATTCAATTCAACATTACACTAAGAAGAATCCTACCAACAGGAACCATTCCATTCCCAACACAGAGACCCACCCTATGGAGAGAAACCATTCCATTACCAACACACGGGCCGATACTGCTTTTCTGTGCACCCTCCGACTTAATATCATGGCGATATTAAGTCGGAGGTCCCGAACGTTTCAAAAAGTAAAAAAAAATAAAAATTTGAAGTCGGCCTGCGGCTGTCGGGTTGAAAACCGGATGCTCAATTTTGCTGGCGTCCGGTTTCCGAGCCCGTGGCTGTCAGTGGGCTCGAGAACCGACGCCGGCAAAATTGAGTGTCAGCTGTCAAACCTGCTGATAGCCTCCGCTCCGGTCCAAAAGGAGGCACTAGGGACGCGCTAGTGTCCCTAGCGCCTCCTTTTGCCTGTTTTTACCGCTGGGCCTCATTTGAATAGAGAATCACGCGCACAGGAGAGTGGCCTGTGCGCATGCCGGGAGAGTGGGCGTTCGTTTGCTCTCCCGCGGACTTTACTGTATTGGCCCGACAGTGCACCAAAGAGAACCATTCTGTCTATAGGACTCAATCCATTCCCAGCTCTGCAATAAGAAGAATCCCACCCCCAGAAACCATTCCCAACACAGTGTACAAAAGAGAATCCTACTCCCAAGAACCATTCCATTTCCAACACTACACTAAGAAGAACCCTACCAACAGGAACAATTCCATTCCCAATGCAATGCCGCCCTTACAAAAACTATTCCATTCCTTTCTCATATTTCAATGACAACGCTACTCACTGAAGACACAATATTTCTCTCTTGGCACTGAGAAATTCACATCTAACGTCACATGGCTATAATTCTTTATGTATTGCCTAGCAGGCTGATATTTTTAATAAATATGAAACACACAGTTCTGCTATAGAAATTGATAGCAGAAACTGACAGTGGCCAGGTGCACAGAGTCTACCCCATCCGCTCCTTGCGCCTCCAAACCCAAAAGAAAGCACTCAATGGCAGACCGTGCCGCATTTGCAACCTCCCCCCACTCCCCTACCAGCTCCCTCTCCCCACCTCCCCGCTACCAACACACAGAAAGGTGTCTCTCTGTCTCTTCTCCCCCCCCCCCCCTCCCACAACACCCAGCGGCTCCCCGCGAAATGGTAACAGCTATTCAGGGGTTAAAAAGAGGCAGTGAACCCCCGGTTAATGAGTAAAGAATTCAGCAGGCAGCACAAGATAAATGGAGCTCTCTCAGCTTCTGCTGGAGTCAGCAGGAACCGCGGCCCCCTCGGCTTGTTGGTGGCAAATGGAGTGCGTGAAATATCAAAGGGCAGTGATCCAGAAGAAGACCGACTCTGACAAATTTTAAATTGGCCAGAAAGGGGGGATTAAAAAAAAAAAATCCCCTAGCAAAATGCTGTGCTTCTCAGTGTTCTGTAATCTTCTGCTTTTTCCTGCTTTTCAATGGTAGCCGTAGAAAGCGAGACCGGCAGCAGGCGAGGCGATGGGAGCAATCACCGGGGCCTGAATGCAAAAGTCATCAGTGGCTGGGCTGTTAAAGCTTTGGCTGAGTCCGCCCTGCAAGGGTTCTGCTCCTTGGTCGTGTCCATTTTTAATCTGGTGCGCACGGGAGTTTCCCCGTGCAATTATCCTGGTTACAGAAAGCAGTGCAAGAAATGCGACTTGGAGCCGAAGAATATTTTCCCGGGGCGAGCAAATGTTGCCAAGTCTCTTCTTGTAGTATCATTTTTCCTTCACAAAGGGCTGTGCGAGGGATAGCTGCTCTCATTGCAAGTTCATGTCTCGTGCCTTATTTTTCTGGCTTGGAAGCTTCCTCCTGCTGCTTTGGCTTGCCAGCTCAATGGACCCTGCCTCTACTTTTAACCCTCTCACCCTTCCGCCCAGACCAACCATCGCAGCAACAATCCTCGACCAGATGACAGATGGTACCAGAGTGCAGCCACAAAAGTTGAGCAATGGTTAGGACCCGCCCCTCGCCACCTCCTTCCCCGCAGGAGCTGTGAGCACTACCTCCGCAGCATCTCCAAAAATCGGCCAGGCCTAGGAGTGGAAGCTGAGCTTGAGAGTTGAAGCAGGGTCTTATGGATGGTCGTGCACAGCACTAAGCCATAAGGCCAGACTTGATTGAGAGTTGTTTTCTAATGACCACCAATGGAACGGGGACAACCAATTACCCCTGGCATGCTGTTCCAGATCTTATCATGAGAACATTCCTGTGACAGTAAATTTACAACGATGAAAGATGGAAAACAGAACCAGTTTACTATTTTGCTCAACAGGCTGACAGCGTATTTTAACAATGCAAACACAATCATCCCAGATCCATGACCCCTTCAGAACTCACTGTGGGACCTTGAGCAGATCACTTAATTGCAGTATGTTTATTCGTCAAAGGGATTTCATAAGTAGAGACAGTCCCTGCCCTAATAAAACACTGTCTATAAGGCTGTGCATGCTTCTCTCAGCTTTATTTAAGCAAGAGAGCCATTTTGTAAAACAATAAGGATGACTTGACTTGGATAACCACCTGGCTCCATGTCTGCTAGAAAGGCAGATCTGGTGCAACTTTTACTCCTCTGCATGCAGGAACCTGCAATCCATGGCTGGCCAACTCCAGTCAAGAGCCACAAACAAGCCTGGTTTTCAAGGTATCCCATCTCATGCATAGTCACTGTGATTTACATACAATGGAGGCAGTGCATGGAAATTCCTCTCATGCCTAGTCATTGTGGATCTGCTGAGAACCAGGCCTGTCTGTGGCTCTTGAGGACTGCAGTTGGCTTCCTCTGTACTAATCCAAGGATGCAGTGGAGGTGAAACTAGGCCTGGCTCAGGCAGTCCAAGAGACATGGTGCTAGCTGGGAACCCTACCTCTGAATCTGTGCTTCTTTCCTTTTATCTTCGAGCTGCTTCTTTCCCCCCCAAGATGAAAGCTGACCTGGCGCTAGTACCCTGGCAGCAACGCCTTTTTATCTCGATAAGTGCAACTCTGCAGTGTAATCTCCCTTCTAAGGCTACAGCAACCACCTCTTTTGCACCTCAGTGCTGCTGCTGCTCCCTCTCCCCTCTCCTAATCCTCCAACTGGGACGAGTCTTCGAAAGCAGCACCTTCCTCCAGCTCCTAACAAACGCCACAAGAAGCAAACTGCTTGCCACGTACCGAGTCGCTCGGCCAGGTGGATATAGACAGGATCCACCCGACGCATGGTTTTCACCAAATCTTTCCTGCGGAACTTAATTTCCACCGTCCCTTCCGGCTCCAGAACACCTCCCCTGGGAAAGAAACGAGTGAAAAACAATAATAAAAAAAAAAAAAGCAAATTCCTCCCCTTCATGCATGATCGGAGACAAAAATCATATGTCTATAAATACAGAAAGGTACAGGTAGGAAATGTAAAGTGTATTTCCCTATAGTCGGGAACAAATAGGCGTACCAGTCCACCCTGAAAGCAGTAACTTTTTAATAGATACAGGAGTGGGATTGACTCTCTGTAAAAAGGTGTTTCGGAAGTTAGGAGCCTCTGCACTAATAATCTACGTATTATCAAAGCTGAGTATCTGATGGAATAATTTGAGGATGGGCACCAGAGAAACAAGGTGAACGCCAGGTTCAAATCCCGCTCCCGTATCTATTAAACCTATCTCTATAGAGTAACATATCACTGGGTTTTAGAACATGCGGGCATGACAGGCAGAGAAAAAAAAAGGGTGGTGGGTACATGGGATGAGCAGAGGGGAGCCTGGAATGGAAGGAAGGGAGGGGAAAGCCAGGGTTCGGTACCCCTTCAGAAATGGACACAGACTACCTGGGCGGTGTCATTTTTGTGTTTCTGGGTATAGAGAACATGGAGACTTGTATGTCTGCGTGCACACACACACACACGAGAAGGGCAATTTTGAAAAGCGATTTAGCCAGGTACAGTGGTCGTTGGTACAATACCCACTCCTTACCCAGATAAAGCCTGCGGGGGTTAGGGGGGAGAGTGTCAGCATGCATCCTTTTATTTGCAGGAGGCGGCGGCATTCTCGGGGATGGAGGCGCGGTTAAGTCAAGGAGGGAAACAACGTGCTTAGATTACATTTTCAAGTGGACATGTCCTATTTCCAATGGAAAAGGGCCCATAGAAAAAGCAGGTGCAAACAGCTGCTGGGTTCTTCCTGCAGAGTTTACGCCAACAGGGGGGCGGCAAATGCTTCAAATGGATGCAAATGTTCCCGGCCTACGCTTGAGCGATGCTTACAGAGCACCGTCGGGATGCGCATGCAGCGCTGTCGAGCGTGAACCGTGCGCTATCAGTTTATAGCTTTCATTTTTAAATAGCATCGATTCTTTACGGCGCAGAGTAAAGCTCGGCGGTACATCGAGGAACCGTGCATCTCCCCGCATGGAAACAGCTTCTCAGCAGGGGTGGTGGGAGCAAAAAAAAAAAAATAGATGGGACAAGCACAGATGGTCCTTCCTGGTGGAGAAGCGAGGGGCAAGCTGAAGATTAAATTGGGGACCGACTCTGTGGAACGGCGGCAAGAAGGGAGATGAGCAGAAATGGAAAAAGATGAGGGCCGATAGATCAGCTGAGGCGCAGGGCAGTTAAGCGACTTGCACAAGCTCACCCAATACCCTGGGAGGGTGAGACTGGAACTTGGATCTCTAGATTCTAAACTCTCACGAGCATTTTTCTCCCTCTCCTCGGAGAGTGCCGAAGGCTGTACCTGCTGTCCTTGTCCGCATACATCTCCATGCGCCGTGGATTGATGGTGGGATCGATTACCACCCATGATCCCCCTCGGAGCTCTGCCTGTGGCGGGATGTAAACCAACACTGGCTGGCGGTATTTATGCAATCCATCCACAATATAGGCACCGAACTTCAACACCTGATCGTACATGTCTGGCCAAGGAAACAAAGTCAGTTTACTTCTCAAGCAAGAATCAACATTCAGGCTAGAATACTAGAACACAAGTAGAACATTTATAATACTTTTCTCAATTCTAGATTTATTTCCTAGTATCCAGATGTTCTGCTACTGCCAGATATGATGATTTGATTCGTATTTCTGGGCTTTGATGCTGAGCCTGGACATCAAAACATAAGAAGTGCCATGCTGGGCCAGATCAAAGGTCCATGGAGTCTCCAGCAGTGGCCAGTCTGGATCATTAGAAATACCCGGCACATCCAAATCTTTGTCACTCACTCCCAGGGATTAGCAGTGGCTTTCCCCAAGTCCACCTGGTTAATAATTGTTTATGGACTTTTCCTCCAGGACTTTGTCCAAACCCCTTTCAAACCCAGCAATGCTGGACACCTTGACCACATCCTCCAGCAACAAATTCCACAGCGTAATAGTGTTCTGAGTGAAAAAATGCTTTCTCCAGTTTGTTTTAAATCTGACACCTGCTAGTTTCGTGGCATGTCCTCTAACTCACATCCATTCAGAAAGAATAAATGACTGTTCCCTATTTACCAGTTCCACCCCACTCATGATTTTATAAATGTGTCTATCATATTCCCTCTCCGCTGTCTCTTTCCCAAGCTGACGAGGACTAACCCCTGTCTCATCACAGAGGAACTGTTCCATCCTCTTTATCATTTTTGTTGCCCTCCTCTCCACCTTTTCTAGTTTTGCTGTCTCTTTCTTGAGATGGGAGCGACCAGAACTGCACACAGTATGCAAGGTGAGACACAGAGAGCAGGCAACATAAGCTACGTCAGGCCTACATGCAGCCATACAGCTCTCAGACACTCCAGAGGTGAGGAAGTGGAGAAGCAGACATCTGTTGTGTTAGCTTTCACTGGCGTGCAGGGTTGCCAACTGTCGGTAAAAGATCCCCCCCCCTTAAAAAAAAACTGACATGTCCATAAAAATAGTTTCATCTCCGTAAAAGCATCACGAGCAGCCAGGCCTGCTTCCAGTGCCGTGGGATCAGGCCCTGCAAGGCTGCAGCGCTCCGCATTCGCTGGACCGCCCGAGCGCCTTGGCACATGTCTAGGTATGGCGAGAGTCGTACAAATAAAGTTAGATTGTTGGTAAAAATCTGGAATACGGTCAAACATTTTCATGAGTTGGCCACCTTGCTGGAGTGGTTTATTTCTGCTTACAAAGTGGCTGTTTCTTTTTCTAACAGATAAAGTTGCTTCTGTTTCTAGACCGTCTCTTCTGTTTTACGTCAAGGTTTTGCATTTATTTTCCCATTTTGTTTTATTCAGGTTCGCTGGGGGTTGGAGGATTTTACACACACACACACACACACACACACACACACCACAATTGAGAGGGCAAAAAAAATACCACTAAAATGTTAACTGTACCTCAGGGAACGTTGGTTGAGCATTTTGTAATAAAGTCCATAAGTAAATTAGGCGTTTTATTTACTTACGGGGCTCATTCACATATAATGGCCAACAGTGAAATAGCTTAATGAGCTGGCCTCTAGATTAGCTGTGAAGGCCTAAAAGCGACCATCAGTACATTCACAGGCAACAAGGCCACACGCACGCACACAAGAAGGCATAGACACACACAGGCAAGGCAGGCATACGCACACACAGGCAGCACGACCACAGGCAGGCAAGGCATACGAGCACACAGGCAGGCAGGCATACGTGCACACAGGCAGGCAGGCAAGGCATACAAGCACAAAGGCAGCATGACCACAAGCAGGCAGGCATACGTGCACACAGGCAGCACGACCACAGGCAGGCAGGCATACATGCACACAGGCAGGCAGGCATACGTGCACACAGACAGGCAGGCATACACGCACACAGGCAGCACGACCTCAGGCAGGCAGGCAGGCATACGTGCACACAGGCAGCACGACCACAGGCAGGCAGGCAGGCATACACGCACACAGGCAGGCAGGCATACACGCACACAGGCAGCACGACCACAGACAGGCAGGCATACATGCACACAGGCAGCACAACCACAGGCAGGCAGGCATACGTGCACACAGGCAGGCAGGCATACGCGCACACAGGCAGGCAGGCATACGCGCACACTGGCTGCTCAACCACAGGCAGGCAAGGCAAAGGAGCACACAGTCAGGCAGACTGCAGGTCTGGATTTAGGCTTAGGCAACCTAGCTGCTGCCTAGGGTGCCACATTCTGAAGGCACCAAATATCCAGGAATGGAGGAGCCAGCTTCTGCTTGTTTTAGGGCCATGTGCCGGCAGAACCTCAAAGGGGTGCTGCCGCCATGGTACTCTGCCTATGGACACCAAAATCTTAAATCCACCCTGGCAGGCAGACACACAAAGTCTGAACCTAAGAGCTTGTATTCACTTCTCCCATCAGACCAGCAATGCCACCTTTCACCTCCCAGGTAATCCCAGAATGAAAACCTCCTTTCATTCTGCTTAAAGCTTTCAAGAAACTGAGTGGTGGTATTTTTTTTTTTTATAATTTGTTATTTCTATCCCATTTTAGGGAGGGGGGGGGAGAGGGGGAAGTAAAATAATAAGCCTAACACGAAAACCCAACTGCGACTGACCCCCGCAGCCGCCACAGCGCAGCAGCTTAATGTCTCTGGGATTTGCATCCCTATCAAACTGCTCATGCTGAGGCAGGACGCTGCTGCTAATTTCTGGTAAATTTCACGCCTGACGTCTCGCCGTCGTGGGTCATTGCCGGTTCTCCTAAATAAACTGCTTCCAAATGGCTCCTCCATCCAAATATTCAACTGCGGGGGGTGGGGATTTTTGTTTTTGTAATTTAATTTTGCATTGCTATGAATCGCCTTTCAGCCCAGGGAGAGCTCCGTGCAAGAAAGCATTACTGCGATCTTGATATATTCTTTATGTATGCATGTATGTATGTATTATATATATATATTTTTTTTTTTTGCTGCTTGAATTAGACCTCCTAGGCAGACTAGTAAAGAGGTTTTTTTCCCCCCCTTCCACTAATGTCAATTTTCAGCATAGCAAGAGCCGTCTCTAATCTTTTCCTACCCATTACACACAATTTTGTCTCATTTTATCCACAGTGCAGTCGGCTGCTGGTGGGGTGAGCGTGCACGCGCGTGCGTGTGTGTGTGCAATGAGGGGTGCTGTAATTGTGCACTTTCCCTTCTCGCATAATCCCCCTGGCCTGAAACCCAAATTTTAGACCACCCCTCTTCTTCCCCCTCCTCCCGAGGAATCTCTAGACTGACAAGTCACTTTTAAAAGTCTGCTCTCATGCTCCTGTACACCAGATAATGGGCTGCAAAACCACCTCTCCTACATATAGAAAGAAAAGGCAGTTTCTCTTCCTGTCTGCTTCTCCCCCCCCCCCCCCCCTCTCCTCACATCCGAAACATGATGATGGTTAAAAAAAAAAAAAAAAAAGGGAATACAATATATACTATTTCCCTGTGCACCTCCAACCCTACTGCAGAACTGATGCTAGGCATGGCTAGCAGGCCACTGGTGCTAGAAATGACTTCTTGACTCCCGCTAGCTTGGCATTCAGGGGTCGAAATTGCATGTGCTTGGTGGCCACAATACCTCCTCTTGGGACTGAGAGGCTGGTAAAAGCAAAATGACAAAGCAGAGAGATTTAAGTGCATTTTCAGACAGCTCTGTATCCGTTTAACACGCGTGCAGTAGGACACATCTCGGAGTGCGATGCTGCTGGCAAACGGACGTTTGCCCTACAGAACCTAAAAACTGAACTCCAGCATTACCTCTTCTTTCTTACTTGGGTATTATTCCAATACCTCTCATTCTCTCCCCATCTCCAACCCCATCAAAAAGTTCCCTTAGTCGGATATATGTCCCCATGAGAGAATAAAACTGTAAACCCATTCAAAAAGTGAAATAATGTTCTCTCTACAGTCCATTATAAGAACCAGAGGGAAGTAAGATACAAACATACTGGCATATTTTAAAATCTTTTTCTTTTTTTCCCATTCACGTGTAAAATTAGCGTTCCAGCTGCCGCACTGTTCCTAGAGAAGGCAGGATTCTTTAGAAGCTGGGCTGCCTTTTTATTGGACTAATGTCAGAAGTATCCAGAGAAACATGGACCACACAAAAGACCCTCTGTGACCTCCTAAAGCCATGCCCACCATCAGCTCCAGATTCTACTTCCCAGACTGACCGGTGTCAGGACACTGGGCTCTATGGACCACTTGCCTAAGTCAGCATGCTACATCTATTTCTATGTCTACGTCTACCATTTTCCAAGTTATCTATCTGAGTAGGTGCTGGCTTTCCCATTGCGTGCTTTTAGCCACAGTAAGAGGAGGCTTTGCCGGCAGAGAAGAGTGGGAGGGAGGGATGGTGTTAAGATCAGGACAGTGAAATAGCCCGTGTACATTTGATTTTTCAAATGTGCGTGAAGTATTTTACCACCCACACAAAATTGGAGGTGCAAACAAATACAGACACTTTTACAAGTCATAGGCAATTTTTTTTAAAAACAGACATGACCCTGGGAAGGTTCTCTTCCAAAAAACTGCCTATGCCAGGTAAGAAGTGCCTGCACACATGGGCAAATTCCACAGGCTACTCAAATATTGCCCCCACTGGGCAGCAGAAACGCATGTTCCTTGTTCGTACCCGGATCAGTCCAGACTCCTGGGTTTTGCCTCCCCTCCAGCAGATGGAGACAGAGAAGTTCTAACGGACCGTCCTATACCCCTGAGGTGCCACCTAGAGTCTGTCAGTATTTCTCTGTCTCCAGCAGATGGTGGAGTTACAAAACCTTTAGTCTGGGTTTAGTGTTAGGTTTTTAGTTTTGTTAGTATTCGTTCCTTAGGGAATCTTAAAAAAAAGAAAGGACAAGGATTTAGTAACCAAAAAAAAAAAAAAAGAGAGAGAAGATATCTCTTTAAGCCTCCCAGGGGGTTGTTAGGTCCTGGTGGGATCATCCCCCCTGGTAAGAGAGGCTCTGGAGCAGAGGGTTGGGAGCCCTATAACTGCCCACGGCTGAGGGTGATACCGGGGAGCCCGGTTCACTCACCCTCTGTAGATCTGCACACAGGACAAAACAATGCTGAGGTGATTTATTTAATTTCTAAGCCGGCCTAGCGGTCTCTTTCTGCCCTCCTTCCTTCCAACGCCATTTTCGCTGTCCTTTTCAGTTTCTACGAGCTCCCGGGGGTTTGTTTTAGTCGCGCTGGTTCTTTTTCCGGGCCCCGATCCTAATTTAGCTCGGGGATCATGCCGCATGGTGTGGCCTGCGGGCTGGAGTTTGTACCGGGTGCTTGTCGGGAGGGGAAGGCTCTTCGGGAAAGCTGATTCCAGCGAAGTTGCATCGCAGCAGCTCTAGAGCACGCAGGGATCCTGGGAGCGCAAAATTGCTGCAGCAGACTCAGGACCATTTTCTTCTCAGCGCAGGTACTGAAGCCTTACTGCGAACGTTCAGGGAGCAGGAAAAGGCTGCCCTGGGGGAGGGGAGCTCTCTGCCACCTCTTTCGCCGCATCCTGCTGCCCCTGGGGGGGCAACTTGCAGGCAGCTCAGATCTCTTCCTCAGAGGAGGAACGGGGGATGGGCTCGATTGCGTCTTCTTCCTCGTTCTCCTCTGATTTTGTTTTGTTGCTGCATAAAGCCTTCAAAGCACGAAAAGCAGCAAAGAGCCAGGGTACTAAGGTACCCCGTGAGGTCCCGCCGTCGCTGGGGGCTGGGACAGGAGCTTCATCACTCCACAAGTGTACCAAATCACACAGTGGCATAGAAGCCCCCAAGGCCAAACGCCGTCTCCGGTCTTTTTCCTGTCAGGTGGACAGTTCAGATACGGACGGGGTGGATGAAGGCGAGTCTCGTCCGCAAGCCCCTGGGTGAGGGACCGGATGCGGATCAGGATCACCAGCTCCAGCCGGCCAAACCAGTAGATGCGCCTTTAGTGGAGGGCGATGATCCCAAAGTGGTCCTCCTGTTCAGAAGGGATGAGCTTGGTCCACTTATCCCGGCCATTCTGGAGGTTCCTCCGGAGGACTCACGGTTTGGGGCTATGGATCCGGTGATGGTGGTCCTCGGGTCCAGCTCGATCTTTTCCATTTCATATGTCACTTACAGATCTTTTGT